>NC_070605.1:96013439-96316469 GCF_027172205.1 Podarcis raffonei | reverse complement strand
CTGTATGCTGAACATTACTTTCTAAAACAATTGAGCATTATCTGCATTATTTCACCTTTCTTTTAACTTCAAAACCTTTAAAGAAACAAGTGGAAAATCTGTTAATAACAAGAGTCATATCTTGGGTTACAAACTCTGCGACTTGCGCGTTTTCGGGTTGTGGACCGTGCCGAACCTGGAAGTACTGGAATGGGTTACTTCTGGGTTTCGGCGCTCGCGCATGTGCAGAAGCACAAAATGATGTCACACGCATGCACAGAAGCACCAAATCGTGTCACGCACATGCGCAGATGCGGCGCTTCAGGCTACGAATGCTGCGGGTTGCGAACGTGCCTCCCGCACAGAACACGTTCACAACCGGAGGTATGACTGTAACCTTAAAAACTAGTTTTTAAAGGGACTAGTTTATATGACCTAACAGAGCCTTTCCGAGCACTGTACCCTCCAGGTGTTTTGGTCTACAACTCCAATCATCCCTAACCCATTGGCCATATTGGTGGCTCATGGGATCTATCCAAAACATCTTGAGGGTACCATGTTGAGGAAATTTGGTTTAATGGTTCAGGAAAAAATATGAAAGTAAAACTACTGGTGTATTCACACCTACACTCCCAATAGGGAGTAAATTATTATTGTAGTGGGCACAATGTCTTGTTGCTTTCACACTAGTTCTTTTACTCCAAAATTGTCATAATTTGATTTGGGGATGAGTGAACAGGTGCCCTTTATTTGTCAACATTTGTAAATGAAGACAGCTTTAATTTATTCCATTTTAGTAGTGAAATGCTGCTATTCTACTATAAAAAGAAAAATAATGCAAGGTAACTGGTAATTACCCACACACACACACCATGGATAACAGAAGTTGACTGATAAGAGGCAATGCCTCACTAATCCTCCAACCTCATTGAAAATAAAGCAGCAAACAGGAAGCCTGGAATTAACATTGGCATTAAAACTGAAAAATGTGTTTGATGGATGAGATTTGCTTATGAGTAAATATTAAAGGAGATTCTTGGTCACAGGCATTGTCGAGTAATGCAGCGCTATAAAGTTCTGTGTGGAACCTCTTGTTTTAATTCTATTTTTCATTTATTATGGAAAAGCAATGCTTCGTTAGTGCTAAAGAACTCTAGCATGGTAGTGACCAAGTTGGCAATGTGGAGAGTTCAGAAATTACGTTACTGTTAAAGTTACTGCTGGGTGTCTACACACGGTGCCTCCAATAAGTGCTGCCTAGGGGCTACTTACTTTCTTGATGTTAAAAGGGGCATTTAAGTTGTGTGGTCCAGCAATGGTTTCCATACAATGGCAGCATTTTAACACATTATAGTTTTCCATCAATATCTTTTTTATCTGGACATCTGTGGCATGAACAATGCTTGTACCACAGTGGTGTGGGACCTTACAATTGGAACGGCTCCTCTCTTGCTGTTGCTAGAGTCATATGGGAGTGGAGCCACAATGTATAACTAAGTTCTGTAAAGATTGCTATTATCTTATTGGTTCCATACACGACAGTCACAAAGAACAGGCTGAGATGATTTCTTGTACACCAAATTATAAAAAAAACCAGAAATCTGCGAGTTGATCTTCTGCAACGTAAGATGGGCTAGTCACAAGAGATTTAAAAGAAAAGAGGGAAAAGAGGGAACTTTGAGTTCAATCGTACTTCATATGATACAAACATATGTAAAAAAAACCCAACACCCCCAGAATACTCTGATGGGGACCCTTTAGGCTGAGAATTAACTTTAATAATAAATAGGGGGAGATATGGAGTTTCCAGCAATAGGTTATGTGACGCTTTGAAAATTTGCTTTTTTATTTTTATCCAACCAAGAAAACATATTAATTCAACTTTATAATGTATTTCAAAATACTTTATAATGTATAGTATATCAAAAGTTTCTTGTTTTTAATTTATTTTTGTTTTTAGCTTGTTTTTAAACCCTTTTTATTTTATCTTTTGGTGTTTTTTTATACTGTTGTGAACTGCTGTGGTGAAATATTTTTATGATAGTGGTATATAAATATTTTTTATAAATAAAATAGAATAAAAATGAGACATAAAAATCTGGCCTAATGCTCTAACCATGGCCTGCCATTCATTAACAGATAGCGCTATACATGTCAACTCAGAAGTAAGTCTCACTGAGTTCAACAGGGCATACTCTTGGGTAAAATTGATAAAGGACTGCAAGCCAAGTGCTCTTTTCTGCCCTTCTTAGACTGGTGAGCAAAAAGAATCAAGTCAGTGGAATTGCTACCAGAACAGACTCTGGACTATTGAATTTCTTTGCTCCGATGAAGTATCAAAAGAAATGGTCCCACCACACAATTTATATGGAGTCACAAGCAGAGCATCAGAAGAGAATGGTACAGCCTAGAGGGAATCTCCAAGACGGATTACGGTTAATGAGTCACACATTCACCTGGAGATATCAAGCATTGCAGTATGAATCTATAATGACACATTGTCCCTTCGTACTGAGCTGATTCTTGCCTCAGGTGCATTATAAATGAAAACAGGAATTCTTGTGCCACACTATGCCCATCCAAAATGCTAGTTGTGATACTTGAGTTACTGACCAAAATAAATGAAAAATCAAAAGGTCTTGTGCCCAAGTAGATTTTCATTGTTTTTATTAGCATTTGGAATGGGAAAGTTTTAATTAGCAGAAGTTCACCATCTGGCTTCAACAGAAACTAATCCTTTTATTCCATATATATTCAGCTTTACTGCTCTTTGGACAATTCCATGATACACACTCTCTATTTCCGAGATATCCAAACTCCTCTTTCCCCACCTATGTAAAAGCACGGTAGAATATCCGTTTTATTACTTTTTATTTCTGGGAGAAACAGTATAGGGAAGAACTCAGTCATGGTTTCAGAGGGCTAGAACACCATAAAATGTTTGCAGTCCAGAGGTCAGTTGGGAGCTTATTTGCCAAGATGGATGGTCCTTTTGAAGTAAAAGGACAGCAAGACCACAGCAGATGAAACAATGATAAAGACATATGAGGGAGAAGGAAAGGACACCCAGGAATGTTTGCAAGAAGTTGCCAACAGGGCAAAAGACTAACTATTGAAATATCTCATGGTTAGTCCCTCCAGCTGGAATAGGAACTGCATAAGAGATAATGAGCTCTATTTCACATGCTGCCACTTAATTTTGGGAGCCAAATTGAAAAAGCACTTTTGCCAATGGAAAAAAGCACTTGAAAATTAAACCACTGAAGCTTTAATTCATCATGACAGTTATGCAGTGAAATAAACAAATAAACTTAGGGAAATAAACAAAAAATATTACAATTTATGACCCATTTTTCTATACATAAGTATGTTCATAGCTGAGTACAATGATACAACTAAACAATAAGGCAATTTAAAATTTGACACAATATATATAAATGATCAACCAATTTAAAGGATAGAGCATTGGTGTCAGAAAATAAGAACCTAAATAAAAGCCCAAAAGTAGCATAGTTATAAATGCCTTTCTGGATAGGTCAGTCTTCAATACCTGCCTAAACACAAGAGAAATATCACAAGAGTGGGTATATTTCTCCCCTTCAGAAACAACAGGGGGAAAGGCGCTGTCCCTTGTACCCATCTTTTGTGACTCTAGTGATTATAGGACAGACAGCAGAAGCTATATTACTAAGCCCTAATATAGCTCCTGCTGTCTGTCCTATTCACTTGGAAGATGGCTCTCAAAGGTATCCTGATTCAAGTCACTTGGGCTTTTAAAAATTAAGATTACAACTTTCTATGGCAAAGGAACTATTTGAGGGCTTCCCCACTCACAGTCCACACTCATTCTAAACAGTACAGATCACCAAACCATGCCCTACTAAATGTGTTGGCAAAATAAAATGTGAGATGGGCACATAACTGCCATAGAGGCCATGAAATCCTGAGCTGCACCAGACAAGGAGGTCTCAGTGTGCGTGCTTAAGTTCTCCAAGACAATAGGTCTGGTGGTTCTCAGAACCAATTCTGAGACCACTTCCATCAGTCCATGCAGGTAGGTTGTTAGGTAGTGAGATGGGCGTTACACTAACAGAATCCTTATATATCCTGGAACCCAGCTCAAGCTGCAGGCTCTTGAAATTAAGTGTCTGCTCCCAATAAGGAATCTGGAAAGGCAAATGGAGTCATGGTGGACCACACAGCAACTCCATCTCCCCACCCACTGAGTTGAAGATTATACTGTATTGAGAAACCAGATGGTCATAAATTTGGCCTCAAATGGTAGACACTATTTGACCTTAAAACCTGACTCTATAATCCAGCATATGTGGGGGATGGATGTAATTACTCAGTGTGAATGAAAGGTTCTTTCAATATCTACACAGTATCATTATTCTCCTGAAAAAGGGCATAAGCTTTGCAAAGTTCAGGAATCAAGCCATGGTTCTAATTAAGTTTGCAGCTTGAGGCCTGTAACCAAACTGCTACTTAGGCTCACACAAAGGGCTCGTGTTAGTTATTCGGCCATATTGTTACTCTGGCTGATTTTAGAATGGCTTTCTGCTGATGTTTAGAGAGTTTCACAATATAGATGCTTATGGGTACAAATGTTGCTCATAGTTGGATGTGCCTAAGAATATTAGAAAGAAGTAAGATTATGAGCCCAAAGATCTCCACGAAAGGGCAGGACTAATGGAAAAATATCCTAAAGTATTATGAATACAGCACAAGATATTATGGGCTGTCCCGTGAATCCACTGGATGAAATAGGGGAAGAACGTTGCCTCAGGAGAGTGAGGAAAATTCTCAGGGATGATTCACACCCTGGCCGGCACTTTCTTGATCTCCTGCCCTCAGGCAGAAGATATAGAAGCATGATTAGTCGCACCAACAGGGTAAAGAACAGCTTCTATCCCTCGGCTGCTGAATGAAAAGATAACAACAGGGCAACTGACTTTTGGGTTTGGGGTGTGTGTGTGTGTGCCAGTAAATGAGGGGAATTAAGACTAAGAGAGCTGAGTGGGGGGTGCTCGTGTAATCTCACTGTATACAAGTTGTACAAGTGACAATAAAGTATTTCAATTTCAATTCAATAAAGACTATGAAAGCATTAACAGCTGAGAGTGCAAGAATGTGCTTGTATACTTACATGTGCCAAGAAAAATAGGAAGAGACCACAGATGCTCAAGCAAGAACTGAGGAAGTGAAATTGCTATGCCAAGAGGAAGCTTGGAATATGTGGGATGTGAGTAAAAGTTTGTGGTCAGCTACACACCTATTTTAATGGAAAATCAAGGTAAGTCAGAAAATGAGTTAATATGTCAGGTGGACAAGAAATGAGGAACAGCCAGTTTTGACCATCTCAGTTAAAATCAAAGTATTACACCACCACCACCTGCAGTGGAGGGCTGATACGTCCATTTAGAGGTCCTAATCAATCAGATACTGATAGTTAATATCCTGATTTGCATAGGCCAAGGAGGAGGAGTTGACAATAATCTTGGGAATAAGGTAGTTAGAAGTGGAACCCTTACCTTGTCTTCAAACCCTTCAAGGCCCTGCTGTGAGTTTTAATTCCCACCTGTCGCTAGAGGTATCTTGCTGACTAATCGCTTATTGCTTTAATGGTCATAAGTATGTATTGATCTATTGCTGCTTTAACCTTTAGCATCCCTTCTGTATTAGATATTAATCTTTCTCACAGATAAAAATCTATTCTATTAATCTATTCCTGGCATCTTCCTGTCTTTTCTGAATGTTGGCCTGCCCCTATAAACTTAGATTGAGGTAGAGGAGGACCACTGGGAGTGAGATCATTAGAATAGGACCATACCTTAAGAGAACGTGGACATCTCTATACTGTATTTATTTTCTTTCACGTCTAGTGACCCTTTGGACTCATGAAAATAGTTTCATTTTTCTTCAGATCCTGTCTGTAGTATAAAAACATTTGACCAATTGTAAATGCCAAATTGTGGATTGTGAGAACAGAAGTTGCACATTTTAAAAAAAACTTAAACCAAGTTTTGTGACGGAAACAGAAGATGAGAAAACAGTTTTTCCCTTAGCACACAGATGGGGAGCCTGTAGCCTTCCAGATATTGCTGGTCTACAACTTTCATCATACTTTACCATTGGCCATGCTGGCTTAGACTCTTGAAAGTTGTAGACTAACACATCAGCGGGCTGAAAGAGTTGTTTGGAACGATCTATTAAGGCATAGGGAACATAAGAGGATCAAATTTGGTCACAAATTCTTTCTTTGTCACAGCTTACAACTTGTGTAATTTCATTTGAGATTTCTAGACAAGCTATATTTTCAAATAACGGAAAAGCTAATGTTATTAACTGCCCTTTCTGTGAAGTCTTCCCAGACTCCTATGGCAATGAAGTGCCTATCTTGTCTGATTATTAAGGAAAGGGACTGCCTTTATTGTAACTGACCTTTCCATCTTCTCAATTGGATCTGCTCTGCTACTTTTCTTAACTAGACAGGACTTCGTGACCTTACTAGGTAAGAGTTTTTTAAAATGGCCTTTCCAACTAGACCACTCTGCTCTAAGCCTTTTGCTACTTAATTACTAGCTATAATTCGCAACCTTCAATCATGACTCTGATTTCTGAAGTTTTACACCACTTGTGGCAACCCCAGTTCTGCTAGACAAGCTGCGGAACAAGTAATATAGAATTATGATGCCTCTTCTTGTTCAAGTAATACATAATGTATATAACCACCAATGAAATTAACAGTTTAAAACAGAGGGATTATAGATTAATTAAAAAAATAAAATAGCAGGGTTAACCTATACAAGTTGTACCAATACAACTGAGTTTGAATATATGTCATTACTGCAAACAAATAGAGTCTTCTTAAAAATCTGGATATGAGAAAAGCAGTACTTGGAGTTTCTTTTGTATTTGTTTAAAATTTCACTTAGAACATTCATTCCCCCCCTCTCTTTCCATTTTCTTTTCTTCTTCTTTTTGGCAGCTGTCTTCGGTATAGTCAGGTTAAGTAGGATAAATGACTTGTCTATGAAACAAATGCCAAAACTGCTTGGTAAATAGGCCTTCGAAACCAAGTAGCAAGTACACAACATCCTTCCCTGAGCGAATTTTCTTTAATCTCTGATAATTCACTTACAGGAACTTTCTCTTGCTTCTCAAATAATAGTTCAATGGAATTTTGTTCTTGTTGCTGCATTGCAAAGCATTCCAGAAAAACACAATATTGGTTGATTTTCCCACTTCCTCCTATGGCTTTTGCCATGCCTCACCTTGCCTTGAGATGCCCAAGCTGGCTTCTCCTGTCTTTTCTGATGAAACCACCACTTCTAGGGCACTCATTGATCATTTCCAGCCCCTGGATATCACTGGAAGCAGAACATCATTGTCTGATGATAACTGAGCAGGTTCAATGGGGGGGCACTTTGAAAGAGTGATTGTGGGGAAAAAGCACTCCCCTGTTGCTGCTGCTCAGCTGTTTCACAATCAGATAGTGATGACAATGGAGTTGTACTTGGCATCCTACACAAACAATTATTTCCCCCCCCCCCAAACCAGTACAAAAAACCAAGCCGTTATTGTTGTGCCTTATGTGTTGGGCTAGATATAATTTGAAACAGTCCCAAGGTTGCCATGGCAGCCCAGATGTCCTGAACCATGCTGGACAAAGCCACCTTGAGATAAATGCTAAAGTCTCTCAAAGCCTAGATGTTCTCAATGCCACACTCCAAGACTGCCTCCACCAGCTTAAGCAAGGAAATTGGTACACCAACAAAATCCCAATCCTCCCAAACCAAGTACACACACCAAAAAGTGGAAGGGTATCTGACTGGAGAGCGGGATTCCTATGGACTACAGCTGCTATGACTAATACTCCCCACCCCTCAACCTGGAATTTGTGGGCAGAATAGAGAAAGGCTCATGCCTCCCTTTTCACCCAGACAGATCTTGCTTATGCATAATAAGTCAGCTTGTTCTTCCTACACCAGGTCATAAATAACAACCTGAGATTTAATAGCAGCATCTGAAGGCAGAGGGGACTGCACTAAGTCTATAAAGGCTATCCAGGCTGCGAGAAGGATTTTGAGAATGTGTGAAGATGTTAAGATTGCTTTGCTGTGCTCACCTCATCAGCCATAACACTCTCTGCCCATTACTACATCTATGATGCCCTCCCATGGCCCACTCTAAACACTACCACTTTTGCAACCCAAATACTGATTTCTAAGAGGATCTCAACCCTATTAAACACTCATTCAGTCACAAATGAAAGTCTACTATGCACCACTCAAGTCTATCTCCACCAGGGACCAATCAATTAATACCTCCTGCCTCTCTGCAAATCAATTCATAATGGACCACATTCCATTAATCCTCTCTTAATTAATATACCATAGTTAGCTAAAGGTTTCCTCTTTGTTGACCTGCACAAAAATAAGCTAAACAGCCAATAGCCCATCTCTTTGTGTTCCTATCAGCACATCATACTGTATAAGTTTAGAAAAATGTTACTTCAATGTCTCAAAAAGTATATATATTTTCCGTTGACAAAGCTATCAATAAAAATGCAGCAGGTTGACTTGCATATATCTCAGAATTCTATTTCATAAATCAAAAACATGGCACATAATACAAATTAGGGTCAACCTCTGGAAACTTGGGCAAATGCACAGTACTCTATATGTGAATAATTTTCAATACAGAAAACATTTTACAATAAAGTTACTTGTCACACACTTCAGTGCTTTTCTGAAGAACAAAGGAAATCTGAAGAGAGTCTCAGGGAGTTGTTTGTTCATGCATTTAATGTGCATGGAAATTAGGATCAAACTGAGAGCAAGTGTTCAAGCCACCAAGGTAAAGACAAAACACAAACTGCAATATGGTCTAGCTTAGAGTGGCATTCTAAACCACAATTGCATAGGACACAAATCTAATCGACCTCATCATTTGCAAACCTGGAGTTTTCAGTGCTGTATGATAATGAGTCTCCAATATCATTTGTTCTGTATATAGAAGTACAAAATGTGTGTCATAAACACACTGATAAAGTGCACTAAGCTGAGTGTGACATTCCCAGTATCCCTTACAAGGACCCTGGAGATCACAGGGTCACTCAGCTACTCTACTGAGTCATTATGTCCTTTAATTCAAACTGTTCTTAAGTGTTATATGTTACAGTGGACGCTCAGGTTGCGAATGTGATCTGCGCGGGAAGCATGTTCACAACCCGCAGCGTTCGCAACCTGCAGCGCCGCATCTGCGTACATGTGGGTCGGGATTTAGCGCTTCTGTGCATGCGCGAAACCCGGAAGTAACCCGTTCCAGTACTTCCGGGTTTGGTGCGGTGCGCAACCTGAAATCGCACAACCCGAAGCGTCTGTAACCTGAGGTATTTGTATTTTGTATTTGTCTATTTTGGTTTTACAAGACAGATTAATATTATACAGCCTTTTAAATGTGCTTGTGGGAGGGGGGCATTGTTTTGTTGTTTTTGCTTTAGTTATTTACTTTTGTTTTTACCTTGTATTTTTGTGAACTGCCCTGCGATCTTATGACGAAGAGCAGTATATAATTCTAATAAATCAATAAAAATACCAATGCTCCTCACAATAGCTGTTAGCACCATTTACTGGGTTAGAAAAAGGAGTATGACACTCTCCCTCTCTCTCTCTCTCTCTCTCTCTCTCTCTCTGTATGCCTAAATGAATATATCCACACATGAAACATGGTTTGTGTGAGTGAGTAATCCACCTAGAACAGAACACAGATAGGCAAAACAATAAACATATTTATTTATAAACAATAGTAATACCTTGAACAAGTTGTCATTTTATACGGAATACTGGGGGCGGAGGAAGGGTTGTATTGGGTGGAGATGTCCTTCTTTCCAGCCCTGCCAACCACCTGCAGAGTGACAGCAACATCACTCTGCTAGCACAGAGCTGCCCTATCAACCTGTCAAATATGCAGGGGGAAGTAACTCTTGCAGGCTCTCCAGAAATAGGTCTTGCAAAGGTGGTGACGGGGGGGGGGGGGCGCGGGCTGAGCTTGCCCGGCTTATACTGTATCTTGAGCTGGCCTTGCTGTCATCACGTGATGGCACTGGGCCCAATCCAGGCTCAACTGATGTACCAGCTGCAGCTTGGAGCGGCAATCTGGCTCCTCCCCCCCCCCCCGGCCTTTCTGCCCTAGCTCCCACATGTGACAGGGATACAGGTGCTACAATGGCCCCGTTTCTCCATAGAGCCCCCATAGAGTGGGAGTTCAGATTGCTCTTTAAGAGGACTAATATATTAACATAACTGACTCTGCTCCATAGCAATAACAATGATCCATAGTGTAAAGGTTCCAAGGGGTTGCTCAAGAGCAAGCAGGCAAATTACTTCCCTGCTCGGCTGTGAAGCCTTGCTTTTGATGCAAAAATAAACTTTATCTGTCCAGAGTGCCACTCTCCCATGGCTGGCTCATTCACTGGCAGAATCCGTGAGTGGGCGGTCCTTAAACTTTCCCCAGCAAAGTAATTTCTTGACGCCCAGTCTGCGCCTCCCCTCTCGGCGTGAAAGCTTACTGCGCAAGGAGGGCGTGGGTAACGAAGGACCCCTCTCCTCCCTGCTTTGCCCAGGCAAGGTGTCCTGGCACCACCTTGCCTCCTCCGAGCCCTGCAGCTCCTCTCCACTGGAGGCGTGGTTACTCTCCTCCACTGAGGAGGAGCTGCTTCCCACGATCTTTGGGGCTCTCTGTAATCCATCCTTGGGGGCTCTCTGTAATCCATCCGGCTTTTCCTCTCTCCCTCCTGAACCGATGGCAGTTCCCTGACACATAGCTATGCTATTTTCCCTCCCATTTTTATCTTCTTATTCTTTGGCCACATCCACACCATTCATTTAAAGCACTGTTATACCACTTTAGCAGTCATGGAGAATCCTGCTAACTGTAGCTTGTTGGGGTCTGTAGCTCTCTGATCTACCACCAGTTGTTCTGTAGGAAGGATCCCTATAGCATTTTCTATGCTGATACTGCCGTGGTTTTTAGAAAATGTAGTCTAATGTTTCTTGTAAGCTGCATTGGATAGATTTCTATCCTGAAAGGCAGGATATAAATATTTGTAATTAATAATATATAAATATTTTGAACTTCAAGTGCACTAATGACAGTTGTAGAAAATGATAACAGCTCCCACACACTTAATTTTAGAAATCGGAAACAGGAAGGCAATGTCCTTTTCAAATTGATGAACTGCAAAGAAAACACAGTAAACATTGTAGCCCCCATTGCACTAACTTTGCATCTCAAACAGTGGTGTGTGTGGAGGGGGGAGGGCTATATGTTTCATAAATGACCACTATTTATCTTCTGCATTCCCTTTATCAATGCAGTTCACAATCATTTTCAGCACTTTAATATCTCAGCTAATTTAACACTGGACTAATGTTTGCTTGTGTCTACTGTTTGGTCTCTGTAGTAAAACAGTGAATCCGAGAACTAAAAAAAAAACCAACCCACAACCCGTTATTAATGAAACGACAGAATAGTAACTAACAAAAATCTTCCAGAAAATTACCACTCTCCCTATTGCCTGCATTAGTTTTAGCTGCTAGTAAGTAGTGATTAACACCCTGCTGTTTGCCGCTGCATTTCTCAATATAGCCTTGAGTAGGAGGGTGCACAAAAGTCACCACATATCTCTAAAGCTGTAACTCAAGGAGTAACACAGAACTTGAAACAAAAATGTACAGCGGCACAAACATTTACATCTTTCGCCTTTTTTCTGGCCAGAAATACTGCTTATTTTCACAGGACTACTGGTAAATGCGAAACCTGGATTGCCTGTGAGATGAGGAGCTGCATAGGATAAAGTGTGAGATACAGAAGGTGAAGCCCAAGCAGTTATTTTTAAACAGGGTATCACTCTGAATGATCCTCAGCTATAGCTAGTTCACTTACTTGGCAGCCCTGCATGGGGTTACCTGCATGGGGGTGCTAACGCAAATTGGTTTCCAACATGGCAGAGATCACAGGGAAGCTGTGACACAGAATCAGGCCTCCACGTTGATTCAGGGGTCAGCAAACATTTTCAGCAGGGGGCCGGTCCACTGTCCCTCAGACCTTGTGGGGGGCCAGACCATATTTTGAAGAAGAAAAAAAATGAACGAATTCCTATGCCCCACAAATAACCCAGAGATGCATTTTAAACAAAAGGACACATTCTATTCACGTAAAAACATGCTGATTCCCCGATCATCCATGGGCCGGATTGAGAAGGCGATTGGGCCACATCCAGCCCCAGGGCCTTAGTTTGCCTACACATGAACTATGTAATATGGCTAGAACAAATGTAGCAACTTGAAAAACGGCTGTTGCAATAATGTTTCCCAGCTGCAAAATATAGCATCATTTGTGGAATGGCAAGAAACAGAAAGGTTACATGTGTTCAAACAACATTGCTACAAATACTGCCTTAATCAGATAATCCAGCCAATACAGTGGTACAGTGGTACCTCGGGTTACATACGCTTCAGGTTACAGACTCCGCTAACCCAGAAATGGTACTTCAGGTTAAGAACGTTGCTTCAGGATGAGAACAGAAATTGTGCTCCGGCGGTGCAGCGGCAGCAGGAGGCCCCATTAGCTAAAGTGGTGCTTCAGGTTAAGAACAGTTTCAGGTTAAGTACGGACCTCCGGAACAAATTAAGTACTTAACCTGAGGTACCACTGTATATTCTAAACTTTAGAGATTCCCATATTAGAACTACCAGTACTTGTATTAAGCAGCATGTGAAAGTCCAAAAGGTGCTTTTGCTAAAAACTCTTCCACCCGATGAGCTTCTTCTACCATTCTTATATCCACTTGACCAAATTTAAAGGACCCATCCTCTTATCTGTTTCTTATATACAGTGGTACCTCACAAGACGAATGCCTCGCAAGACAGAAAACTCGCAAGAAGAAAGAGTTTTCCGTTTTTCCAGGTGCTTCGCCAGACGAATTTCCCTATGGGCTTGCTTCGCAAGATGAAAGCCCATAGGGAAATCTCCGGTGACAGCCACCGCCAGCCTTCAAAACAGCCTTCCGAAGGCTGGCAGTGGGGCGGAGAGACCTCCTCCCCCCGCCAGCCTTCGGAAGGCTGCTCCGAAGGCTGGCGGTGGGGCGGAGAGACCTCCTCCCCGCGCCAGCCTTCGGAAGGCTGTTTTGAAGGCTGGCGGTGGCTGTTCTGAATGTTGGCGGTGGGGAGGAAAAACCCTCCTCCCACCGCAAGCCCCGGGAACAGAGGAGAAGCGCTGCGCACCTTCTCCTCTGTTCCCGGACCTGTCCTGAAGACTTGCGGTGGGAGAAGGGTTTTCCTCCCCACCGCCAACATTCAGAATGCTGTTCTGAATGTTGGCGGTGGGGAGGAAAAACCCTCCTCCCACCGCAAGCCCTGGGAACAGAGGAGAAGCGCAGCGCGCCTTCCCCTCTGTTCCCGGACCTGTCCTGAAGGCTTGCGGTGGGGAGAAAAGCCCTTCTCCGCACCGTCAGCCTGGCAAGCGGTTTCCATAGGAACGCATTAATTGATTTTCAATGCATTCCTATGGGAAACCGTGCTTCGCAAGAAAAATAACTCGCAAGAAGAAAAAACTCGCGGAACGAATTAATTTCATCTTGCGAGGTACCACTGTAATTATAACCTAATTTGCCATGTAGAATCTATTATTATTATTATCTCATCATACCAATACTTTTTTTGTACAGCACCTTTTATTCATAGACTGATCAGTTTCATCAGATTCTGTTTTGTAGAATTCAATCTATAATTAGGCTCAGTTACTACTGTGCAAGCATTACCTAATGTAGGTAAGAGAGAAAGTGATTTAAAAGTACCACTGAATTCCCATTCTTTATTCCTTCCAGAATTGCCTCTTAATTTTAAGTTGTGAAAAGTATACTATTTGTTAAAGTTTACAAGGTTTCCTATATGTGATGATGATGATTTTGTGAAGATAGGCTCTGGCAGATTGAGTGGACAAGCCCAATAGTGGGCCCAACAGTCCAGAAGGTAGTTACTGCTCATGCTGTACAGAGAAGTGAATGCCAGACGGGGTTTGTCAACTGGGAAGGTAGCCCATCTAGAAGGAAAAATCTTATCCTAAACCTCCATTGCCTTGCAGTTATACTCATCTGGGAGAAAGGCTTCTGAAGTAAACTCAGAGGAAAAACCCATACCCGCTGTCTTGTGGGACAACTTTGGGAGAAGAAGTAGCTAAGGAGTAAACCCTACGCAAATCTAGAGTAGAGTGCCTAAGACAGTTGGATGGTGTTTTGTATGCCTCCTTGCGGCATCTCCTGCAGCCAAACTGGTGCCAACTGTATTGCTCTGCTTTCAGATGGATGCCAACAAAAATTACTTATATCCTCCCTCTTCCCCAGACCAGGATTCAAGGTGGCTTACAGATAAAAACCACAATTTCCCCTTAATATATCTTGCTCTTCTTGTAATCACTCTGACTCTTACCAGCCTATAGTTCTACTTTATTTTATATTGATCTCAGACACTGGGTTGGATTCAGGCTCAGTTTCACTTAGGTCTCACTGAAATCAATGGATACCGTAACTTTCTGCATTGATTTCAATGGGACGTGAGTGCAACTAATTAGTCTGGATTCAACCCCCTATATTTATCTTATCCTCAAGCTTTTTATCTCTCCCCTCCATCTTCACAGCTCTTTCAGCATTTACTGAAGTTTCCTGTGATTCACTTTATTAAATGATTGATTCCTTCCTTCAAATAGGGCATGTTCTCTAGCAACAACATAAAGAGAAGTGCTTGCTTCCTCTTCTTTCTGATCTGGACGCACACACACCTCTTTCCCCCTAGTAACCTCCCTTTTCACAAAAAGTTAGCTATTCTGGCTGTATTATTATTATTACTTTCTTAAAACAAATCAGGAACAGAAGAGGATATTATATTAATTTGAAGAGAAAGTTTTCAAGGCCCCTATTATATTACAGGGAACAGGGAACTAAACAATTATATACATACTTGGTTCTTATTTAGAGTTATAAAAGGTTTAGAAGACAATTGTAAACAAATAAAAATGTTAGCTTTAAAAATAACCTGTAAAGAAACGAAAGACATGGATAATTTAAAGAGATGAAAACTGTGGAGAACGTAATGATATGTAGTCTTAGAAGAAGTATTTTAAGGACCCATGCAGGGGACAGGGGGAAGTCACGAAATTTAGAGACTCTCATATATGGATATGTTTAAAGTTTTTTCTTTTCATTACTTTAAATTTGTTGTTGTAAAAAACAATAAAAATATATTTTTTAAATAGTTATAAAAGGGACATACAAGCAGTTCAACTATCACAATAAATCAGTTTAGATGTTTGTTTTCTCTTAATGAGTATGTCAAAAGGGTTTCAAATGATTTCCCAGTAAGTGTTATAGGGCAGCATCTCATGAAGTCTGCCAGTTTGCACAACTG
Organism: Podarcis raffonei; assembly: GCF_027172205.1. NCBI lineage: Eukaryota > Metazoa > Chordata > Lepidosauria > Squamata > Lacertidae > Podarcis > Podarcis raffonei. Next base: position 96,301,020 of record NC_070605.1, on the reverse strand, counting down.
AAATCTGCCTGCATAACAGGATTCAGTTTTTTGTTTTTTCTTCTCCAGCTCAATATGTGTTCCAAAATCTGCTTTAGAGGATTCCCTGATGATTCAGAGCAGATTTGGGGGTCATTGTCAGGGAACTGCCATCGGCTCAGGGGCGAGAGGGGAAGAGGCGGATAGATTACCGAGAGCCCCCAAAGATTGTGGGAAGCAGCACTTCCTCAGCGGAGGAAGGAAGCCACGCCTCTAGTGGGGAGGGGATGCAGGGCTCGGAGGAGGCAAGGCGGTGCCAGGACACCTTGCCTGAGCAAAGCGGGGAGGAGGGAGGCCCCCCTTTACCCAAGCCTTCCTTGTGCAGTAGGCTTTCGCGCAGAGAGGGGAGGCGTAGGCTGGGGGTCAAGAAACTACTCTGCTGGGGAAGGTTTAAGGACCGCCCACTCTCAGATTCTGCCAGCAAGTGAGCAAGGCATGGAACAGAGGCGCTCTTCCTTTGTAAAGGTTTTAGCAGCAATAATAAAGCTTTTGAAAAGACCAGTGAGGCATCTTCCCTGATCGCTCTCGTGCAACCACCCGATAGCCATAACAGTCATGTATGGAGGGGAAGAGAAAAGAGAAACCCCTTAGTTCAAGCAGACTCCCAATCACCACATGCTGGATCTCACACAGAACTGCTACATTAGACAAAATAATATTCATAAACCCCCATAAAAATAAACAACCAAATGCATTCTTAATATCATAATAAAAAACAGAGGATAAATCAGGCACTTTATTAATAAACTGTACATCTCATTTTAACATTGGTAAAAATTAAATCACATATTAATTTAGTTCACTAATGATAGGGAGTATCCTTTATGATTTTTTTTTAAAACAAGCAAATCGAATCAAGTAATTGCTTTCATAAAAGAGTGCCTTTTAATACAATCCCTTGTTTGTAGACAACAACCCAAATGTTATTTCTAATGATTAGCAGTGAATTGAATTAAGGTAATTAGATACAATTTTATTCCACCACTAGTATAAACTGCTGAGTGTAAGTTCCTCTTAATAAAAACAGTTAATTTCAGTGCAACAGAAAAAACACACAACTTGTTAGTAATTCAAATCTCAGTTCATTCCACAACAGAGTCTATTATTATTTGCTCTTTTTACTAGCTAGTGAATCAAACTCAGATTATATTATGATCATTAGCAGAACCCAAAACAGATGGAAAGTTTATTCCACAAAGTAGGAAAAAAAATCCTCATTATCTCATCTTGTATTACCGTGAAACATTAAGGATTCACCAAATCCAGAGAGTAACTTATAACTTCTTCTGATAATGAATAAGGAGAGCCACTGGCAACCTTGCTTATCCAGCAGTGAGCTTGACAAATCCATTTAAGCAGAGTATTTTATATATTTGCTTACTTAGAGTGTAAATAACCTCCCCACCTTACTCACACGTTGTGGGTGGAGTGGGGTGGACAATTTTGCGTAGAAATATGAGAGTGTATTTGTGGTTTGGATCTGTGGATCAGCATATACTGAAGTCTGAAGCAAATGTAACATTCCTACACTGATTTTCTTTTTTGTATTGTAGTTAAAGGGAAGGGTGGAAGGATTTTGGAAAACTGCTTCATAAAATAGATTCGCTGGGTAATTTTAAGAGGTCCAAAATCCAAACCTGCAATTGCTCATTCTGCAACTCACCACCACACTAGTCCCAAATGGTCTACTAGGAAAACTGATAAAGCTTTGCAACTGTGAAAATGAGATTCTATGGTGATGAGTGCCATATGATCGTTAAGGTTCAGCTACATACATAATCACAAAGTATAGCTTTAACCAGACTGTACCACCTCAGACTGAAGGTGGGGTTAAATAATTGAATGGACATACTGAACTGTTTTCTAAAAAAAGAAGAAGTTGCAACTCCCTTTTATATAAACCACTAACACACTGGGGATAAAACTAAGCTACAACATCTCTCCCTTACAAGCTAGTTTCTTTTAGACATGTGGCCACCTACTTGCAGACTGAAGTGGCATAGTCCAGCAAAAGCAGTATCACGCCATTGTGCTGACTGTGTAGTTTAATTAATTTCCAACGACTGGCATATAATTCTATTCCAGCGGAAGTGCTCTGAAAATCTTTTGCTGACGTGGCCTTGGCTTGATGCCTGCCAAAAGCAGTTATCGCAGTTAACAACCCACTGAAATAAATGAAGCAGCTCAGAGCTATTGTTTCAGGCTGACTTCCGACAAAGCTAGGCTTCACTGTTTACACACAATTTCCACTATCAATATTTACTTGGAAAGAATGAGCACTATAACATTTATTTTATTGAACAACTGGGTGAAAAAGCAAACAGGTGTGGCATCCATGCTGAAGAAACTCCAGGGTTCCAGGTGGCTTGGAGAGGAAACACGATTATTTGGATCCATTCCAGTCTTGATTTTGATACTGCCTGGTTTGGTACTAGAATGAGCTTTGGTCACTCTGGTGAGTAACTTGTCCAGAGAATGGCTAAGAAGCACAATCTTACTGGTTGTGCTGGAGTGCTGAGCAGCTTTCGATACCAATGACTATTTTTGAGTGCCTGGCTGGGTTAGGACCATAGCAATATGGTGATTTTGGTCCTTTACAAAATACAATAGAGAAAATGGGCAGGTATTTGTTCACTTGGTGACCAAATACATAAACGGCATCCATGTCCTTTGGGTTTGGGTAATTTTTTCTTTCCCAAAAATTACTGCCCCAGAAAAGAGGCCATACGATAATCTGGCCACTGGTGTTTCGTTCAATAAGCTTCCATTTCCTCCTCTGTTGGTTCCCAGCTTTCATACATGTTGTTATGTGGCCTCTTTTCTCACCAAACTGTATTATTTCTATCATGTGAAGGAGATGCGCTTTTTCATTCTTTAGCGCCCTTTTCAATTTTTCCTGTTTCTTTCTATCTTCTCCCTCACTATCAGCAGTTGTACTCTTCTTTTTCTCCACTAGTTTTTTTTGTTTTGTTTTGTTACATAATCTTCTGCAGGAACTTCACAGAGCAATTTCTCATCAGTGTTAGCAATTTCTCTTCCAGCTTCCCCTGTGCAACTTGATAGATGAATAGCAGCATTTATATCCCCATTTGCCTTATTTCCCATTGGAACTCCAAATGCATGTGATTATTGATAAGAACATCTTCCTCATATTTAGAATGAGCAACAGCTTTATCTGGACCTTTAATAACTGTTCCATTTCTAGAATATTCCACATAACCTTCTGTCTGAAGAAGCAGCAACTCGGGTGGTGGGGCATCCAGATGTTCTTGTCCTCCATACTTCTCCAGAATACTTTTGTTGTGCTGCTCCTTAAAGTCTTCTTTCTCACTTGGAAGGACTTATACAAGAGTTCAGGTCTTATAGGATCTGCCTGAAGATGAACTTCCAAACCGTTTTCATAGGCCTCTTAGGCAAACAGCTGAGTTTGTGCCATAGAAATGGTAGCTCCTAGGTAATGAAAAAAGTTGTGTGACTGACCTCATCTGGATTCTTTCCTGTACTGGCATATGGATTCTCTCTCATTGATCTGATATGGTGATTTTGGTCCTTTCTGGAGGGCTCTGTCTTTGAAGGTGGGACAGTGAAATCTGTTCAATTCCATGGCCTTTTGCTTATAGGGTGGCTCAGTTCTGGGTTTCCAGTACTGGGCATATGTGCCGTCACATGTGACTTGAACACGCGTAGAGGGTTGCCTGTATGATTCCACTATGCCACTATGATTCTCATTACTCATTAGATCTATGAAAGTCAAGTCAATTCTGAAGCAGTTGGAAATATATCTGGACTCATTTAAATATGACATATGGATATGTTACTCAGTAGTATTGATGTATGAAGACTAACCAAGCTGGGGAAAATATGTACTAGATTGGGATATAGTTTATTAGTCACTTGCAATGAGGACAATTTTTGGGACAGTTAATGTAAAATCAAGAATGAAATATAGCCCATCTTGTTCCTTCTCCCTCTTTGGCTAGGATCTGTAGGTTATATTTCCATCAACCCAACCCACTTTCACAACAGAACTAGGACCACATGTTACTACAATGTGAGCGCAAAAATCACATCTATAGCCCGTTTGTAGAACACTTGGCACTTAGGTGCTAGCATAGCATGCCTTAGAATCAGACCATTAGCATGAAATTGTCAATGAGTCTAAGTCAATAAACATAATATTAAGGTCCAGGAGGTAAGCACCGTTTAATTATAAAAATGGTGAACTTCACTATGGTTGACTGCTCAAAACTAATATGCTTATATAGCACAACAGGACTTTTAATTTATAATTACAGTATTTACTTCCCCCAAGCAGGCTTCAAAGTCATGAAGTCATCGTAAAGATCACTTTATGAGCTTATGCACATGAGCAGTTTAATGCCAATGCTAAATAAACAGTGTTGAAAGATGTTATGTTAAATCGTAGTGAGAAGGCAATAATTAAATTACATCTTTTTAGCCAGATGGTCAGCAAATTAGTGAAAGATTTCCTTAACACTGGACAGAATAATCTAATGTAATAATCCATGACTTTATTAAGTGGGCATAGATAAAGCAACTAAGATGACTCTCCCAGATTTGGGGCAACTGTGGGAGGGAAATAATCTTATTGATTTTGGGCCAGTTTCAAAGAACTCGACACAATCTCCAAGGCAGGGAACTCTCTCTACCCTCAGATCTGATGCTTCCTAAGGCCCTGGGATACTCTCTCAGAAGCCACAGAATGGTTAGGTATATTTTATGGCTTCTTTTGAAAATATCTGAGTATTTCAGATGTTTGGGGCTCTGCTAACTCCTCCATTAATTTTATATAGGCCGTTTCTTTCAGGACATTTTGATGCTATTGTCTAACTCCCTGGAATGCATAAAGTTGCCCTGGAAATCACAAAGCCCATCACAACAGAGTCACTAGGATGAGACTAGTAGTAGTTATGCTTAAACACATTTAAAACCAGGCCCAAGCCTATGACTATGGTGGCTGTGGATGGGAGTTGTAGTTCAAAATATGGCTCAGATGCACAGCTTCTAACTACTAGAGACTGTGCATTTGGTGTAGTAGGCCCAAGCCTAAGGAATTTCAAGCGGGACACCTTCTTTTACATAGCTGAGCTACTCTTCCTCCTTTTCCTCAAAACTGTGCAGGCAGAGGGTGAGTCCGGTGGGAGGAGGAAAGCAAGAGACCGAGCGGGAGTTTGTGCAGGCAGAGGGTGGGTCCATGTTGACGAGAGCTGAGAGTAAGTTATCGTGGGAGAGAGTTTTTGCATTGGCAATGGGTGGGTTGTGGAGAGCAAGTGGAGTCTGAAGTACATGGACCTGCCACGGTGGAGTTTTGGGGTTTGCGCAGGCAGTGGGGTGGGTCGGAGAGTGAGAGAGTGGGTTTGCAGGGGTCTGGTCCATCCATCTCATGGTGAGTGGGGGACCGATAAAGAGAGTTTATGTTGTGGGTAGAGGTGGGTGGGTCCGAAAGTGAGAGAGGGTTGAATTGAATAAACCACTGTAAACCCATTGTAATGGGCTGCTTTGAAGTCATTTTTGCACCAGGTGAATTGATTTTTAGCCCCCCTATTCCCCCCTGTCCTGTCCCGTATTTTGCCCAACCAAAGGTGTCAACCCTACTCCCAACTAAAATTAGGCAGGCACTGCAGCAAGAATATTATTGGCGCAAAAATAGAAGCAAGAAGAACTACCGACAAAAGAAGAATGGAGGATGAAGTTGATGGACTGTGCAGAATTGGATAAATTATCAGGAAGGATTCGAAACCTGTGGGATCAGAGATTCTTAGAAGACTGGAGTAAATATATGAACTATTTGAAAAGTAATTGTGATGAACAGATTACGCCAGTAGGATTAAAAGAAGTTTTGTAAGGTGGATTATTTGAAATACTACAAGAAAGACTATGAAGAGAATTATTAGTTAAGGATAATTAAATGTAATAATGAAATTAAGAAATGAAGAATAAGTGATAAAGAATGGAAAATCATCAGAGGTGTTGACAGAAGTCTAAAATATTGTATAAGATGAGAAGATATGTTATATGACTGTTGGAACTCATATGTTATAATTTTTAATAAATAAAATAATAAATAAATAAATAAATAAATAAAAATTATAATTTTTAATAAATAAAAAATAGCCAGGCACCCTCCTGCTGCACTTCAACCGCATGATGAAGGGCAGATACACATCATTTGAAACACATTCAACACAAATTTAAAGCATGTTACTTCCCAAAAGAATCCTAGGAACTGTGATTTTCCCCTCACAGAGCTACAAATTCTCAGCATTACAGTTCCCATGATTCTTTGGGGGCAAGTTATGTGCTTTAAATGTGCAGTGGGTGTGCTTTAAATGTAAGGTGTGGACATGCCTGAAGACTCCCTCGTTCCAGCAGGGAGTAGTGTTTGGTTTTATGATTTGTTTTGTTTTATCATTCCATTTTTTTGTATGGTGTGTTCTTGTGTACACCACTTAGAAATGGCAATGATTAAACAAGCATCGCTTTGGGAAGGTGTGCTATGCAGTCTGCACGGCTCCTTCAACTACCTATGTGTCCCTCCAATCTGGCTCCCATGGTTTTGCCTAAAACAATTTAAAACCATGTCATAAAATACAATGAAAATACACTTGAAATATAGAAATAAATTAAAATGTAGTACTTTAAAACATGTTTAAATATATAAAAGGCAGAAAAACCAAACAGTCAATTTATCTGAACCTCATTCAGCAAATGCTAGCAACCATTATGCACACAGAATGAAACCTAGCAGAACAGGAAGATATATATTTAAGAAGAAAATGTTTTACAGACTTTTTTGTTCTACTGCAAAATATGACTAGAACACAAATGGAAAAACTCTGTGCTGCAAAGTTCCATGTCCGGAGGAATATAAATTAAACACACTTGAAAGAGATAGAGAATGAGGCATGTAGATCATGAATATATTCAGAGTTTTAATATTTTCCTTCAGGTTTCTACTTTTGTCTTGAAATTAGACCAAGGCGTGCAAGGGATGAGGATGAGTAGAAGTGTGGAGAAAGTATATAAAAAGGATTTAAGGAACACTTGAAATTAGGAAACATACCACTATTATGTAGGTAACTGAAAGGGAACCAAATTTCATAGCCAATAGCCTGAAAACATCAGCAGTCTTCTAAGCAATCTGTAATTCTGAACAGTAAGTAGGTAGTCCATTATTCATAGGTTGAGACTTAATGAGATATTTTTTTAAAAAAACTAATACTCAAAAGGAAGATAAGGGCTGGTATAATGTGTTTCCCTTTGTACTTCTGTGATTTTCAAGGGCAACAAAGAAGGCTCCCTGACAGCAAAAAGCAACAAGAAATATTGCCCTGACCTACAGAGTTCCTACTTTCCCATCAAAGTAATCCATGTGTAGAGACATTAAGGAACAATTCATCCCAAGTGACAGTTTCCAAATAACTAGATGCTTTTTAATTGCTAATATCATTAACCTTAATGGTGTAATTGTGTAGCTCCCAAAAATAATAATAATTTCCTCTCTATCCCAATTCACTCAGCAGAACAGGAAAAATGATGTATAGTCAACACACGGAGGAGTGAAAACAAATTAAAATGGGCGGAAAACAGATAAGAATTGTAACTTTATCAACTTTATCTGCTTCTGGTGTCAAACATTTGGGAGTAAATATTCAAGACGACTTTCTGGAGAAGTAATACATATTAATGGCATACTACCTGGCAGTTTAAAATGACCTTTGAAAACAACAAACAAACCAGCTATTTTCACCATAGGACAATTATTTTAAATTCAGGAATGGTTTGAGTGATTCATGTTTGTATTTTCCAAACCCATAGAAATGAATCTCTGCAGATCAATCATGAATATATTTTAACATCATAGTTATTTATTTATAGAAGCAGACTTCTAGCCACACAAGACAAAACTAGATTTTGGGGCCACAGGTAAATGAGAACACATTGTTAAGTGTTACCACTTTTAGGGTATCATTAGCAAAATGAGATATAATCATAGAGTGTGCCATAGATTGTAAAAAGATTAGAAATCAAGATTTAGTTCAAGGCTGAAACATTTATAAGCAAACATTTGCACCATCTTCTAATCTTCCTAAGCTATTTTTGATACACATGGTTACACATTCTCTACCACCAGCTGGCCAAATGAATCAATGCTCTTGTTTACTTTCTCTGATCTAAGGATTAATTTGAGCATCCTAAGAAGTTAACCTTGACTAGTCCATTTCAGCTTCCATACTTATTCCCCTGCAATTATATTTCTATACTCTTTTTTATGTGCCAAAAGAATATTCAAAAGAGGTTACAGATGCTCTTCTCTATATTCAGAAATCTGTTTACACATTTTCTTAAAGGCAGTTAGGTGCTTGGTTACATTGGTGAATGAAGACTGAACGCCAGTCAAATCCATAAATGCTGTTGGCAGCATAACAATTCGGGGAAAAGGGACCACATAAGTCTGTTCACACAAAAAAAACCATGTGTCCATTGACTGTGTGAGCAGAATCTCACCAGTTAGCTACAAACCCCAGTAGACATGCATTGGGTGATAGCGTGTTCGGGGCATATGAACATACAGAAGTAATGCACTTGGGGCCCCTCCGTGGAAGCAGGAATTCTGACATTTGCAGTGCTTTTTTCTGGGGGTATGCAGGGGTACGCATACTCCTAAACATTTTGTGAATCTAAGTTTGGCCTCATTGAGGGGCAGTATTTCAATATGAATAGGATAATGAGAGTACTCCTAAACATCTTTTTAGAAAAAAAGCACTGGACATTGGTATTCAAAAGCAGTTATAATGCCGCAACAGCAAATGTGAATGTGGTTTTATTGAATTTTGTGACTTAAGGTATTTATGCTGACGGAAAGCCACTCTGTGCTCTACAACATAGAGAAAGTTGTATGGGGAGGACATGAACTAACCATCCAACCCAGTGGCGTAACGTGGGGGGTGCAGGGGGGCCCGGCCACACCGGGCGCAACATCTGGGGGGGGCGCGCTCGCACTTGCAGCTCTCTGCCCCTACCTGGCTCACTCACTCTCTCTCAGCGCTGTCACAGATTTCGCAAAAATTTCGCTATTGTCACACGGATCCTCCTCCTAGCCAATCAGGAAGTGGGATTCATATCCTCATTGGCCGAAAGGCGAATGCATGCAATTGGCTGAGCTGCCGAGCAGGAGGCGGGAGGACTCGAGGAGACACGGGGAACTGAGTAGAAGCCGCCGCTGCAGGTAAGTCTCTCTGCATTGAAAGGGGGCACATTGGTCTCTCTGCATTGAAAGGGGGCACACTGGTCATTCTGCAATGAAAGGGTTTCTTTAACTAATCTAGTGGAAGAGACTCGAGTGCTAAAATCCACGGGTTAGGGGGCACAAATTACTTGCCTTGCCCCGGGTGCTGACAACCCACGCTACGCCACTGATCCAACCCTCTCCTGCAGATAGTTGAAGGCAAGTAAGAAGGTAGAAATTTCTATACTGAACTGACCTATCTTCATCATAGTCAGTGCTGTTTCTGTTCCAATGCAGTTCAGCTTCGACCAGATAGATCATGATTTGTTTTGCTGACTGCAATTTAACACAATTTATGTTATTATTTATGCAATTTACAAAAGTAAAGAATTTAATGTGACAATTAGTTCCATACCACTCACTTCAATGTAAAGCAAATATAAAGCAATGTAAAAGAAGATCCTCATATAATTAATACTTATGAATTGGTTGTGGGCTTTAAAAAACCCAAGTACATTGTAAGCAAATATCAGTTATAATTGGTGAATTGATAACAATCATATTCACTGGTTTGCTTTCTGTTCTGGATCTGGGATAAAAACCTGAACAGCAGTAGTTTCTGTTACAGAAAGGTAGCCGTGTTGGTCTGCCATAGTCAAAACAAAAAAAATTTTTTCCTTCCAGTAGCACCTTAAAGACCAACTAAGTTAGTTCTTGGTATGAGCTTTCGTGTGCATGTACACATCTTCAGATACCAAACAGTTTCTGTTTAGTCTCTGACATCCCTAGCTGCAGATAGATGATCCTTGTGGTTAAGCCTCCTCTTAAAGTCTTTCCGGGAGATTCTATAATATCCCTAAGTAGCTTGCCAATGGCTGTGCAATTATAATATATTGTTATAAGACAGCCTGGCTCTCTAGAGCGGCCCATTACATTGAAATAAAACTGTATTGCAAGGAGATATATTTCCAGAAATATTCGAAAACTTGAAAAATCCCAGAGACAATTAGTAGTAATCAGGTAATTGATCATGTCCATATTTTTCCCAAACCAACCTCTGAAATCTGTTGTTTAATACAGCTTTGCCAGCCTGTTGTTCCATGGGAAAATGCTGCTTGTGGACCGAAGACGTTTGCTACTTATATTTCATGTTACGAAAACAATTGGACTAACAAACAAAACATAGTTATTAAGAATGCTCAGTGCATTGGGAAACTGCCAAGTTGGGGATTTTCTTCTTGTTAGCCTATTTTCCCTTGACTCAGAAAAATTCTAAATGATCCTTTCTTATAATAGCATTGGTTTTGCTTCTGAGTCAGAATGATCAAATTTTCTTCTGCTGGGATGTTAATGTTGTTATTTTGTGAGACGATTTGGAACAAGGTGCAGATTGTTTTGTTATGATATTAAAAGACACACATTTGTCTTGATCGTCTCTATATAGCCTGAGGCTGATCAGTGAATGATCGCAAGCAAAATCCATAGGTTGCCTGTTATAATATGCTGACACTGGCACTTCACAGTGATTTTCTTGTTTTGGTGTGATTCAGGTTTTTTAAGACATGTAAATGCTACTTTCACACTGAGCAACCAAATGTTAATTGTGCTTTATTACAAAAGTTGTAGATTTGTTTGTAGGCATCAAATTAGCTGTCTTGCTTTTGAAGACAGCAGCTGGGATGCTATCTGACCAAAATCATGAAGAAAAATATTTAACATATTTCTGGCACAAATATAGAAACTCTTAAGGAGTCTGTGATACTGATGACATATTTCAGAGTGGATTTGTACATGATTTTACTGTGATATTGTTGGTTCTAAAGGGCATTGGATAGCAAAAAAAGAAAATCCAAGGAGAAAAATATTCCAAGGAAGAGAACAGGCACCTCTCTCCTGAAGAAATGCCTGGAAAACTGGCTCGCAAATACAGTGGTGCCTCGCAAGACGAAATTAATTCGTTCCGCAAGTTTTTTCTTCTTGCGAGTTTTTCATCTTGCGAAGCACCGTTTCCCATAGGAATGCATTGAAAATCAATCAATGCGTTCCTATGGAAACCGCCTTCAGACCAGGTCCGGGGACAGTCTGTCCCCCGACCTCTTCTGAAGGCTGGGGGGGGGGGACAAGGGCTTTTCTTCCCACCGCCAGCCTTCAGAAGGCTGTTCTGAAGGCTGGCGGTGGGAAGAAAAGCCCTTCTCCCCACCTCCCACCCCGCAAGCTCCGGGGACAGGAGGGCTTTCCTCCCGACCGCCAGCATTTTAAAAGCCCCCAGGACAGCGGAGACTTCTCCGCTGTCCCGGGGAGATTTTAAAATGCTGGCGGTGGGGAGCAAAGACTTTCGCCCACCGCCGGCCTTCCTGGACCTCTTCTGAAGGCCGGCGGGGGGCGAAAGGCTTTGCTCCCCACCGCCAGCATTTAAAAGAGGTCCCCGGAGATTTCTATGGGCTTTCTTCTTGCGAAGCAAGCCCATAGGGAAATTCGTCTTGCGGAACGACTCAAAAACGGAAATCTCTTTCGTCTTGTGAGTTTTTCGTTTTGCGAGGCATTTGTCTTGCGAGGCACCACTGTACTCAGGGTTAGCTAACAGGTTCCCATACAACATAATGAAGAAGAAATACACAATGCAGGGGAGCCTTCTGGGGAACACAGGGCCAGGTAGCATGACAGGGGATTGCTTGCCATCTGCCCAGAGTTAACTTGCCAGCTCTACTGCAAAAGCTTGGCAGAATAAAAGCTATTGATTAGACAACATTACAGCTGCACATAATGTAATGTGACATTCAGGTGCTGCTCTTCTCTTTTTTAGCCGAGGAGGACTGTGTGACAGGACCAGCGTCACGGGTTGTCACAAATTCCAGGAACCCAAATAACAGCGAAAAGCTCTTCACTTTTGAGGGGAATCTTTTCTTTTCTTTTTTAAAAAATAATGTTTTATTGGTTTGATATTACAGATATAATAAGAAGCTAGAAATACAATAGCACTGTGAGAGCAAGGCGCCATTTTGTTCAAACACAGAACATCATGTCTAAGTGACCACCAACAGCAAGTTCATCACCAACAAGGTATCCTGAACTATTTTCTCTACTTTATGAAAATAAAGTAGAAGATAATACTCATGTTATTAGTGAAACACAATCCCCCCATCTCAGATGTGTATATATGTGGCAGAGGAAGAAAAGGCTTGGTCAAGTTTGGTTTGGTTGTTGTTTAAAAACCCTTTTCCTAGTGGGCCACCTGCAAGACTTTCTTAGTCCCCCATCCTTTGCTCACATGTTTCTGAGGGAGAGAAGAGGGACTTTGAAAAGTCTGCATTGGCTTTGTGTGTTTTTGTTTTTAGCTATTTTTCTTTCATTCATTTCATTCAAAGCCAGTAGGAAGAGGGGGTACACCTCAGCCCCACAAAGAGATGTGCCCCCTCTTCCTACTGGCTTTTTTTAAAAAAGAAAAATTCTAGCCCTTAGAGACTTAGGGAAGTTAAACAGGAAAAGATATTTTATTTTACAAGAAAATTGGTAAAACAAAATTGGTAAAAAAACTGTTTCTTGAAACAGTAAACTTTACATATATAAATCTTAAATTCAGTGGATGTCAAAGGAGTCTAAACAAGATGGTGAATGTACAGCTCAGATATTATTCATTTCCTTAAACTTAACACAGAGACGTTACAGCTTAGGTCTTAATACTTGAGGTTTCTTAAAGAAGGTGGTACTTTCTGTCAGTTTCCTAACCTTCTATAAATCTCACTCCTGAGATTCTCTTATACCAAACCAGGGGATCACCACACCCCTCTAACTGATTTGGGATTCTTCTTCTCTCTCCAGAAGATCTTCCCTTATCTTACTGAATTGAGCCCCTGCTTGTTCTGGCCAAAGGTCCATGTAGTCCAGCACTGCCAACCATATGCCCATGGGAAGCCCATAAAGGGGAGCTGAAATGCAACAGCACTTTTCTCACCTGCAATTCGCAGCAACTGACATCCACAGGTATACTGCCACTGCAGATAGAACATAGCCACCATTACTAGTAGCCTAGATAGCCTTATCCTTTATAAATTTGTCCAATCCTTTTTTAAAGCCACCTACATTGGTGACCCTCACTACAAAATTTCATAGTTTAACTGTGCAGTATGGTGAAGAAGTACTTTATCTGTCCCGAATCTTCCAACATTCAACTTCACTGGATGTTCCTGAGTATTTAGTGAGGTACTTTTTCAAAAGCTTGTTGAAAGGCTAATGCACAAAAAGGTTGGCAACTAAAAGGCCAGGCACCACCCCTTCTGGGAACTGGATTCGGCCCAGGGAAGTGCCATTAGCCAAACCACAACTGGACATATCCAGTTTTACAATAGAATATCTCTAATCTTTTGTTGGTTATTAGCATCTTCTGTTCTTCACATTTGTTGCTATTATTGTATCTAATGCTCTTTCCATAATGGGTCAACACACCACAGAAAATCAATGTAATCTTTCAACTAATGATGAACTGTCACAAGTTCAAGGGTGATGTCTTTTAAACATGCTCAAAATGCATCCCACTGAGGATCAACTTATAATTAAACTGCCAAAAAGCAGACATTACCAAACCATTAGCTTCTGAATTTTTATAGACTATTAGCATTATTTGTGAAATCATAAGGGCTGAATTTAGACAAAATTATGGCACAGGTCCACTACTCTCAGCTTCCCCTTACAATCTCATTTTTACTTGTGGACATCTCTAACGACATCTCTAATGACCCCAAAAAGGGCACCTCCTTCCTAGCCAGCCTGTACCACCGCTGCATATTTAAGGCATAAGCAGGCAAGGCATTCAAATGGATATACTGTTGTAAATCTCCTAATATGACCTAAACTAAATTATAATATGCAGCCTAATACAGCATTTACCCAGTTTTTATTATGATAATGATTGAACTGGGGTAAGTACTTTAATATGTACAGTACTCATGCTTAAAGGGGCTGGTAAGAATAAGTATAGTTACAATCTACATGTCATTCCTGCCCATGCTTTACAATTTCTGGTTTTGTTCATCCTCACAGCAAAATGGTAGGCCAGTATTATAGCCATTTTACTGGTATATCACAAAAATGTAAGTATTGCAGGTTTCGGTGACTTGTTTCACACATAACACTAAGTCATATTTTGTTTAACAAAGCACAAACTGTCCCACAGATGATCAAGCAAACCACAGCTTGCTTCTCCAAAGTTTGATTTATTTTCCGGCTGCTTTTGCTTCATGCCTTTGTGGCATAGTGAGTATCTGGGGAGGGGTGGTCAAACAAACCATGTAACAAGCCATAGTTCATAAACCAGCAACAAACCATGGCTTCAGTTAGATAGCTAATCTGCTGGGCAGGGTTCACACATAATGCTAAGTCATGGTTTAATTCAAACCAGGCCATTAGCTCTTATGTTGGAGGCAGATAATATTTTTTAAAACAGCTGGAAGTAGAATAAGAGAAGTATTAGTTATTACAATACATTATTTGCTCCCACTCTTGCCTCTGGCAAAACAGGTTTTTGAAACAATAAAAAAAATCTGTCAAAGTTCTATAGCAGAGACAAAAGTAAGAGTTACAAAGAGCAGTTCTCTTTCAACTCTGTAGAGAGAGTAAAATCTGTGTCCACACTTAAGAAAAAATAAAAAAGCAACATTAGATCACACACACCCCAGAGTGCTGACAGTCAAATTAAGCATGATTATTTGTGGTACTTTGCACGAAGGAGTTCTAAAATGATAAAATGTATCAGGCAGCCATCTTCTGCACACTTAAACAGAAACTAAAAGGCTGTGATGATACATTCATGCACCCTTAGGTCTTAGAAAGCAATACATTGACAAACAAAGAGCTTGTAAGAAAGAAATCCCCAGAAGGAATATATGCACTGTTTGGGAAACGAAGTAAAAATAAGAAAACCTTTGAAACCTCAGAGCAGCTTTGCTGAATCAGAACAAATACATGTTTTTCACAGTGGCCAGCCAGATGCCTATGGGAAGCCCACAAGCAGGACGTGAATGTAATACACCTCTCTTGCACTTCTTCCCCAGTGACTGGTATTCAGAGGCAAGCTATCTCTGAACATGGAGGGACATTGCAGCCATTAGGACTAATAGTTACTCAGAGCCTTATGTTCCATGAATTTGTCATGGGCAGTTTTCATGTCCTAGGACTGGGAAAGAGGGCAACTGGCAGATAATCTTGACATTTAACTGTCACAATCCACACAAACCAATAACGTACAGTGGTACCTCGGGTTAAGAACTTAATTTGTTCTGGAGGTTCATTTTTAACCTGAAACTGTTCTTAACCTGAAGCACCACTTTAGCTAATGGGGCCTCCCGCTGCTGCTGCGCTGCTGCCATACGATTTCTGTTCTCATCCTGAAGCAAAGTTCTTAACCCGAGGTACTGTTTCTGGGTTAGCGGAGTCTGTAACCTGAAGCATCTGTAACCCGAGGAAACCACTGTACTCTTATAAAGTCTACTGCTGGATATGGCAATGATGGGAGACATGCAAGTATTCACACAACACTTTCATACATGTTAAAGTCAATATGAGCTTTTTAGTGGCAGTCCACACTGAGCTGGCATTGTAAGTGTTGGAGTCCTTTCAACATGCTGGCTCAATGCCCCTTTCATATATTTTCAAGATGCGCTGGACATACTGCTGAAACATCCAAAAGGATCATTCAACATCAAAATCCATATTAAGGTTAAGCCTTCATTTAGTACTGTCCTAATTTGAATTTTAGATTTATTTTTTTTAATGGATCAACACAGTTACTTTTACTGTTTCAACAAAAACATCCATTTGTGATTATTTCAGCATGCATCAATACACAAAATGATTGCTTGTCTTGGATCCAAGATTGATCCAAGTGTAAAAGAAAGCCAGGGAATAAACTCTCAATAAGACCAAAAAAGTATGGACGCAGCAGCATTCATGAGATACTAGAAAGAACCATGAGCAGAAGGAGTCTGAAAAAGCATGTAAGCTAGACAATAATGAAATAATCTGGGAACAGAGGCCGCCTCAGTAGACATGAAAACTAAAGAAACAGCATTTATTTAGATTTCCTTCCATGACAACCAGTAATATATTATCTACTGTTTATAACAAAACTGTGAAGTGGGTTAAGTGGCTCAAGGACTGGCAAAGAGCTTCATGCTGGGCTGGAGACTGAACCAGAGCCTTCTACAACAAAACCCAATACTCTTTCTGTTGTACATTACTGGCCCTCAGAAAGAAATGTTTAAGATAAAGATTGATCCCACATGCTCAGTATTGTTTCACCAATATTGTTACTGCTTTAGAAATCGACTTAATTTGCAATCCCCACCAAATGTTCGTCCCAAATAAATTTGGTCATTTGGGGAGGGGGGCGGATACTTTAAAAAAAAATCCAGAACAAAGGAACCTCCTTACTTGGGTAGATTTATATTGTTTCAAGAGAAACATTTGTAACCTTACAATGTTATTATCGTGTTTGCTCAAAAGCCTCCTAAGGGTTTAGATGTACCCTTTTATAGTAGCCCTTTGGCAGTTGTCTAGCAGTTGTTTGATCAAATACCATTTATGCTGTGGCCTTTCTGCCATCTAACCTACTTAGTGCACAGCTATCCATCTGCTGGCCTCAATCTGCCCTTCCATCCTATCCTCAAAGGATCGGATGAAACCTTGTTATACCTCACTAAGTCACAAACCCTTCATTTATTTCAAGAGCCCTTTGAGACCTGGAGTTACTTCCTATTGTACACTCTTGAAGTGTGAAAAGCTTCAATTGGGAAACAACAGACACCTGAAAATGAAAAGGTATTCTTCTTCTCAACATCACCCAAGGCAAGGTTTCATGCTCCAATGCAACACAATGATGAAATGGCTCTCTGTATTCTCTTTCTCAAACGTTTAAGAACTTCTGACAAACACTAGTGCCCTATTGTTATAGCTGCCTGCATTTCAGCATGAGGGTATGCTGGGTGACAATCTAGTTTGGGCAGCTGGGAATACTTCACTGCAGTTTCTACGTAGAGCGGTAACAGGATTAAGTAGGAAAGCCACAAAAGCAAACCTCAGTGTAAACCATACATGTAAACTAAATCCAAGTATCAACATTTTAAAATGCCAGATGCTTTAATAATAACAAAGAAGAGCAGAAGGAGATGCTCATGCATGAAGATCAAGACGGAATGGCTGTTATTAACCTAAAGCTTTGTGAGACAGATTACTTGGATGAAACAAAGACTGAGAGCTACTAGTTATTTTGGGGGAAAATACAAGGGATAGTGATAATTTAATTCAGGGCCACTGTAAATGGCAATGAAGATTACAACAAGAGTAAGTATTCAAGCACTCCAAACACTACCCATATGATTTCTCCCCCCCAAAAAAAACCCAAACCCTTTTTTGTTTTCTATCTAGATTATTGACATTGTTGTCCATTTGCAGATGGTGCATATTTGTATGGTGTGACCTTGCACACAAACTCTTGACATCAGGACTGCTAAAAGGCTCCGGGAGCCCTTTGGAATACTGCTGCTGCTGTGAGTGGAGGGAAGACCGCTCCCTGCTTCAAGGTCCTTTCCCATCTGGCCTAGGGGGCGGGGCCTGCTAAAAGGCTCTGGGAGGCCATTGGGACACTGCTACTGCTGCTTTGTGAGTGTGAAGGAGGCCGCTCCCTGCTGAAAGGCCCTTCTCCTGAGAGGCAGCAGCAAGAAGGATGTTTTTAATGTTTAAAAATAGTTTTTAGTATTTGGCGTTTCAAATGCTGGTGTGTGTTTTTTTTTAATATTGAGGGTGGGATAAATGTTTAGTTGGAGTGGGAATTAGTTTAATTTTAGGGTTTTTTGTTTCTTGTTTAGTTTCTATTTTATTGGTGTATTGTTTAGTTTGTATTTTGGTTTTAAGAGGAGAGGGTCAGGGTTCCCTGGGAGTGGACCCTAGCCAACAGAATGGCTGGGGCAGATTCCACAGGGGGATGAACTGGGACGCCCAATTTCAGTGATCATGGGTAGGAGAAGGAGTTACGTTAAAGCCAGACCATGTCATTACCAGGGAGGCAGGTATAGTAGTTGTTTGAAGACTATCCCTGCTTCCAGGTCTGGACTTGACTGGAAGGATATTGGAATCAGCAAGGGAGACCCACATGACCTGAAGGTGCTGCTGTGGAATGCCAGGTCAACGATTAATAAGACCACTGCCATCCATGACATGATCAGGAATGGGGGACTTGACCTCGCATGTGAGACAGAGACTTGGTTGGATGAAGCAGATGGGCCTGTCCTTGCCGCTGCTTGCCCACCAGGTTTATCTTACGCACAGTAACCCAGGTCATATGGGGGGGGATGGGGGGTTGCAGTGATTTTTAGGAAGTCATTAGCTTCCACCAGGCATAGTGGAATGTTCTGGAAGCATGTTCTGGAAGTTGGGCAATAGGGGCAGTACAGGATTCCTTTTGGTGTACTGACCTCCCTGCTGCACCAAGGATTCCCTGGCCGAGCTGCTTCAGGTCGTGGCGGATATGCTCCTGGAGACACCTTGTTTGGTTGTCCTAGAGGATTTTAACATCCATGTCGACACAACCTTACAACGAGTCACTCGGGACTGTGTGGAAAGCATGGCCTCCACAGGGCTGTCCCTGAATAAGTTTGGCCCAACTCTTAGTCGTGGACATGCCTTAGACCTGGTGTTTACCTCTATGGATGTGGGTAATCTGACAATAAGTAAAAGTGAAACAAAAGAAGTGCCATGGTCAGATCACTTCCTGGTGCAACTGGACTTCTCGCAACCCTTCCCCTCTGCAGGGAGGTGGGACCGATTCGGGTGGTCCAACCCCACCACTTAATGGATCCAAATGGTTTCCAGAGAAAGAAACAATTCTGTGTCCATGGCAGCTGTCTACCAGCTCCATCTGGTACACAGACTGAAACCCTACCTGCCCGCATACTATCTCGCTGGAGAGATGCATGCCCTGGTTATCCCCCGCTTGAACTACTGCAATGCGTTCTATGTGTGGCTACCTTTGAAGGTGACCCAGAAACTGCAACTAATCCAGAATGCAGCAGCTAGACTGGTGTCTAGGAGTGGCCGCCGAGACCATATACCGGTAACACCTGTCCTGAAAGATCTACATTGGCTCCCAGTACGTTTCTGAGCACAATTCAAAGTGTTGGTGCTGACCTTCAAAGCCCTAAACAGCCTCGGCCCAATATACCTGATGGAGCATCTCCTTCTGGCGGTTCCCTCACTGCAAGAAGTGAGGTTACAGGGAACCAGGAAGAGGGCCTTCTTGGTAGTGGTGCCTGCCCTGTGGAATGCCCTCCCATCAGATGTCAAGGAAATAAACAACTATCCGACTTTTAGAAGACATCTGAAGGCAGCCCTGTTTAGTGAAGTTTTTAATGTTTGAAGTTTTATTCCGTTTTTAATGTTCTGTTCAAAGCCACCCAGAGTGGCTGGGGAAACCCAGTCAGATGGTTGGGGTAGAAATAATAAATTATTATTATAAAAGTATTATTATTATTGAGTTAGGTGCCATTATCACCCCATTTGCTATATAGCAATTAAAGCTCAAAGAAGTTGCATTAGGACCTGTCATATAATGGGGGTTTTCTCTGTGGGAAACCCCCTCACAAAATGCTTGTTGTAGAACCAAACATCAATTTTCTGGAAAAAAATAGCTACAGATTAGATGTTTTTTTTACTCCTATGAAAGAACAGTTCTCTAAATCTGATTTCACCCTAGCAAATACCTGTTTGTGTGGACAAAAACATGACTTTCAGAAGCAGAGAAGGAGGCAAGATCAATAAGTGTCTAAAACCAGACCCAAACTCCATCTGTTTTATTTCACAAGTCAGCCACACTTCTCTACCTTAGTCTTCAATTCTGCAAGCATATAGAACAGCACAGCACAGCGCATAATGCATTAAGTCCACAGGAGGTTTTCACCCTGAGGAGGAGAAGAAGCAGTGAAAAAGCTGCACATAGCAGATGTGGGCTTAATGTATACCTGGAAGGCATTCTGATGGCTTTATGACAATAAGTACATGCAGCCTTTCAAACTCAGGAAAGTTAAAAGGAGGAAATTCTTTGTGTATGTACATTTCCCTTTGCCCTCATCCCGACAATTATGCAAATATTTTATTTTAACCAAGGATAGATCAGTTTTATTAACTCCTCAAATTTCTGTCATAATTTTTTCATTCTTCTTTTGCTTTCCATTACCTCCTTTTTCATACCAGTTTGCAGATTCCCCCTTCCCTCCAGTAATTTATTTCTTTTTTTCTTCTTTCACCTCTGTGGATGCTTTTGCTATTTGCCCCCAAAGATTTCTCATTCCACAACTTTGTCACTCAGTTGCTTGCCACTAGACCTTGGGCTTCAGTCTGTTGTGGATGGAAAAAATAGATTTTTGTCTTAGGCCAGGCCCCCACCATCTGGGAAAATGCCTATGTGCTCCATTTTGTAACTACATAAAGAAAAATCTTTCCATGTAATGTATTTGGATTTGGTGCCATATCTGCTTCCAAAACCCCTGGAAGGACTGGAGTTAAGGAATGCTCTTGGAAACTTATCTCTGCCAAATTTTATCTGTGTTATATATTCACCAGACTGAGTCATTAAGCACCACCTATCCATTATCTCAAAACGTTGCCATCTTATGTTATTGCAAATAGGTGTTGCATAAAGAGATGCCCATGTTCTGATCCAACTCTTCTTTTGTTTCCTTTCCCAGGTCTGACTCTCAAGTGGCCACAGCCTCTTCTTCCAACATAGTGTGTCCAGTAGCAGAGTGATTGATAATAGAACTTTAACTGTAATTCCCTAGCAAAAGCTGCATTGCTCAAAACCTCTTGGATAACTTATTGTCTTGGGTGGATATTTATACTTTTCATGAATGCTGTAAATTTATTTTTTATTTATTTCAACAATTTATGTATCACTTAACACTGTAGGTCATATTCACACCCTGCATTTAAAGCACTCCTATACTATTTTAATAAGGGATGCGGGTGGCGCTGTAGGTTAACCCACAGAGCCTAGGACTTGCTGATCAGAAGGTCGGCGGTTTGAATCCCCACGACGGGGCGAGCTCCCGTTGCTCGGTCCCTGCTCCCGCCAACCTAGCAGTTCAAAAGCACATCAAAGTGCAAGTAGATAAATAGGTACCGCTCCGGCGGGAAGGTAAACAGCGTTTCCGTGCGCTGCTCTGGTTTGCCAGAAGCGGCTTAGTCATGCTGGCCACATGACCCAGAAGCTGTACGCTGGCTCCCTCAGCCAATAAAGCGAGATGAGTGCCGCAACCCCAGAGTCAGCCATGACTGGACCTAATGGTCAGGGGTCCCTTTACCTTTACCTATACTATTTTAATAGTTGTGGCTTCTCTCAATGAATCAGTGGGCAAGTGCATCTGGCTGTTAACCAGAAAGCTGGTTCAAGTCTACTCAGGGATGACTGTGGGAGGGTTTCTGCACTGCAGGGGGGTGGACTAGAGTACCCCGAGGGTCCCTTCCAACTCTACAATTTTGTGATTCTAATCCTGGCAAGTGCAATTTGTTATGGGTGTTGCGACACGTGAGGGGTTTCCTAATAACTCTTGGCACCCTTCACAAACAACAATTCACCGGATTTTGGCGGGGGGCAGGGAGGATGTCATGACTGTTAAAAGTGGTGCGAGAGTGTTTTAAATGGATGGTGTGGGTGTGGCAGTAGTCTCCTGTTTTATTATTTTTTGTCCATATTTATATATTGCGCTTTGCACCATAAATGATTTCAAAGCAATTTACAAAACAATCTACATTCCGCACCCAGGAGTCAATACATCCCTGAATCAAGATGCATAGTCAAGTCCCCATGGACAATCATATTATTTGGCATCTGAAGCAGAAAATATCAACACCACTTCTACTTCTCCCAAGCAGTAAAATACGCCAACAATAAACTAAATATCAAACCATTTCCTGCACTTTCATGACACTCAAAATAGGTTACCTGAGGCAGCTGTCTCCCAATGAGACTAAATAAATTTAACAAGGCAGGGGTAGGGTGTGTTGGCATTAAAAGCTTGCAACCAGAAACACTACATGACCCTTAACTGAAGTTTTCTGCAGTTATATCCATTCCATGTCAACAATCAATGTCTTTTTAGTAGAAAACAGAGCTTCAGGTGTGTATGCAGAGGTCAGGGTGGGGCCAGTGGAAGCAACCCACTTCTTCCACCCACATATCATTAAGTTCAAATATGATATCTAAACAGGGTTGTTTTTCTTCTTCAAATAATAATAATAAACTTCTGTTCTATTAATGCCCCACATACAAAATCTCACCCTCCAGTGATTAAGGACTACCCCCCCCCAAAAAAAAGAATCTGGTATTTTAAATTATTTGTACCAACTGAGTATTCTATGCAGCTGTAACTAGCAAATGCAAAATTCTCATTTCTTGAACACTTGAAGATTGAGTTTGTGATTGGAAATCTGACCTCCTCGAGACAAAATACCTGGGAGAACTAATCTTGCTCTTATAGGCAAAATGTGCTTTATTTTCATTTGCTAAATAATGCACACATGAAATAATCTCATGCTGTGTGACCAAAATGGATTTTCCAGATGTAAACATCAGGTACAGAGAATATATTTCACCTTGTCAGTTCTATTCTTGTTTGCAAGTAATGCTATGTTGTTCCTGCAGTGTAAATAAAATGATTGTACATTCTTATTCCCCTTGTATCCCTTGCAAAAGTTAGAAACTGTAAGGAAACATTGAGAGGAAATTTTCTTTTTCTCTAAGAAATGTTAGAGAAATTCTCTCTAAGAAATGTTCTCCTTCTCTAAGAGCAGGTATATATTTGTGGAATAAATAATATGACTTTACAGTGGGGGAGGGTGGGAGCTTCTAAACTTCAATTACAAAATTAGCATTGCATGACTGCACTGGGTGCAATGCAATATAGTCGAACTTCAGTAAAACAGTTGGCAGCCTACCTCCCTTGATCTTCAAAAATTACTTCACCTCAGGATTCGCTGAGATGCCAGTGCTTTGGATTGCAATATGCCTGGCGAGAGGCGCTGGCTAAGAAATCTGGCAGCTGATAATGATGGAAGAGGAGAGGAGAAATATCTACTTTGGACTGTTGCACTTTTTACTGATAGAAAGAAACAAACTGATAGAAGATATATTTTGAGAAGCAAAAGTAAGTTGGATGCTGGATACTCCAGTGGGTTGAAGAAGCTAGAAAATGGAATGATAGAAATGGAAAACCTGGCTATCTGTAAATGTATCTTGTCAGCGCTGCCCGAGGTCCCAGCTCACATAAGACCAACGCTGCTTCGTTGTTTAGTATAAAAGTCTTTATTGAAGTTCAGTTCACTTCCACAGCCGCAGCGTGCAGCACTACGTCTCAAACTTTAGACCGCCGAAGCTCCGTCTGAATCCCCTCCCCCCTGACACCAGTTTAAGACTCTAGCCTTGCTCCACCTCTTCCTCTGTTCCTTCCTCCTCTGGGTCCGCCTGCCCGTCGGGGTCTCGCCCTTCCTAGACTCTTCTGACGCTGAGTCCCCTGACTCTTCCCCCTCCCTCCTTCGGGCTTTAGGACCTGGCTCCCAATCCGGGTTTTCTGCTGTCCCGCGCGCCTGCACATTTGAACTTGGCGCGCGCGCCCAGCCTCCCACTTTCCTTCTGACCGTTACACTGCTGTCACTGCTCCCTCCTTCGGGGAGGCTAGCTGGACCTGACCTCCCCTCCGTTTCCCCACTTTCCGATGGGGGCATGGTCAGCCCCGACTCATCTTCTCTCCCCGCTGGAGGAGAGGCTGGTCCTGACACATGTGACTCTTCCCCCCCACTGCGCTCTGGTGGGGGAGCTGGTCCTGATCCTCCGCTGCTGCCTTGGGAGTCCCCGCTGGCCCCTTGCTTCTGGTGCGTCCCCCCTGGGACCCCCCTTGCCCTTACCATCGGCGCCCCCTTCTGGGAATCTTCTGATTCGCTGGAGAAGCTCATGGAATCTCTCGGGTCACTGTCATACTCCCCTACGCTCCCCTCAGATTCCTCTCCTTCGCTCTCTATTTGCTCTCTCCCCTGTGCTTCTGCTCCTGAGCCCCTGACATATCTCATCATGTATTTAGTGGGGAACAAGACTAGCAAAACCTGATCCTGCACATTTGTGCTGTGAGGCCTATGTATTGGCTGTTATGGTGCCTTCCGAAACCTCAGTGACAGGAGATTGAAGAGAGTCAAGTCCCGCCAGATTACTGTGCTTCAAAATATGTGTGCACCTTAACAGTTTCCTTTCAAAGGCTTAAAGGTAAAGGGACCGCTAACCATTAGGTCCAGCCGTGGCCGACTCTGGGGTTGCGGCGCTCATCTCACTTTATTGACTGAGGGAGCTGGCATACAGCTTCCGGGTCATGTGGCCAGCATGGCTAAGCCGCTTCTGGCGAACCAGAGCAGCGCACGGAAACGCTGTTTACCTTCCTGCCAGAGCAGTACCTATTTACCTACTTGCACTTTGACGTGCTTTCGAACTGCTAGGTTGGCAGGAGCAGGGACCGAGCAACGGGAGTTCACCCCATCACAGGGATTCGAACCGCCGACCTTCTGATCAGCAAGTCCTAGGCTCTGTGGTTTAACCCACAGTGCCACCCGCGTCCTTCAAAGGCTTAGAAGCGTCCAAAAAGACCATCCAATCCAGGCTCCTGCTGTAACACAGAGCCATCCAGCCCATACAACTTATAATACAGTATGCTGTTAGTGCACTTGTGAAATGTGTCTTCTGCAGGGAAAGTAAGTTACACAGTATGCCCTCCCTTGTTTAAAAGCTAACAATTGTAGCAGGAGAAGGGGGCTTATACTAGGTGCATCCTATTCAGCTACATGTTCATCAACTGTACCATGGCAAAAGTAAAAGATGCTTATAATAGTTATATATAGTTATATATAGTTATATATATATGGAGGGAGGGAGGAAAGAAAAGCTAACTGTGTGAATAGTGTAATCTAACACCTTTTAAAATGTTTTTTTTGGGGGGGTTATTGGGTTGTTATTATTTTGATTATTTTGTGGTTTTATATTTTGATTTTATTCTGTGAACTGCCAAGACCTCTGGGTATAAAACGGTATATAAATTCAATTAATCATCATCGGAACCGGACCCCTGAATTCACAAAGATCACATAACTTCCCCATACAGTAACACATAGAAATACACAGTTATGTTATTTGAATATGAGAACACTAGAAGGAGCCCAGGATATTGCTGTGGCCAGGAAGAGATGGTCTTTTGTGTTTTTAAAGTGGCCGGCAGACTGGACAGTAATCATCACTGAGGTCCTTAGACTACCAAATTATAACAGCAGCAGCTATAATAAGCTTAGTTTACTTTGCTAACATTCATTTTTAGATTCTTATTATTGGTATCTTTTCCTTCTGCCATTTCTATTTACCTCCAGCAAATTAAATCCAATACTGTTTATAAAATGGAGCAAAATCCCATTAGCAGCGGTGGCTGTACATATGTTTTATATTAATAGAATCAATTGCCCCCAAGGAATTATGCATTTATATTCATGAACTCAGTGAAGAAGTATCCAAAAGAGCTGTCAATGGCAGCAAAGCTGAAGGAACAAGGTGAGTTAATGTGCTGGCAAAGAGACTATATCATTGTGGCTGGAAGATATCCTCTGAAACAGATAGGAAAAGTATGAGGGGGGAAGGTGCTAATATTTCAGCCCCTTTTTCTCTGCAACAGATACTTTAACTACTAGCAGAAGGCCAGGAATGGGTTTCACTGATTTACAGGAAAGCCTGAAGGGGATTTAACTTGAAATCTCATCTGACACCAAGGGGAAAAAATCAAAGTTACTTTGACGCTGATTCTTTGTACCTGAAACTGACCTGAAGCCTCAGGTTGGTCATTCTCCATGGGAGAATCAATGTTTCTCTAAGAGATAGCCTGATCTGTAATTCAAACTTTCCTTCCTGGGGGGGTGTGGTTCCCTTTAGAACTCAGTGGGAACTAGCTGGAACCTTAAGTCTTGCCTATGTAGCAAGGCCTAGCTGCTATGCTGAGCTGTTGACATGTTGTTTACGCATAAATGAAACAGTTGTAGTTATCTTGACTTCTGCTGTTTTTGGGTCTTAGGGCAAGGTTTCCTCACACAGTGAGAATCTTTCCAAAAACCCATGGGATACTGCGAGTGCTAACCAAGAGAGCGAAAAACAGACTGTTGAGTCTGGCAGTAGGTGCAACAGTCAATATGAATGTAAAGCGAAAAGCAATCACCATAAATATAAAAAGGATTGCCCAATTTACTTAAAAGGCCCAACCTCTATTTCCCAGGGGCTGCAAAATCTGTCCATCCTCCTATCCAGTATATCAGTAGCTATTCTGAACATTAGTCTAAGCTGAAATCCCATATTAACAAATAACTTCAGAGGCACTGCCTCATTTTAAAACCTAAGCAAGCGATATTCAGTCAACCATTTATCACAAAGAACACTTTTTGTGTGTGTGGTTACAATAAAATAGCACTTTAAGGCTTGCAATCAATCACTGTACAGGTCTGAAATTAGAACTTTGATGACATTATTTCCACATGGTAAAATCCTTAGAAAAACACAATTCTCTTTAGACGTACTCATAAAGTTAAAAAAAGCAGCGTTTGGTTTCCATTGCCATGATCATCCACCATAGAACCATTTTGCACCAACAATTCCTGCATAGTTCACTGCCATCAATCTTGTTAGGACTGTTCTGAATATAATATGGAAAGTGTGTTTATTCAGGGTTTTCTTAAGAAGAAAATAATACTTGACAGTAGCAGCCAACGCAATCTCTTCAATTATTTTGTTCTTTTGCAAGTATAGCTTCTCTATTTCAAGTAGTTTCCATCTTTTTATTCTGAAAACTGATGAGAACAAAAGCTGCTATAATCTACCATAGATTACTATTGTGTGATCCTATGAGCTACTGAGCTTAAATAGCAGCATATGTGATCTTAGCCAAGGCACCTAGCAGTGGTTTAAGGGGACAATATTAAAACACAATCCCAGACCCACCATTGCAATAGCCTTGGACATTAAGGTAATATCTGTTCTTTTAGAAAAAAACTTCCATACCTACAGTATTTAGATACATTGGGTGGTATTCAATTAAGTTTTATTAGGGAAAGACCCATTGAAATTAGTCATGTTCACTAATTTCAGTGGCTCTACTCTGAGTGAAACTATGTATGTAGGTGGAGGGGTCATAACAAACATTTTCTTAAAGGAGGTTTGCTATAAGGAAAGGGGTAGCAATGCTTATTTTAAGATGGTTCTTGGCATCGGCAGTTTTTAAAATTATTTGTGTTACAGTACTTTGAAAAAAATCAGCCCAGTTAACTGGGGTATCATTTTAATCTATTACATGTTTTAAACTGATTACCTCATTAAGCAATTAATCATTCCAACTCAACTAGTAAGTTCATTAAAAAATACCCCTTGTAAGCCACGAACAAAAGATCTCTAAAGAAAGTAGATAATTTATCTAGGGCTGTTAAAATCCTTATTTAGTACCAATACTAAAAAAAGGAAAATGTTATATTGGCTTGTTTCTTCCCTTCAAATTAACATTCCCATCTCTGATTTCCCACTCAGCCTTTGTAAATTGGAAAGAACTTTCATGGATAAATTGCATGTACACTCTCTAAACTTAGTTCTGCCCATGCATAGCTTAAAGTTCCCAAAAGCTAGTTATCTAATTGCTATTTCTGTGTTTGCAACTCCTACTCGCCCTATCCCGTGAAAAGGTAAGAAGCCACCACTTACCTAATAAACTTACAAATTATTCATGTAAATGTTATCCTGACATAAAAGTCAATCCCACTCTACATCATAAAACTGCAAAATTAGGAGATAAGCTTCCTACATGCTGGTAGCCAATCTCTAACCTACTAAGATGAAGGATGGCAGATGACGTTCTAAGCTAAACCAGTAGCAAAGTCCTCTGTCCTGAACTGGAAGATCTATTTCTGCAACTATTTGATTTCACCACTTCTTTCAGGAGCAAGCAGCAGCCTCCATACACCACACCTCTCTAATATTGTTTATCTTAAGGAAGGGTTGTTTGGGAAGTCTCGCTGGCTGTGACTCACTGAGCATTGACTTGTACTCAACAAAGTCATTGCATGAACAGTCGAGTTTCCACTCATGTAATGGAACTCCCCCTCTCTCTCCTCTCTCCACGTCTCCCTCTTCCACAACTGCTCTGGGAGGGTCTCCCCAACCATTGGGAGCAGATTTGACAGGGTGTGGGGGACACATGGCAGGGAGGAATGGGGAAGTTCCACTGCATTTGCAGAAGTCATTCTACTTGCACAATGACTTCAGTAGATTGAACCTATTATTGGTGTCTCTTCACTATTTTTATGAACTATGAAAAATATCAAGTCTTGCATTATACCCACAAGTATTATATCTACACATCCCTCTGTCTTTCTCAATCACACATACCTCAGAAAGTTACTCTTGCGCATTTCATTTGAAATGGCCTGAAAATGGGAGGGGAAATATTGCTAAAATGCCAAGTTAGCAAAAATAGGAATTCTCCAGTATTGTAGGTAATGTTACTGTCCGTACTATGCATAAACTGATGACACCAGTCACTGTTGATGAACACACAGGTATGCAGTTCACAGACTCATTCAATTTTAGTAGTGATTTGCCATGTGTTAACTGATCTACATAAAATAATGTTTGTAGAACATTGTAAAAAGTATAAACTTGTAGAACCAAAGTACTATACACCATAATGAAAGCAATCCTCGGTGCTCCTACAGTACAGATTTTAGGACTATGGAATTATTTTAGAATTATTAAAATAACCCTGAAATGTGATAACTCTCTTTCTGGGTGCTTTCTTTACATATCCAACGCAAAGACACCAGAAAATTATCAACCAAGCTACCCTTAAGGAACAGTCTCCTTAGACACATTTATGATTAAGCAATATATAAATGCCTTAAATAAATAAAATACATCTGTCTGTTCTTCACAGTGGTATTCTTCAGCAGCCTAGAGCAAGGGGAAGAACAGAGTAGAAGAGGACAAAAGAGAGAGAAATCAGCGGTGAAATCTGTACAGGGTAGGAACCTGGAACTTTGCATGCTTTGTAAAGTTGCAGTGAAGAGTAATTTACAAATCTCAATCAAATTGATTTACCTTACATTGTGCGTGTGTGTTTTGATTCAACATACAACACACACCTACATTCTGGCAGGTAATCCTACCTATTCAAATAAGAAGAAAGCTGTTGCTGGAGAAAAGCCTGAATCAAGAAATATTCCATCCAATATATAGCAGTTTCCCCAAATAGTAGCAGGGTGGAGTCTGCTCAAATGCCTCACCAATTTCTAACAAATGGCTGTAAACAGGAATAATGGGTGTTGTTGTTTTGAACTGAGTATACTACACTACTGGCTACAGAAATGGTTTATGAAGGGAGCCCAACAGTACAGTGTTGCTTCATCTCCCCATCTCTTCTATTGAACAGGCTGTGAGAAAAACTACCATCGTTAGGGATGTAAGAAGGTATTCTTTTCTGTTCCAAGCTCTATTTGTTACATGCAGCACTGTTTCTCTTCTGCTGCAGTTTGTATTCTGCCAAAAACTAAGTCATCTCACTTTATGTACATTATGTTGTCATTATGTTATTCCACCACATTCATTTTTTCTACAAACTTTATTGAAAATTTTAAAAACAATTACCAAACACAAAGTGTTGTCTTCCAAGACAAATACACGTACAGATATTAAGTCTTGTATGCAGTCATCCACATTAATTTCATTGCAAATGAACACAATGCTTTTGTGTGTGTGCACAATCAGTTTATGGGTCGTTCGTGGACTGAAAGCAACAATCATATACCGATCATATTCACTGGACTGATTTACATTCTGGACAGGGGAACAATAGGCGAACGCCGGCAATTTATGTTCCTGTTTTATCCGTCAATGAAATTCTTCAACATCCCTACCTGTAGCCCCTCATGCTATATTGCTGCTGGTGCTTCCTACTGGTAGACGGGCAACTCATGCACAGGACTTCACTCATGTGAACCCCCACACTGGGAATCATGATCACAGGGACCACAGCTTTGAAAGAGGTATATATTTATTCCTTTGGCTATTTTGTGCCTAGTTATTGGGGGGGGGGGTTTAATGTATTCTTTGTATTGTCAAAACGGCCATGCCTTATCTTGTACTTAATGGGAAACAGCCATATACAGCCTAACAGGATCATTCACATTTGCAGCGTGTCCCTGCATCTAATGTTGCATCGTCATGGACTGAGAGCCTTTGACCTTTTAGCTCAGAATACTGACGCACAGATAGGCAAACAACAGTTTCTCATTTGCCGCTTCCTTTAGATCTACCACCTGGAAAATGATTTCTTGCTCCACAGAGTTGCTGAGGAGGATGCACAAAATTATTTTTTGTTGTTGCTTTTTACAGAAATCAGCAGAGAACAAGAACAGTGCGGTGATTAAATAGATTGTTTAATGATCACTTTCACTGCTGTGTTTGTATCTGTTCCAATGACAGCACTGTTTAGTTCCTTCAAAACACAAAAGATCAACACTTCCATTTAATGATGCTAGATTTTTCAAAGAAACCATTTTTAAGGGAGTTGCTTTGCTGAAGACAATGAAGCCACTTAAAATAAATAAATCCCAATATTATGAACTATATTTGTCATCTCTCGTAAGTGTGTAACCCGGCTTCTCAAAAGGGCACTCACAGTATGGCTATCCTTTAGGCTTTATCTGGCCTTTTCAGCTCACTGTTGGTCTATTTAAAAAAAAGAAAGAAAGAAACAGCAGACAAGCTGTATCATTTGCTTTAAATCAGAAAATAACTTGGTCTATGTGATAACAATTTTATCTTCCACAATGTACAGAAAGATGTTGTTTGTAAATTTGAACACATTAGCTACATTATTTTATGTTTCAATGGGGGAAAGGGCACAGGAAATTAAATGCTGGCAATTTGCTAACTTTGTATTTTAAGTTTTGAGACAATGCAAGAAAATAACATTGTCGCAGAATGCATGCAATAAGAAATTAAACAACAACAAAAATGAACATCTGTTCCAGGATGAGAAATGCATATTCACAGAGGTATTTAAATAGTTCCATATGGAACCTTAATAATATTGTTTAATTGCATTTTTGGATAATGTGGGTAGCATATTAACAATTACTGCTACCAACAGAAAATTATAAATAAGCCTCTAGCTACAAGGAATAGGAGTAATGGAAAATGAGCCTCTCCTTGTCTTTGTTGTACAAAAACAAACAAACCTAAGAACACTCCACTTACACTAATGGCTTTCATCCTAACCAAACTTATTATTACAGGGTTGTGAAAATGGGAGGAAAATGTTTCTTAGACTTCTGAATTAAGACTGATTATCAACAGCCCCCTGTTTTAAGATCAGGGAACATGAACATGTGTTACAGCCTTGAAATCTGGTTGTGTAGGAACCATCACTCATGTCGGTTAGACTTCAGAATTGAGGGCCTCCACACAACTGCATTGTTTAGAGATGTTCACTTTAAAATTGACCATAGAATTAAGAATTGTTGATTCTCCCATTTACTGCACACCCTAGAAGATATATTTTTAATTTATATTTATATGCAGATTTCTATCCTGCACACCTAGAGCCTCATATTGTTATTCATATCACATGCAGATCATGGAAAAATCTGTACTTTTGCCACACGCGGAGAGTGAAAAGCTTAAAAGCTTCTTACTGTGTATGCAGCCTGACATGTTTGAGACTTACAACAACTAATGTCAGGAACATGCAGTACCCACAGGGGGTGGAATGCACCTAGGAGCTCTTAAATGTTAACCTCCTACCGTGCAGTGTCAACATGAGTAATATATTCTGGCAGCTTGCACATGAAGTAACATTTAAACTGGTCCTTATAAATAAGATTATTGCAGTGAGTTGGATTTGGATTTACCAAATCAAACATTCAAAAAGTTCCAATTTCAATGCCTGGCATCTGCAGGTAGGGCTGGGAATGTCCTCTGCCTGAAACCCTGGAGGGCAGCCACTGTCAGTCAACATGGAGACTACCGAATGAGATGGACCAATGATCTAACCTGGAATAAGGCAACTGTCTAGGATCCTGAGACTTCACATTATAACCTGTGGTCTTTATGGTTCCTAGGCCCTGAAAATTGTCAGTGAAAGTACAATTACTTCTTTTTCAAAGTATATAATGAAAACATTTTATTGTGGAGAATGGTGGTGAACAAGATTTGATGGAGGATTGAGTTTGACAGTGTGGCGGAGTTTTACCCCTCACCTGGTTAGCTGCATTGTTGGTACTTACCATGAGGTACAGGGGCAGAGGTGTTGCGGAGATTGGCATGGTTCAAACACATTGGCAGGAGCACAAGAGTGGCAGTTTCACTGTGCCAACATCACCATTTCCCCCTGTACCTCTCAGTAAGCAGCAACAATGTTACTGACAAGCCACACCACCTCCTACTGCTTGATTGTATAGGATTGCTGCCTATAAATGCTGATAGGCATTTGTTTTTAACTTTGTGAGCCGAAGCTTGATTTTATTTACTGTTATTTTGGTACACAGTTATGTATGATATTGGAGGAGTGTTTTGCCCCTTTTATGACTATGACCTAATGTTTTGTGCTTCACATACTGCATTTTTATCAAACAGCAAGAAATTGCTATCATGAATCCATACAGAGAAATAATATTGCCCCAAATCTGAAGTAATGGATGATAAGCTATGCGATAGAAAAATAATGCCCAATAAAATGGTTATAAAAACAACAAGGAAAACATTCAATAGGCTAGAAGTGAAATATGCCATTGACCTCTAATCTTAAATGCTGCCAGATGACTTTAGCTGTGCTAGGGCAAGATTCTGCCTGAACTCCCCTCACTCAACTAGTTTTCTTTAACTTGGCTGTTTGTCAACACTCACATATGAATCTTGACATTTCAACAAGTTTATGTCACACACACACACACACACACACACACAGCCATTCCTTTTGGTGCTTGCAGGAAAATGCGAGCAGGATTGGGTGCTTTTGCCTGATAAGCACCCAGTGCACCACTTGGGAAAGGTATGTAGAGGTGACCTTAGGAGCCAACACAGGGCCAGACAGGATTGGGGCCATTGTTATATTCGGGGTTTTTTTTTCAATCAGAACTCACCGGAAGTTCCAGCACCTCTCAGCTGGGTTCTAGCACCCCTCAAGCCGGCACCATTGCTATTCTAAGAGAACAAGGGAGGTGTTCATGGTGAGTTTTGGCACCTCTTTTTCTAGAAAAATATATTTAACAGCTGATCTTGAATGTCATTAAAACCACTGCTAAGTTCAAGTCACAGATAAAAATTACATGTATACCATTTACGTCTGTAAGCTGAACAAGTAATACCAAAGAATTTATTTCTTAAAAAAACAGAAATTATGGATGCAGTCCACGAGTAAACATCATAGGAATAGACTCAAATGGTTACCCATTCATTATGAAAATAGTTAATTTCTACATACAACACTAAATATTTTCACATATTGCATGGTAAAACATAGTTGTATAGTTACAAGCAACAACTGATTTATGTGCATCCAACTAACATGTAACTGTGCACGTGTGCATCATGGCAATCCGGACATTGCCAGCAAATGGGATGGAACAGGGGCTGGAACAGGATGGGCTTATGCAGGTTCTGCTGTCTCGCACAATTACACAGAAATTGTACACCCCCACACAAATTGGGGGTTGCTTGTACTTCACTGGAGATGTTTATGTCATGGTTACTTCACTGGAGATGTTTGGGAACTGGAAGAGCTAGTGCTGTACTGTTTTTATTCTAATTATTTTTAAACTTCAAACAGATTTTATATATGTATATAGTTTAATTCTATCAATGTTTAATTGTTTTTAAATGATTGTATCTTCTATGTTTTTAGGGATTCTTGTTTTTATATGAAAGCTGCCTTGAGTCAGCACCAACACTTTAAAGCCTAAACGGCCTCGGCCCAGTATACCTGAAGGAGCATCTCCACCCCCATCGTTCAGCCCAGACACTGTGGACCAGCTCCGAGGGCCTTCTGGTGGTTCCCTCCCTGCGAGAAGTGAGGTTGCAGAGAAACAGGCAGAGGGCCTTCTCGGTGGTGGCACCTGCCCTGTGGAACGCCCTCCCATCAGATGTCAAGGATAGTTGACATCAGATGTCAACTATCTGACTTTCAGAAGACATCTGAAGACAGCCCTGTTATGGGAAGCTTTTAATATTTGATGAATTATTGTATTTTAATATTTGGCTGGAAGCCGCCCAGAGTGGCTGGGGAAACCCAGCCAGATGGGCAGGGTATAAATAATAAATTATTGCGTGGACAGGCGGAGTCCCCAGATCCCGAGCGGTCCCCCCCGTCATGTGGAATAACGACTCAAGACAACGTGCTATGGGATTAAATTGGCCACAACTTTATTAAAATTTCAAATGTGGGTAGACCTTGGCTCAGGCATTGGGCGTTCTCCCTCCCCAGTCCCCAGCTGGGGACCTAGGGAGCATCAGGGTTATCCAGTGTTTGTGTGGGGGATGGGCCGGCTCTGGAGAACATATGTTCAAGCAGAGATAGCCGCCCCCGTTACGCCGCCGCCGCAGGGGAGAGCAATGACGACCTCTCGGCATACAGTCAAAGCCTCCCCTCAGAAACCCCTTTAACGGGGAACCCTGGTATTGCCGCTGCACAGAGGAAGATGGACAAAGGATTCCGCCCAAGGCCTGATACCGCCAAAGTTGTGATGTTTTGCTACGGGAAAGGCGAAACCTGCCAATGCAGGGAAATTCCTTTCCGGCCCTTTGACAGCGACCTTAACGTAGCAGCGCCTGCATACTTGTGAAGAAATGTTAACCTGCATAACCTGTGAAGAAAAGTTAACCTGCAAAATAAGGCATTAACTGAGGGTGGGTAGGGTGGGAGAAGCTCTGGAGCCAAGTGAGGATTCCCAGGTAAGATCCTCCCTCTATTGTGTGGGCAGGTAATCCCTCCCCTACCTGGCCTGGTCTCCTTGGCAACGCTTCCCCCAGGTGGGATTGGACAACTGACTGGGGTAGGCGGAGACCTCTAGGTATCCCACCTGAGGGAAGGCAAAGCAAAGCCTATGCTGATGGAGCCGCTCCAGATCCAGGGGCTGCGCACGTCCACGCAAAGGTCACCCCCCGTTTTATGCGGGTAGCGGTCATTATTATTATTACAATGTAATTCAGTGGGGATCAATCTGTGGCCCTCCATATGTTGCTGGATTACAACTGGATTACATCCTGACCATTGGTTGGAATTCAACAACATAAGGAGGGTCACAGGTGCTCCACACTTGATTTAGTTAGTCAGAATTGGGGCAGTAAATGTAATGTTTCACTTTCCATTGCATAGGTGGTGGGGGGAGGAGACACATTCAGATACATTTAATTTTTTATAATAACAGTAATGCACTGTATAGAACTAGTGAGTGTCAACTGCTCCCCTTAAACATAAGTGAGAGTGACCAAAGAGAAGTGCTTTTCCTTTTCCAGGGTCACTAGCAGAGTCATCGGCCACCACTTCTGCAGAGTTATGGGCCCAGGGTTTTGTTAACTAGTGTATTGTACCATATCCCAAGATAACAACAATTAGAGATGTAATGTGTTGAGATGTAAACTTATTATATCTTAGTATTTACACCTTTTGTCTCACTATTTTTCCTGCTCCAAGGTAAAAAAGTATCTAAAAACTATTTTCATCCTGAAACTTCACACCTTATATGTTAGCAAGTTTCCATGCCAAGGCTCTACTTTCATTTATGTATAATTTAGCTTTATTTCAGGACCTTTTCTGTGAAATGTAACTGATTTACCAATTACCCACATGGCTCTCAGTGATTTCTACTGCTGGAAATGTGAAATTAATCATTTCTACGTTTCTGGAACTTCCGCTGGGATAAATATGTTGTTAAATTGCATTAAAAACAACTAATTTCCTCCATCAAATGGAAGCAAACATAGTAATAAGAAAAGGGGGGGAAACAGCATTTCTACTCATATATTTTCCCTCAGGAAGAAGTGCCACAAAAACAAACATTTCATAGGATTTGTGAGGGCATGCAGACGCAGAAACAGAGACATAATTTGTGTAATTCTTTTTGCACTCACAGCAAGACAAATTGCCTTGTTTTGAACACCAAGGCTGATGAAAATTGCACAATAGGGTACAAAACTGCCATTGCAACAGGCTGAGTTTGTATATAGTAAATACGATCTTGATGATCTAAGAGTGATTTTACTGCATTTTGAACAATTACAGGATGTATTTATGTTCTGTCTTCAAAATTACACACATTCATGAACTTTTCATGTACTTTGACTATTTACACTGATCATCTTTACATTTCTTATATTTGAGATGGATGAGTACATGCAAACTTTCTATCTGGAGCATTAGCAAGAATGCAGATTTATAATGCTTTGCCATTTTAGCATGAGAAACTGGTATTTAGTATGAATGGCACTGGGAAGATGTGGCCTTTGCAAAGAATGATCTAATATTTAAATAACTAAGGAAGAAAGTTCTAAAAATCAAATCTAAAAATAATCAAAGGTTGACTTATATACATGGTACTGGGGAGGAGGCAAGGCCTGAGCATAAACCACTTCTCAAGTAAGGCTGCAGTCATGGCAGAGGCAGAAGATTCTGAGCCAGTTCAAGTGTCAGCAGTAAGAAAGCATGAGGGTTTGAATGATAAGAGATGGGGGGGGATAGTTTATGACAACACATAACATTTCTAGAGAGATAAGTATCTCAATGTGATGGTCTTTGTGTGGGGGCACTGATATAATAGGAAACTATTTAGGGAAAGGTAAAGGGACCCCTGACCATTAGGTCCAGTCGTGACCGACTCTGGGGTTGCGACGCTCATCTCACTTTATTGGCCGAGGGAGCCGGCGTACGGCTTCCAGGTCATGTGGCCAGCATGACTAAGCCGCTACTGGCGAACCAGAGCAGCGCACGGAAAAGCTCACCCAGTCGCAGGGATTCGAACCACTGACCTTCTGATCAGCAAGTCCTAGGCTCTGTGGTTTAACCCACAGCGCCACCTGTGTCCCTTTAGGAAACCATTTAGGAGTGGCTAAATAAGCTCTAAAGAAGAAGCCTCTTACAAAAGCTTTCCAATAGTCTATCTCCAAACTTTTTTAAAAGTAGTTTGAATTTTCAAGTGTAACTGCGACAAAACAATGATCCAGTTTGCATGTTACATTAAAAACTAACTATGCTTTAATGTGAATGTACACCATGCTCATGCAAAATGCAGAAAAGTGCCTGTTCCAATCTCACACAACCCCAGCTCCTCTTCCTGCTGTGTTGCCAGGAATCGAGCCAGAGGCTGGCTTCTTGTAAATAAGCTGGTGGCTTATATATCTTCAAACAAACTGTGAGCAGAAACCAGGGCTTGTTCTCAGCTGCTACAAACAGTGAAGCAGGTTTCGGCCTGCACTGACTTAGCTAGATGAGAAACAGCATGCACAAAGACGAGCTGTGCAGTCTGTACAAATGTGCACTCCAGTATCTGGGGCTGCATACAAAGATCACATATGATAATCTCTTCAACTGGAAGGATAAAGGGATCAAATTTCCACAAAGAGATTATTAATGCTATCAGAAAAGATTGGGCAGGGGTACAACGGACTGGTGCTTCCAAACTGGGACTACTTGTGTTTAATACAGTTTAATATACAATCATAATTGATACTTGTTCTCATCCTTAAATGTTAAAAGTATACAAATTCATCTTGGGAAGATGTGGTGCTGAAAAGCCAGGTCTTTTATATTATAGCCACATATCAATGTACAAAGCCCCCAATATCCATTAAGTGACAGCCAGCTAAGTCATAGAGTAAACCCACTGAAATCAGTGAAATTAACTTACTAATTTATGAGATGCTCTTTTCATGAACACTGACCCAAAGCAACTTAAAAGGCATACAAACATTAAAACTGAGGTTTTCACTTATTTCAATGGGTCTATTTTGAATATTACTTAGTTGGCTATCACCCATTGTCCTTATCAACAATTTAAAAAATAAAAATAAAACTACACCTTTTACTGGCGTAGCAATTAAAAGGAAGAAAAACCTAACAGGTAAGGCACAGTGCTGATGATGTATGGCATAGACTCCTATTAAAAGTTCTAAACTGCATATCATTTTTATTTTTAATGTTTTGCTAAATGAGACTCTTTTTCTGAAAAGTAAATTAAGCTGGGACTCCAGCCTGGTGGGAGCTGAATAGGACTGTAAATTGATTTCTAAGCCTACTGTAAGAAAAGCCACATTGGCAGGAAGAACTAATCACTGAATGTTTAAAATTAAATACAGAATGCTAGCGTTCAACAATCAAATTACCAGCTATAATTATAACCCTCCATACACAATAGCGAATATATCACTGAGTATTCCCTGGTTATCAGCAATTCCAACTCCTCAATTTATGCTGAGCTCATAAGTTGGTTCTAAACAATAGTGCACTCACTCCATCCCCTAAACCAAAGTCCAAACTAAGACCATCACAAAAAGTTAACTTTTGATATAAACTTTTATTTGTTACAATCTTGCAGAGAAGCAAAATATCATGGTATGTACACTAGCATAACAGTATATTGTGCTCAATACTCATAGGGGGAAGGTCAGGAGCAATTAAACACAGAGACATTCTTAAGGCCACAATTTTATTATCTCCTGGTTACTGCTATAAATTAGGTCGGCATGGCATAAGGCAAGGATTACATGATCAGACAGCCTCCCACTTGACCTATACAACCCAACCTGGGGAACCATTAGGGAGCTGAATGCCATCAGGGGCCAATCCCAGTGCAGGGCATTCAAGTGAGGTCCACACTTGCCAACCTGAGAGGAAGCAAATGCCTTAAAGGCAATCTCCACCCAAAACCTCTGATAGAGGTCTTCCTTGACAACCAGTAATCCCACTCAATCCCACTTCACCCGCCAACCAAAGTTGTAACAAAGCATAACATAATGTGATACTGGATAAAAGCCGGGGAGGGGGGAGGGAGACTTACTGCTATTAGAAAGGTGAAAAACCTCACTACAAAGAAGTCAATTAAGCAGAGAAATAAATTCTTTCTTAATCCTCTTAACTGGTGTCCACAGCAACAGTGTGTGAAACTAGGGTGGGTGGGTGATGAAGATGCTGCAACTACTGCTGCACGTGGGGCAGGGTGGTTTGGATTTAAGGCACCAGCTTGGCCCAAAGAAGTAAAGTTTCCTCTCTAGTCCACCCGGATGCCCTGCTCCTTGACAGTGAGCCAATAGGGAGAGCTTCTCCTCTTGGACTGGTAGTCCAGGTCTGCTCCTACCAGTACAAGGGGCACAAGTATGCTGAGAGGCAGCAAGCACGGGTCTATAGAAAAGAGATGGATAACCTGTGGCCTTCAGATGTCGTTGGACTAAAACTCCCACCATCCCTAACCACTGGCCATGCTGGATGGGAATTATGAGACTTGGGATTCAATAACCTGTGCCTCTGGAGGGCAGAAGCAAGAAGTTACCTACAGCTGAGCTGATGCGGAGGTGCATTTGCACCTGAAGGCATTCTCCATTTGAAGAGCTCTCCATTTGAAATCCAATGTAAAACTAAAGAAGCAGAAGAAAGCAGAAGAGGAACCTTGAAGTGGCCCATCAACAGTCAGCATCTGGACAAAGGACTGAGCAGGCACACAGGTCACCAGGTCACTGCCTTCCCCATTAGGGTGGGTTGTACTGTATTTCTTAGCAAAAATATAGTATTTCCTTCTAATTTATCAATCTATGGCTATACATTATATAAAATTTGCACATGCTAAACTCTACAAGAGCAATACTGAGGGGTTGTTGCCTAACACAAAAATTCCCATCCTCCTATGGTTGCCCTCTGAAATTATTGAAGCATCCAAGGAAGGAACCACAGTGCAGTGTCCTCAGGCTGCCAATGTTATATGCAGGCAAGAATTAATGTGCCTGTACAGTCAAAACCTATAAGGTTTGCCACAGTTTGGGTCTGAACATTTTCTAGGGACACCATGCAGTCTTTTTAATGTTAAGATGTTCATGACCAGAGATACCTAACAGTGATTTTGGTGAGATATTTTTAATGCTGTCTGTGTTAACATTTTTAAAAGGTGTGTTTCTATAAGATTGTCTTAGCCTTTGTTCACAGTGCAGGTGGGGGAGAGAAATCATGTATTTATAAAAAGAATTCTAAGCTCCTTTTTAGAGCAACACCCTCGCAAATCAACCTACAAAAGCAGTGAGAGAGAAAGCACAATGGAAAAATAGTCACAGCAGAGCAGTAGAAAGAGCTGACAGGCAGTTATAGAGCAACTTGCTTCTGACTGCAGTGTTGCTCCCAAAAGAGGCACATCTTGCAATTACCGAGAATGGCATTCATTTTTTTTATATTCAGCAATATTCAACTAATGATTAAATAAAGCCAAATCTAATGTCCAATAATACTATATACGAGTGCAATTTTCAATTGCTGCTCAAAATGATGTGGATTTGAGCTTTGATGCTTTAGGAAAAGGAGTAATAAAAGACATTTGACCATTAAGAATGAAGTCCTATTCCATCCCACCGAGGGGGAGGGTTAGGAAGGTGTGGAGTTGCCACTCCACCAGCCTCTATCAACAGAAAGGATTGCTGCCAGATGGGGGAGCAGAAACCTCAGCTTTGCCCAGTCAGTAGGCAAAAATTAGCATGTACTGGTATGGGGCACCACAGGAGCTGCAGTTGTGAATCCCTTAAGGGTCCCAATTTCAATAGTTCTTTTAGTAGCTGTGGGGCTTTACAATTCTTCTAACAATGCTATGAGCAGTTAATAATAATCAATATAATTAATAAATGATAAATATTAATACATACAAAAAAGGGGTTCCAATCTTTGGGCTCCTAGGTCAAACCAATGTAATGGTGGCTCTGTTGATCGGTTCTGCTGCTTTCCATCCAGGATTACAATTACTCTGCCTAATGCAGATCTGAACCTAAAAGCAGCACAGCAATTCACCAGACAAGTTGGCTGCTAGCACTGCTTTGAGAGGTTTTTCAACATCATCCTGTCAAGCTTGGCTTCTCGAAGCATTCAGATTTCTTTTGCACTATTCATTATACTTACAAATATACATACTTCAATTTACCAAATTCAAACTAAACTTTAATTGACAGCAATTAATTGTTATTCAGGGCCAACATCTGTATGTTCACCAAGCTATTTGGAAATACTTGATAAAGAATGCCAGCACTGCCATAAGCATTTGTATCAATCTGAGCAAATCCTGTTTGGAGAAATGAAAGACTGATGTGCAGAACCATTATGTAAAATGATAAATTGTTTTCCGAGAACAGAATCATCAGTTAGATTGGAAATGAGAGACTATAGAACTCACCCAAATATGGATTATTATTCACCATGTTGCTTGTGAAGGATAATGCAAGCTGCAATTCTAAGCACATGAACCTGGAAGTAAGAATCACTGAATCCATTGTTCTAAATAGACTGATAAAGGTGGTCCTGGTTGAAGATTACTGAGGCCTTGTAAGGACCAACTTGCTAGTGGCAGATGACAGGACCATATCACACTCTGACCAGGCAAAGAACCTAGAGTTAACTTGCACCCATGTTGCTCTTTGTAAAGCAGATAACAGCAGTGGCCAAGGATACGTTTCATCGATTGCACCTATCATGTAGTATCCACTTCTTCCTTGGTAAAATAATGCTATACTGATCTACACTTTATGAAAACAAGTAGGACATGAACATAACACTCCAGTTAAGGTTCCCCTTGCTCTACCCAGTCAGATGGAGTAGGTACAAATAATAAAATTATTATTATTATTATTATTATTATTATTACCCGCATTTCATCATACTTATGCTCTAGATAGATGACAAGTCTGTGCATAAACAAGCTATACTGTTATAAAATGGATGTTTAAAATTCCAGCAGGAAGACTAATAAATATTTGGTATCCCAACCAAACACTGCTTGGTTACACCAGCCCTATTCTCTGAGTTTCATATCTGAGACAAAGATGAAAATATGTTCAAAGATTAAAATAGGTAATGCATTTTCAAGCTGAGGAGGGCAAGAATCCTATGGGTGTGGGAGGTACTGAACGGGGGTTTGAGCCAGTCGTGCCCCTCCATTTACAGAAGAGTTTTGGTTCCAGTGGGTGTCTACACCAACAGAAATGTAGGGAAAGTGTTCTTCACCATTCCACTTTCCCTCTGCACATACTCACACCCCGATAAACTCCCCCAAACGGCATGAAAAGCAGTTTGTAGGCAATCTGGCCTTACCTCTTTTTCAATAATGGAAATCTGGAGCTAGATCATCCCACTACACGGTAAATTATCCCATTGTCAGATTACCTTTACAATCAAGAAATTTCTTCTAGTGTTAAATTGAAATCTAGTCTCATATAACT
This sequence comes from Podarcis raffonei, assembly GCF_027172205.1. Classification (NCBI taxonomy): domain Eukaryota; kingdom Metazoa; phylum Chordata; class Lepidosauria; order Squamata; family Lacertidae; genus Podarcis; species Podarcis raffonei. The sequence continues at coordinate 96,258,205 of NC_070605.1, read as the reverse complement.
TAAGCCTATTTAGATTTTGTCTTTCCCTCAGAGAACAAATCTTTTTCCTCTTCTGTGTAATAGCTTTTCAGGTACTGGGAAAGGACTGTTTTCTCTCTCTGTCCCCAACCCCTGCCCAGTCTTCTCTTCTTTGATCTAAACATATCCAGTTCCTACAAATGTTTGTTATAGGACTTGTTCTCCATACCTTTGACCATTTCTGTTGCCCTCCTCTGAATCCTTTCCAATTTGCCCTTCATAAAGTGAAGTGTTCCAGGTGAGGGTGGACCAGTGCCAAATAAAGTAGAACTATTATTTCTTGTGACTTGAAAATGACAGTTCTATGAACGAAGTCTAAAATCGCATCCTGTTCAGTTTGTGACAGTATGAAACCTTGAGAATGCTTTCACATGTACGCACTGTGCCTGGACAAATATTCCTCATCTAGGTAACCTGTACATTATATCTATTATTTATGAGTGGCAGCCTATATGCAGAACTTTGCACCTGTCTCTGCTGAATTTCATTTTTAGTTTCACCCCTGGTTTCTATTCTGCCAAGGTCATACTGAATTTTTTTTCTGAAGTGTGATCTTTTCCTCCCAATTTTGTGACATCTGCATTTGCTAAGAAGTCCCTTCACCTCTTCATCTAAGTCTCGACAATGACAAACATGTCAAAGAGCACCAAGCCCTGGACACAGCCCTGCTGCACAGAGGAGCCAATGGAAAAAGTGGTTCAAAGACAGTTAGCATCCATACTCATTGATAACTAACTATAGCAACATCATTCTAAGCTGCACAACATCTAAATGTAAAATATTGTTTTCTGACAGTTACGTTATCTTTAAATACAAAATGCCAGCTCTCAAAAGCAGCCTCTCTCAACTCATCTTCCGACTTCATATTAGGGAAAAGGGGTTTCTGGGTGCATTTATTTAGTATAAAAGCTATATTCTGGTTACACTCCTGTTTAAGCCTGCAGACCATCTTTGCTACAAAAGGCCTGATCATGAAGCCACAAATATCACATGTTGCTTTCCAAATACTCAAATGATCATGAAAGAATGGCTGGACCTGCCATGAATGACATTTTGGAAGACACTGCAGGATTCATTAGACACTGCAGTTATATCATTAGATTTTAAAATTACTCAAAATACACACCTCATGGGGCAGGGATTGTCTGTTTCTGGTACTAGAAAAATATATCTGAGAATACTTTGTTATATTTGTACCACAATATCCCATTTATCTTTCATGATCTCCAGAAGAAGTGTGGGTTGGAAGGCTGGGGACATCTGGAAGAGATTTGTTAATACAATTCAGCTATTCTGATTCCTGTAACAACTCAAATAATTCAAACAAAAAACAGGCATTTCACTATAAGTTGACCTCTGCTATCTTTCTTTTTCAATGAGGTTTTCATTTGCCAGTCATTATCATTTTCATGGAAGATTAAATTATTTGCTATTTGTCACTGGAGGAGTTGATTATAGACAAAATTTAAAAAACTGACAAGTTATATGATAGAAATGAATGGAATTTATGTTCTTATGAACCTAATGGCAAGTAATTATCTCTGCAGTACAAATGTGCTTTTTCATCATGAACACCAGAAAGAAATGTTGGAGAAGTTTCTAGAATACATTATTTATACAGCAAAAAAGAGACAGAGAAACAATAAAATATATGGTTGTTTTGTTCAGTGCTTAATACAATTAGGCACTAACTTTCTGTAAGGTTTTGCCACAGAATTGCAAGCTATACACTAAAGTTCATGAAACGTTTATGCCAACTTAATTTCCTAAATGTTTCATTATAAAATATATTTACTAATGTCACAGTCATGGATTTTGTTACATTGTTGTTATTATGTTAATGTGTTTTGTTCTACATACATACACACACATTCCAAATTCAGAGCACAGACTCCAACTTTAGTGGAATGTAAATTACTATGTAATATGTGTACTCTAGTCTATAAGTATTGTGTAGAAAATCTGTCCACATTTCCAATTTATGCTGATTACAAGTTAAGATCTGGATAATTGTTTCATGACAAAAAATCCATCTGTTTTGAACAGTTAAATCTCAAAACATTAAACAATGTTTAGAAGTTGAGTCAACTAGGATTTTCTGTCTTTTTCTGTCTCTTCCGTTGAATTGTTCAACAAAGGAAGTTAAGGAAGTGGCCTTCTTAAGCAATGGCTAGATCTCATGAAGAGTCATTTAGTATATCTCCACATTGGACCTTATTCTGTATCTGCCAAGACAACTTTACATACTGAGTCAAAAGCTTGTAATCATTTGCAGGTCGCCTTTGACTGGACTTAAGCATCCAGGGGTCATTTGCCACTTACCTTTTTTTACTTAATCATTTGCAATATATGGCAAAGTATGGTTCTTTTTACACCTTGAAGTGTTTATTTTTAAAACAGTCAGGAAAAAAGCATGGTTCAGTCTTCATGAGACTGTGCCCCATCACAATGCAGATGGAGCATCACATATTTGAAAGCTCGTCTATGTTAAAATATCTCTGCATGTGCACATTGGAGCACATTATAGAGAATGTTAACCTAAAACATTTCTTTCTGACATGCTAGATCTCTATGTGCTGACAAATTTTGATGTTGGGAAACCAGTTTCAAGTACTACAGATAGTCACATGAAAACTGCCATGTACTTTTTAAAAAATACATTGTAGAATCCATTCTACAATAACATTCCAAAGGCAATGGGTTGGATCCTGGCTAAATAAGTTCAATTTAGTTCTCACTGCAATCAGAGAGACTTAAATTAATTTCTTTCTGCCAATAGGAACTCAGTTCAACTAATATAATTATGATCTAATCCAATTCCATTATGACACAGATACATGTTTTACTCATGCAGATCTTCATATTGTTTTGCTTTGAGAAGCATGGTTCATTGTTACAAGTGCAAGATTCTGTATGGGTCTTGGGTTCACATGCTCTCCCTCTATTCTTTTCCTTTACACATTGATTACACTGAAGTTTCCCATTGCATCTGAACTCAGGAAAGTGTAATTAATTCTACGTAGTTAGCTAACAAATCAAGGCACTGAAATTTTGTTTTGTTTTGTTTTGTTTTAGCTAACCACAGTTAGACTATACCACAGTTTCTCAAGTCTGGACATTACAGGAGGGGGATATAACGTATGAGCTTGTGGGTCAAAGTAGCCGAGACATCATTGATGCAATTAGCAGTTAAGTGAACAGTTTTAAAGAAGTACTACTACTAGCAGTAATAGTATTAGCAATAGTAGTAGTAGTAATAATAGTAGTAGTAGTAGTAGTAGTAATAGCAGCAATAGCCAAGTGTGGGGGCTTGAGTGAGTTCAGAATCCTCACAGGGAGGTGGGAAACTTTAAAACTTTGTTCCCTGCGGTGATCCTAATCCAGTTCAGTCCCTCTGGACTCAATACGAGCAGCAGAAATGCATAGAATGGATCTGGATTTCTCAGGGTGATCTAAATTTGGACCACAGAGGGGACAAAGCTTCCCTGCCAGCCAGCCCCCCCCCCCTTGTGCCTGCTATTCACTTTGAAAAGCTATTCACAAATATCTTAGTTGTGTGAATGGTGTTTTGTCTAATCTGACCAGTGTCTAATCGGACCAGTGGTCCAGAAGCAACTCCTCCCCATTCGTCTGCTATCCCACATCTGGTTTTTTAGAGGCACATTTTTCCTGTGAGTACAACCTGTCCTCTTCCCCTCACCTTGGCAACTCAACTCCTGTCTGCCCAGGCCCAAGGATTCCTCTTTGATGTGGGTCATCAACACCCTTTGTCATATTAGCTTGACAAAATTTCTATCCTCTACCTTGACTCAGGAAAGAAGGCTTAGCCTGTATTTTTCCACTGGTCTGGAATCTTTCCTTCAGTACTCCAAATATTAGCTAGAGCCTGACAGTCATTAATTTCTTGGGTTTTAAGGGGGTTTTCCCCCACCCCCAATCTTATACCAGTACCTTAGTTAATAAATTAAGGAAAATTTTGCCATAATTTTATTTCACTAAGTCATAGCTCCACAATATGTTCATATGCAATATTTGTTATTCATTTTCTTTCATAATTTATTTGTAGCTGTCTACGAGTGAGCTAAGCCCTTTGACTTTTTCCTCAATTTTGTTTCATTAAATCACAAACACTCATTTCCCAAAGAGTCAATGACCTTATTTAGACTACGCTTTCCCCTCAGCTGACCTTGAGGCAAAAATTACAGCAGCAGCAATCGGCAACTTCACCCACATTCAGCACAGTATGAAAAGGGTAAATGCTCTTCATTTCCCAACTCTAACATTCATCAAAGAGAGGGACATAGAAAAAGGGCAGATTTCAATGACATGCATCCAATAAATTGGAGACTCTTTATCACATCAAACGTCAATTCAGCAATTCTTAATCACAGTGCGTATCATTCTATAAGTTGTTCATTTTAATAACACTTGGAAAACCGAACAACAGACACCAATAATTTCCAATGTAATAAAACAAATGCCCTTGGAAATCCATTGTAAGTCATCAAATATAACCTAATTAATGCCAGTTTTTTTCGCCAGTAGGTACTCTTGGCATGGGGCAAACAATCCTACTCAAGGGTGAGCAAATGCTTATAGAGGACACAGAGCCATCTTTCCCATAGGGCTTAGTGGTGTGTTGCGCCAGAGTGCCAGCCTCTCAGGGGTGCCCCAGCAAAGTGGAGGAGCTGCACGGCTTTGCGGGCGGCCTCCCCTTTCCCTGCACGCCCGCCAGCTGAGCCCCATCAACCATATGGCTGGCGGGCATGCAGCTTGCCTCCCAAGCCTCCGCAGGAGGAGAGCGATCCTTGCAGAGGCTTAGGATGGAAGCTGCACCCCGTCAACTTTAAGGCTGGCAGTGTGAAGCTTTGCGCCCCCCCCCCCACTATCCGTGATAATTTGGGGGTGATGGGTGGGTATTTGCACCCCGGCGCCGCATCTGCTAAAGACGGCCCTGAGAGGACAATTTACATGCAATGTACAGAATGTTGACATGCAGTCTCCCTGGTTATTTTGGAACCCTGCCCTTCCAGATTTCCCTGTTGTGTGGGAAAAGCTACATACACAAAAGATGTCATGCTGGCATTCAAAGAAAATCTTTACTGTTACAATCACTGACCAGCATTCCACGCAGACATTCAGCACAGAACCTGCCACGCAAATCATGCTCCTCCCTTCTATACGATGGTGGTCCCCACTATGCTATGTACATTCACTCAACCTAGATATGCCATAGGAACAAGGCTTAAGTAATCTTTTTGGAAGATAATTTTTCTGACATTATATTTTATGTACAGATTAGGTTAATCTTCTGTATTGAATGTTTCTTTATTTCACAAATTTCCATGTTTTGTTCTTGCTAGCTCCCTTCCTGAGTGTTTCAGATATTTTTCTTCTCTTTTTTTTAAAAGATATTTATTAAAGTTTTCAATTTTTTATGCAAACAAAAAACAAACAAAAAAATTAAAAAACATATAGTTCATAATACATACTTTTCAATAACATATTTCTCTGACCTCCTCATACCTCCCCTTCTTGTATTCCCTTTCAAATTATTTGTTCAGCAAATCCTTAATTTAAAGCATTACAGCTTATAATAACACCTTATTTTCTATCCAATCCTTTTTTTCATATTCCTTTATATCATTACAGCTAGAAACCACTCAATTTCAATCCAGCATCATTCAACATTCCTTAATTTTACAATATTTCTGTAAGTAGTCCTTAAATTTTTTCCAATCTTCTTCTGCCGACTCTTCTCCCTGGTCACGGATTCTGCCAGTCATTTCTGCCAGTCCCATACAGTCAATCAGTTTCATCTGCCATTCTTCCAGAGTGGGTAAATCTTGCGTCTTCCAATACTTTGCGATGAGTATTCTTGCTGCTGTTGTAGCATACATAAAAAAAGATATTTTTCTTCTCAAAGATGATCAGATATATAGTTCCATTATATCCAAGAGATTATATACTATATACCTTATATACTAGAGAACAGGTAGACAGATATAGGTATATTCTCCCTAGGATGCAATGGATAATATCTTAATAATAATGTATAGTCAGATTCCCACCACCACTGGATGGAATGAGCTTTACAAGTGCTCTATTTTGCTTTACAAAACAGAGTTCTCTTCTGCCCAGTTCATGTCAACTATCCCCACAGGCTGCTGGACACTTGCCATGTGATTATTTTGTTTCAGTGGTTTGCTCTTCTTGCTTATTAGCCTTTCCAGTTTTTAAATCTTTAGAAACAACGGAGGATTACTTAGGGTCTTAATTTCAATTAGCCACTATAGAAATGCATTTCTAAATACAAATAATTCCACAATGCCATCACAGTGGACAATGGACACCACAAGTTTAGCACTAAGGAAGATGTAAGTGCACTGGGGCAGAGAGAAATGAAGTTCAGCCCAGAAGCATAATGGAAGTGGTCCTGAAATGGCCATAGAGTCCATTCAGAAAAACTAATGATCTTCAAAATTGGTTAATAAAAGATCAGAGATCTGATGGGCTTATATTTCTGCTAACATGGTTTTCATTAATTAATTCAATCTACTGAGATCACAACCAGTAATATTAATACTGTAGTGGACAGCTTTCTAATCAGTTCCATTTGCAGTGAAGCGTTTTATTCTGCCTGCTTTCTGTTATTATTCATGTCATGCTTTCCTATTAAGCCACTGGATCTGACATCTGTCACTAAGATAAGTTAGAAGGCTCATCCCCAAAGACAAGCTAGCCTGTAAGGAATTAATTTACACCACACTTCTACAACTTGGACACTTTTCCTAAACAAATTCTAGTCATGGCTCAATCTATTACAAATATTAAGATGCATGTGCAATTTGAATGCATTCCAACTTTGTAACAAATGAAGCAACATTGTTGGGAGTTTAGGTAATGGAGCACTTGCTTCCAAACTTGTGTAAAGAGTTTATCTAGGTACTTCTAGGATTAACAACAACAGCAACAAGACAGACAGATAAAAAAATAAAACAAAAAGTCACAATACTACTTTGAAACTGAAATAAGTTCAGCTAAATACTCTGGCAAATGTGAAGATTCCTGGAGAGGAGATTGTAGCTGCAGTACTTCTCTGTCAATCCTCTGCTGATGCACTGCTGTAAAATAAGCCATACTTTGGCTTAATGTGTCATCCAAACCTGGGTTCCTGGTTTGTTTGAAGCGAAACATATGACATGCAAGCCAAAGCATGGCCTTGTTCATGGCAGCACAGCAGCAGCAGAACTATAGCAGGAGTAAAGCAGTCACCATTTCCTCTGTGAGTTGGGACATCAAGCTGGGTGAATAGTAAAGAAACCCCAGAAGAGGATCCTGAAACCCAATGCAATATAAGATGTCTAGAAAAGGAAATCAAATTAGAAATTCAGGAAAAAATTGGTGTATAGAACCAGCCCACACTAAAATATGACAGACTTGCCTAGCTAACACCATATACCTTGTTCACCAGTCTCAGTGCCCCCAGCTGGAGAAAGATTGATTCTGCAGGTCACTGTTAAGTTGTAGGTGAACATATCAGACGACACAGCGACTCTTGAAACAGCTCTTGTTTATTCACAGGCCTGAACTAAACTGAACTGAAGGGTTCAGCCAACCTGCTTATATAGAGCTCAACTACAAAGCAACAGTAACAACTTTCTGTAACTATCAAATCACTGAACGTCACTTTCAATTCCTTATTTGCACATGCTGACCTGAGTGAAAACTATCTACACTATCCCCCTGCTGGCCCAGGGTGAGAATTTCAGTGCATAACAGTCACCATCAAAATAGCAGGCAACAGTAAACAGCAGTGTAGTAAGAGAAGATGCAGGGCAAGGAAACAATGAGCTAGAAGCTAGAAGCTGTTTTATACCCCCTTCCCCCCAGAGGCTCCCCAGAGATAGCATCTGATCAATCCCACGGTGCAGGAGGCTGGAATCATCTAGAACATGATAATGTGATGTTCTTGTGACAAGCCCCAGCTGCAGATTGTTACACTAAAGGGGTTCAAATGTAGGAGGGGTATCCTTGGGCATCAGGCTCAACAGATAAGAGTTGTAAATTTGCAGGCAGCTATACAAGGACACCACATTGGCTCACTACCTTCTCTCAATAATCCAAATACCCAAACCCCAAATGCACATAACCATCAATTTGCATAGTACGGGGATTCGCAAATTCAATGCAATACACATAATCACTTTCTGGGTTGATTAGCATGACATAGGATTTTGCCAAATCCTGACAACACAGCCTAGAATCTATGCCTTAAATTTAAAACTGTTACAGTATCTGCAGTTACAATTATATCCACCAAACAGGAAAGCTTAAAATTGATTACATACATTCACTATAATAGTTAATAGTTATATGCATCAGAGATTGGAAGATGCTAAGACTGCAATGTTAACTTCTAAAGGCACATTATTTAACACTTTTCTGCAGTTTTCTATTGTAATAAGATCAGCTCACATAGTCATCATGTGTGAACATCCTTCCTCTGCACAGTTGAGGGGGGCAATTAAAAGCCTAATTTATTTCATGCTTACAGCTTCAAATCTAATTATCATATGTAATATGACTGAGTGTTCTGGCTTGCAGAAAACTGAAATGACAAAAATGGTAAAACCCAGAAAAGCAAAAAGAGGTAAACATTAGCCATTATCTACCTGAATGCAGACTCAATGCTACTTTCCCCCCATCCCATCTTGTATACGACACAATTTGTTCACAGATTGCTTGCTTTTTTTACTTATTGACAAGTAAAAAGGACCATTATGCCTACATATACTATATTTGGGATGCAAATATGGTATATCTGAAAGAAATCAGTTTTTTACCATATAAACAAGGGAAATTGTTTATATGTGTTTGTGTGTCAATGTGGATGTGTGAAAGCAGAACCTGGAAATGGGAGTTGTTTTACAGAATCTGTCTCAACATTTCTCCTTGTATACCATGCATTGGTTCTATGATTCTTCAGGTCTATCTGTGGACTAGCAGAAGGAAGGATGTCTGCAATATATCAGGTTTGGTTTCTCTCAGTCACATCCACACCGTACATTTTAAGCACTATACATTTCTTCCCCCATCTCTGAGCAGGAGTAAAGTGTGTATTAGCATGGCTGTAGTGGGTGTGCATAAACAAACACCCCTGTTTAAATCCTTTGTACTGCCTTGATCTTGAACACTACTGTCACTTTTCCCTTTCCCCAAGTCCTAGAAAATTATACTGAGCAAACTGCTTAGCTCCCAGCAGAGTAGCACATCCCACTGTAGAATGGGGCTATAAAGGTCTTAGAATCCATGGCAGGAAGCTTACACTGTGTGTCATATCCACAGACAAGAAGTTTATCTAGGATTCTCAGTGGCTTTAGTGAGAGTGACTCATCTACCCATGTACTATCTGAAACCAAAGGAGCACACTGGTTGCCAGATGTGAAATAAATTGGCATTATTTTCAGCTCTCCTACCCGACTATGGGGGAAGTTGAAGGAAGGTCTCCGATGATGATCTTCACAAGTGAACCGATTTAATCACAAAATATTTTGATTGAGCATGATTGAGCAAACAGGGAATGAGTGTTAGGCCCACATGTTCCTGCCTTCTATCTTCATCTCCTCCCACTTCCCTTTTTGTCATGCTAATCTTGGTTAGTTTACACTGCAGTTCTCCATCACTTCTAAAATGGAGAACTGTGGTTTAAATGTCAGTTTACTAACTGGGATGAAAACCATGGCTTGAATGTCGTTTCAGATGCTGGTTAGAAAACTGACATAGGCTGCTGTTCCCCTTTTGGACATCACCATGTTTAGGAATCTACATCCACATCAGGCCACTGAAAATCCCCATCACAAGGTATTCCGCATATGCATATTCCTACGCTTAAGGGTCAAAGGCACTTGAGAGAGAACCATGTGGAAATATATAATTTCATTTCCCAGGTGACCCAGGTTTCATTTCCTAGGTAAAAGGCAGTTTCAAAATGTTAAATGGTCTTGCATTTCACTATTTACAATTCCTTTTCTATGAACACGTTCTTCTAATGTCTAATCTCACACCCTTACTCATTCTATCCCCCCAAAAGGAGATGTAAGGATTCATGTGCCATTTCTGCAGCAGATGAGACATTAAAATAAAACATATTCCAGCTCTTTGATTTCAACTGATTTTGTGGGTAATACAATAAACAGAATAAGATAGCTGAAACCAATAAAATCTGATTTATAGCATTAAAGGCAATCTTTATAGCACTTATTTATGGTACATTACATCCAAAATCCAATTTCACAGGCTGCCGTTTGAAACTTTCTGCTCAATCATAAATACAGTACATACTGCATACCTCAATGGCATAAAGTTAGATTGCATAAATGGCTGCATTCCCAGAAGGTATGGCAATTCGGATACCATGGTGGTGAATATGTTTAACAGTAATTTCCCTAACCAGCTTTCCAACCAAGAAGTTCCAGTCAGTACTCTCTAAGCACAGAAAATATACTCACCACTTTCGCAATGAGATAACGTATTTATTAATATGCATAAGATACCCCGTGCCTAAATAAGAAATTGGTATCCCACTGAATACTTGCAAAACATCAAGCTCCAGAAATGTATGAGATGCCTAATTCCTTAAAGCAAATAGAGACTTTTTGGTAATAAAAACAAGCTATCTCCCAAGCCTCATGCTAAATACATCAAACAACCCAAGCCCTCTTCAGGCAATCATAACAGGGTTTCAAATAATACATGAGAAGGGGAGAATAAGGCCAAGTATGCTAGCTCTACACCTTGCCCCAGTTGCCCTCTGCAAATTCAAGGGCAACAGTCTGCAGCAGGGAAACCTCCTCTGCGCTCGGGAGACATTTCTGAGCTTTGATTTGCCAAGATTCTGAAACCTGTGGAAGCAGCAGTTGCCCTTGATCATGTGGAAGGTGAAGTGGAGAGGATCTAACATGCTCATCCACACTCCCCCGCCTCATGTACTCATTATGAATGCCTCAACAGGGCTCTAATGGGATGTACAAGTAAATCTGGCCCAACTTCAAAAGTTATTTCATCATTTCGCATTGAGAATTTATCCCAGCCTTCTAAGAGATAGGGAAAATATATGCAGATAGAGATCCCATCCACTGTAAAGGATGCTATGATGCTTACAAAGACTCTGCTCATTCTGTTTTGCTTCTGGTCCTGCAGCGCATGCTGCCACTGTGATGGAAAGTGTATTACTTACCACGTAGTAAACAAGGCATCTGTCATCCATGTGTGTTTAGAAATTAAAGTTCAAAAACCAGAAAGAATAATATTCAATAGCCTGTATGTCATGTGGATATTTTAAAAATATCCTTCATCTGTTTCAATTGAATCTACAAAGCTGCCTTGGTTTTATATTCTAATATACAGCAATTTAGAATTTTTCTTCCAATTTACAGCAAAAAGAAAAAATCATTTCTTGAATCTTGCCCTTTAAGATAAATTTCCTAGAGTGTCTTTACTCATTTACTTCAAAGGCACAGGACACGTTCAGCTTTAGTTTCTACAATCATTGTCATGAAAAGGGCAAGGAATAGTATCTGACTTTTAGAGGAGCATTGTCATTTGAATCAGGGACAAGTTTATCTTTATTTGAAAAGGCTTCTTTTAAAAGTGGGGGGGCAGGCATTGCAAACTACATTTGTCAGGCTTTGCACACATTTTAAGTTCAACAAGGTCTTCTGGCAGTAGTGGAAAGGCGGCTTCTATGTTCAATAGGCCGCTGATCAGTAATGACAAATGAATTCTTGCCTCCTATTGACCTTCTTATCCATTGCAGGGTTATGACTACTTAGAGAATTGCTGGATGTATTGCTTTCTATCACATCAGTTTCAATCATGACTTTTAACCCATTTCTCAAAATAAAATAAAAATAAAATAAAAAATTACCCCTGAGGATATGTTCTTACATAAAACTGTTTTATCATTAAAATACTCTCCTTTTCTGCTGTAAATATAATATCCTTTAGTGCCACATTTCAAGCTGCTTTAAAAAAGAAAAGTCCCACAGCTGATAGTTTAATTGATCAGTTGTCTTTCTTGTCATAAGGTACTCACATCAGTAGCTCACAACCAGAAACCAATGAAAGATCAATAGCACAATGAATGTTATAAACGCATATCATACAGACTATGGAAAACCAAAAGACAACCCCCCCAGCCCCCCACATACACAGCAGGGGGTGGGAGAATCCTCAGTACCCAAACACTGTTTTTAACAACAACAACAACAACAACAACAACAACAACAACAACAACAACAACAACCTGTCATGTGAAACTGCTAAAAGTTGGACACAGACATTGGGCCTCTTTGGGGAGAGGATTCTAGAGCTGGGGTACCATAACCAAAGTGACCTTACTCCAAACCACAGATAGGAGCTGGATCTGCCATTAGGCAAACTGAGGCAGATGCCTCACGTGACATAAGCCTCCAAGATGGCAGTCCTGCGGGTGTGCCACCGGCATTGGCTGAAATCACACCCGACATTGTGGATGTGGCAGAGCGGGTGTAAAAGTGGCAGTAGCAACACCTATAGTGGCGGCAGGAGCGGCAGGTCAGGGAAAGGCAGAACTTCCTGTTTTGCCTCAAGCAGTGAAACAGGACATGCCACCCCTGACCACAGATGAGCTATCTCTTAAAGCTACGGCTCTCCAGATATTGCTGTGTTACATCTCAGTTACTGCTTGCCACTGGTCATGCTAGCTGGGGCTGATGGGAGCTGGAGTCCAGTGATATATGGAGGGCTGCAGGTTCATCACCCTTGTCTTAAAGCGAGGGGTTCCTGAACAAGGTTTTCCCTGGAGAACTTGGACAGCAGCAGAATGCTTCACACTCTGAGCTTTGTGGGGAAACGCTGCTGTTTATAGAAAAAAAAGACTTGGGGTGCAAGGGCAAGCATGCTTCAATATCAGAGGAGTTTCAGTTACATAGTGGGCATCTTTGAGAAGTTGCTCTCTTTCATTCATTGAGATGAAAGGGAAAGCATGATTTGTAAAAAGGAAATTACATTATAAAATACATATACCCCACATTGGGCAAACAATTTCTGCAATGCAGGAAGTTGGACTTGTTGGGAATCATTCTGCAAAGAAACAGTAAGGATGTCTGTACCTTTAAGAACAGTTTCTGTGTGCTCTGGGTGATTGGGTACAGCTGGCCATGACTGCAAAAGGAGAAAAGCTGCAGTTTGAACTTTGCCTGCAGGAAAAACACCCACAATCTTTGCTGTTTTGTAATAAAACCTTTATTTGATTTGGTTTTACACCGGTCTCGTGGTGTCACAGCTTCTGTTATCTGGCACCAGAGGAAAAAACCCCTCTAACAGGACGAAATGACCCTCGTGGTCCCTTCCAACTCTACAATTCTATGATGCTACATTTGCGTGTTTGTGGAGCCTTTGCTTTACCCTTTTCTCCCTATTGAGAATAGGAATTGTGTTTCTCTTCATTCAGATTATAATACATTCCAAACCTGTAGGATCACTTTGGCTAGCACCTGTGAGGAACAGAAAAAGGAATGCCTGCACAGTGATAGCGCTATCAAACTGCCCCACCATTTCTCAGTGAGGAGGGAGGAAAAATTTGGTTCATCTCACACTTTAATGCAAATTTACCTAATTTGTAATTCCACAAACAATATGTGAATCAAAATGCAGCTATCTTTTGAAATTTGCACTTCCCTGAATTTTGTGATGCGGTTCTCCAACCAAATCAAGCGTACAAAAAGACATATATTACGGGCAAGTGTGCATAAAAATGAATATATTCATGAATGTAACATACAAGAATGAATTATATTAGGCAAAAATATGTACAAAAAGCTGTATATAAAGAGAAATGTGCACTAAAATGCTGGTTTCTGTGAGGTCTTTTTTAAAAAAAATAATAATCATAAACTCATGAAGAAATGTGGCAAAATGAACTTAAAATTGGAAAAATGACAAATGGAGAGAAATCCAAATTCACAGATTTGTCCACCCCTAGTCTTAAGATGTCCTAATTACTATTTGTCCAAAGTCTTAGGCTGAAGACTCTTGAAGCAGATGGCACAGAGTCTTTTGCCTCAGTTAGTTCATCTTTGTTGCAGAAGTGCAGAAAACAGGTTAGGCATTGTCAGAAAGCAAGCATCACACTTGTACTATTTTGAAGACTGATGCATGCAAGGTAAAATCTTCACACATCAACTGCAATTCACAACCTATATGCTGTGTGCAGTCCCATTAAAGCCTATGAAAGCATGTAAGTGGTTGAGGGAATTATACAATAAAACTAAACATAGCTTTGAACTATGTTTATTTTTGAATTATTATTTTTGAAAATAATCTCTTTTTAGCAAACTCCTTTTTGTGTCACAAAATGCCACACACACACATATGCACGTCTTACTTAAGAGTTCTCCTAAGCAGAATATTGCACATGACCATAAGTCAATATCTAAACCAACTATTATAAAATTAGGGTTGCTTTTTAGGGTTTCCCACTATACAGTGTGGCACACATGAAGGCAAAATGAATAGATATACCATTCTAATGCACCATATGGGATTTTACACTTTCCTGCGTATGCCTTGGATTGGCTTTGCCTTTAGTCTGTTGTGCAAGGGGCCAGGCAGAAGCACAAGGCAGAGGAAGGCAGCAGTGTAGACCTGACTTTATGCCATGGCCAGGTCTTCCGGCTCCTATTGAATGTGCCAGGTATCTACTTTGCATGTGCTACCTCTGATAATCTAAACAGAGAAAATAAAAGAAAGGACTGAGCACATTATTGTTCTGTTACAAGTAAGGATAGATAAATAAATATATATTTTTCCAGTAAGTGTCCATATTCAGTCTATGCTGTCCTATTTTTGCATTTAACCATAATTTTAAAGGATCTGCATTAGATTTATATTTTAATATGCATTTAAAAATGTATTTTCCCTCAAAATATGGGGTTAAAATAGCACTTGCCTGCTCACTTGTTTAAAGCCAAACTTTTCATTTCATGTATTCTGTACACTTTCTCATTGTTCTTTCATTTTTCATTTCACTAGTACAAATAAGAGGATCATTCGCAAGCTTCAGGCCTGTCATGCTGCTTGCAAGCAGTAGTGATAGTCAGCAGGAAAGCTAGCAGGATTTGTGTGGCACTGCTCCTTTCCCTAACCTTGTCTTTGGGGGTGTTAGTTTCGCCAAGTGCCAAAGTTGCAAGCAAAATTATAAATAGCATTCAGATGAAGATGGCAGATTTGTTACTGACTTGTGACCTTGTTCTTGCCTCTTACTCTTCAGCAGGAGAACACTGTAATCTTTCTTGGAAAGTGCTTTTGACATCCCAGAGATGAAGCTCTGTTTCCTTCACTGATAAGCTGTTACTTCCATTTAAGCTCTTATTAGAGTCCCTTTTTACATGACACTTGCAGATCCACACTCACACAACCCCCTCATAATATTGTTTCTGGTGCATTTGAATGTCAGCCAAAACAACTATGATTTAATCTTGCCAATAGAAAGTTCACTATTTGCAGTGGTCAAGAGTAGCTGCATTTTCCAACTTTGGGGTCACCAGGACTCAGGGTGAATGATCTGGATTTACCCATTACTTCAGCATCTGAAGCTAAAAAGATGTAGATCTGATCAGGCCCTTGGATGGGAGACCACTGAAAGCTCCATATTAGCATTGAGACATCAATATAATAAACATATTTTTTTAGAATGTTGGAGTCACCAACAGGCTTCACTAAAAGGGTATTGCATTTGCATAATGGGAAATTAATTCATTTCGTTTAACACAGTTATTTCTGAAACCATAATGAAAGTCAAGGATTCCTAATTTTATTATGTAGTCCATATTGAACTAGTAAGTTCCCTAGATCTAGCAATGCATATTTTTTCATTTGCAGCATCATGCATCTGCAACTCCCATGCAGGTATATGTAATGTCCCCTTCATCTTCCCACTAGTCCCACCTCCAACCCACCTTTTCTGTGAAGCCTCATCTCGTACTTAGGCTTACAATATCTGAACTGAATGCATTTTTAAATGTGTTTTCACTTTTACCTTATGTCAAATTTTAGATCAGCTGGTGCCTTACTGGTAATGCTGGATAACAACTTCCATTGTTCCATCAGCTGAGGCTGATGTAAATTATAGTCCACAACATATGCCTAACCCTGTTGGCTACCTCCTTGTTGCCCGTCTCCAGGTACACACTTGGAACACTACCACCAATAAATGAAGACCTTCTTGTTCCAACAGGCCTTTGGGAACTGACTGCTTTTAATGAGGGGGCTGGTGCCATGCTGCCTTAAGGGCTGCCATATTTTGAAGAGCAAAAAGAGGACACATTTGCCGACTTCTACTTTTAACTATGGATCAGTATGACAACTCTACCCATGAAAAAGAGGATGTGTCCTGAAAAAAAGAGGACATATGGCAGAGTCATAGATAGAGTCATAGATAGAGTCATAGATGATAGATAGATGATAGATAGATAGATAGATAGATAGATAGATAGATAGATAGATAGATAGATGGATGATAGATATAGATAGATGATAGATGATGACAGACAGACAGACAGACAGACAGACAATAGATAGATAGATAGATAGATAGATAGATAGATAGATAGATAGATAGATAGATAGTTTTAAATCTATTACCGGTAATTCTTAATTGTTTTGAAATTTTTGTTTTTCTATGCTTATAGCCATTCTTATTTTATCTGTAAGCTGCCTCAAGTCCCTGTCAGGAAACAAGGTGGAATGTAAATAAATAATAAAAACAACAATTTTTAAAATCAGGATAGGTATATCCTTGTCTCCGTTCCCATTGGAAAGGACATAGCTCTGTAGCATTGAAATGCTTTCTGTGCCAAAGATCCTGCGTTCATTCACTGATAAATCCAGTTAAAAAGACTCTCATGTAGCACCTCTATCAAAGACCTCTGCCTGGGCCTTTGAGAACCTCTGCCAGTCTTCAGATTCACAGTCTCCCTCAACAACCTTCAGAAAGCCGTGTTTCACACACACGTCAATGGAACACCACAGAGGGATGGGCACACACCTACATTCATGGAGCTTTCTGCAGGCATATTGGGTACCTCCTCCAACACAGGCAGTATTCTACAGGTGGGCCTTCCTCTTTGCTGGTGGAGTGGCATTTATGCCATTTCCTCCAGTCCCTGAGTCAGCCAAATGCAAACTGTGGGATTACTGCCTTTGTTATCTACAAAAAAAGTAGTTTTTCATCATTGCGAATGAATTCCATCTTTATAGCAAACCATCATAAAGTTTAGGCACCACTGTAACATCTCAGAGCCAGCAGCATTAAAGACGGCTGCAGCAATGCAATGATGCTTAAAAATAATGATATTTGTGCTTAATCAGGTGGAACATTTGCAAAACGCTAGAAAGATAATGTCGCATATATATACAATAAGGAGCACTGCAATGGGCCTGAATTTCCAAACTAATAGGCCACGATCCAGCAAATACTTAAGTGTTCTTAAGTCCACTTAGGCATTCTTAAGTACACTAGAGTGTATGTGTTGTATGGGAAGGGAAAGTATATATGGTGGGGGACACATCATGCTCCTTCTTGGGTAATTCGTCCACCACTGGTCCCCCCCCCCATGCACTCAGCTCTCATCCATGGCTCCTAGAAGCTGTCAACATGTGACAGTGGCCACATCCCAGGTAGAAAGCTTCAACTGCTCAGCAGGTGGGGGTAGCCAATGGGCTTAGACCTGTTGGGAGGAGTGCAGAAAGATTATATGCCATGGTGCATCTGCAGCAGCACAACTGGACACCTTCATCTGCCCCAGCTGCAAAAAAAATGAGGTCATATATGAACATATATGTGGGGCACCATGTAGATTTGGACTTGAAGGGCCAAGGAAAACTGTAGACACATGGAGGCTAAGTTGTAAGCATGCACAGTTTGTGGCATTGCAATTGTAGTATGATTAAGCACATCTTTAGTCTTGTGTGCATGTTTATGGACCTATTATTTATAAAATGTTAAAAATAAAAAACACCTCATTTTTTAAAAAAATAATGATATGGAACAATTTAAAACAGCCTCCACATGGTGGGAATTAATGGATGCATTGGACTAGGAGTCATTGGGTATGTGTGACATTCAATAAACTTGTTTATGAACAATGATGAGACCTGCGAGTATAGGGCAGTATAATTAATTAATTATTTAATTAATTAAATGTCAAATAATCATAGAACCATAGAATTGTAGAGCTGGAAGGGACCCAAGGGTCATCTAGTCCAGCCCCCTGCAATACAGGAATTCTGCCCACAGCTGTCCCTGAGTGGTCTTGAACCACCAACCTTCTGGTTAACAGTCAAGACACACTGACCCATTGTGCCACTGGGGGCTCCTTAATCAGAGTGATTTGCACTGATGCTACAATGAACAAATGTTAGTTTCATGATTAGAGTTTTGGATTTTGACTGGGCTTATACAAACTTGGAAGATCTTAGACAATAGTTATTATAGAAAGCAATATAAGTGGTTTTATATATCCACATGTCATGATGTGTTAAAATTCAGTGTTTCTTTCTGTGGTCATTTGTAAAGTACACTAAATCAGGTGCCAAACAGAAAAAGCCTGAACATAACTGATGGAAACTATTGAAATAAAAACTATTCTCTTCTTAGCAGCTCTGGGGATTCTCAGACAAACCAAGTTCACATCAACAAGACCACCCAATGCAGTCCAAGTCTTTTAAATGATGAGTTTTCACATTTTGATTGTTTGTGTTCCTTGAGTTCATTCAGATGTCAAGATTAGACAACAAAAATAATATCCATTGACAGACCTGTCCTCTGTAAATTTGTCTAATGTCATTTTCAAATATCTAGGCATGCATACTTAATCACATCTTGTGATAGGTGGAATTCATAAACCACATCTTATGAAGAACTACTTTCTTTTTCTGAAACTACCGCCTGTCAAGTGAACTGTGCAATGTCTTGTATTAGAAGAAAAAAAAAACCATCATTGCCAACCAATCTCTCTGTATCATGCATAGTTTTATAGCTCAGTTGTTTAGAGCATGAAGCTGATAACACCAAGGTTGCCGGTTCAACCCCCGTATGGGACAGCTGCATATTCCTGCATTGCAGGGGGTTGGACTAGATGATCCTCAGGGTCCCTTCTATGATTCTATTAACTCTGTTATTCCCCTACTTAGTCATATTTCATTCTAAACTAAAAGGCCCCAAATGCATCAGCCTTGAAGGTATGCTGCTCCACCACCCTGATAATTTTTATTGTATTCAATTTTTTCTACCTTGTCTAGTTCCACAAAATTGTTTTGAGGTGGACAAGGATGAATTCCAATCTCTTTGGGTTTTTTTTTAATCCATACCTGGATAGTGTTGTAGCCTACCGCAGTGGATATAATTTCCCCCCAGGCTGGATACAGTCAATATTCCATTCTACTAAATGTAGATCACAATGCACACATATATGTCTATGCAGGTTATTAATGTGATTTAGTCAATATTGTCAAAATGAGTGTTGTGTACAAATTGCGATAAACCAGCAGAGCAAAGTAATTCCACACATGGTTCCTGACAGAACAAGTCCTGAATTATAATTACGTGGGTACAACCTATGACAGAAAAGGGTTTCAGGGCAACAGCAAATATTAAGAATGGTTCAAACTGCAGAGAGGGTTCTATGAATGTCTTATTATGATTTCATTGTGCATAAGTGGTTAACCTATCCAATCCAATCCAAAATAGACATCTTTCTATTTTGCGAATTTTATAGTGAAGAGCGAATTCAACTTATTTTGCCGCTTTTATCAAAATTTATACCCCTACAACATTATTTGGAATCCTCCCCCGAAATTCTACGAAAATACCTTCTGGAAGATTCCTCAAGCTCAATATCATATGAGGTGGCCAAATTTTGCACTTTAGTAATCAGGAAGCGTAAATCTCCTCTGTTGAATGGCACACTGCGAAGTTCCCTTGTGTAATCTTTTTTTTTTCTTTCTGATGTTGTTGTTGATTTCTTTTTGTTTGATTTTGTGGTGTTTAGTGTCACTGGCTTTTGCCGTAATAAAACTTGGATTGGGTTAACCTATAAAAACGATATACAAAGGCAGGATTGTCCTCCAATTATTGTATGGTGCCCTGGCACAACCTTGTGGGTTATGAATAAGCTAGAACATTTACAAAATATATTTTAGTGTAGGTTGTTATTGATACGTAGCCCAACAAAGTTGGCTATTGTTAGAACAAAATTAGATCTATCATTAATTAAAAGCCAGATATATAGGTCCACATTGTTTAATTTCTTGCTAAGTTTTATCTTTTTAAAAGTCACAGAACTGGGAGTAGGAGCCATTGAGGAGATGGGGACTGGTTCTTGGCAGCATAAGGTCTATACATCAGTTCTGAATAGAGTCCCCCCCCCGCCCCCCAATTCCTTATTTATAAGGTTTGGGCTATGTCAAAACCAACCAAAAATATATTGGTGCAACAGTTGATTGGTTTGCAGAGAGAGAAAAATTAGCACAATTATTTTTAAGTAAAATATCAAACTTTTAAAAAACCTCAGTATTGCCATTATTCCTGCTCAGGTCCTTTAATCCTCTGATTATTTGACACAGAGAAAATTGATAGTTGCCTTTAAACAAGCTTGGCTAAATCTACTTTCTATGATGCATGTTGTTGTTCTTACGTTTATGAGTTGCCTATGCATAAAATGCCTCTAGGTGACGTTGTTTAAAACAAACATGTAACATAAGAGATAAAATCCATAAAGCACCGTAATTAAGATACAAGAACCAACAACAAGAGAATCCGTTCTCCACATACCACACATCTAAGCACAGAGCCCCCCCAGTCATATCAGGCAGCCACCAAAACTAGTATCAAAACACTGGCTGAATAAAGACGTTAAGAGTTCAAAAACTGCTCAGAATTTAAAAGGAATGGGAGAAAAGGAAGTACTTTGCCAGTCACCATACAGGCCATATAAGCAACAGCTGACTTAATGAGTTTATTGTTGTGTTGGGCTCCCCGCCCCCTTCATTTTATAGCATTTTTGCATGTAGGGTTTTATGCCAGCCTAAGATGAGCGCTGCAACCCCAGAGTCGTTCACAACTGGACTTAACTGTCAGGGGTCCTTTACCTTTACCTTTTAAGGTATGGAATATTTTGAATGGTCTGTATGTATTGAAATTATATGATGTCTGATTGCTAAAAATGCAGTAAAATGAATCCTGTATACCTGAAGGAGTGTCTCCACCCCTATCATCCAGCCTGGACACTGAGGTCCAGCACTGAGGGCCTTCTGGTGGTTCCCTCACTGTGAGATTACAGGGAACCAGGCAGAGGGCCTTCTCGGTAGTGGCGCCTGCCCTGTGGAACGCCCTCCCAGCAGATGTCAAGGCAATAAATAACTATTTTACTTTTAAAAGACAACTGAATGTCTGATGCTGTACTGATTTTAATATTTGGTTGGAAGCCGCCCAGAGTGGCTAGGGAAACCCAGCCAGATGGGCGGGGTATAAATAAATTATTATTATTATTATTATTATTAATTATAGAGCTGGAAGGGACCGTAAGGGTCATCCAGTCTAACCCCCTGCAATGAAGGAATCTCAAGTAAATCATACATATCAGATTGCTATCCAATCTCTGCTTAAAAATCTCCAAGGAAGGAGAGTCCGCCACCTCTTGTAGGAGTCCGTTCCATCATTGTCAGATAGAGTGGCCAAAATGGAACACAGTGTTCAAATATTGCTACACAAGAAGTTTTGACTCTTATATGAAGTGTAGGGCTTATTAAATATGCACTGATCAGTACAGGAAGTTGAGCAGGACTGCTGCAAAATAGTTCAGTACCAATTGTTCAGTCTACTTGGAAAACTGGTGTGGTTGAGGACATTCTCCTCGGGACTATGAGGTTCACTTACTTTTCTAATGCTCTCTGAAGTATTGTCTGTTTCTGCACTGTACAAAACCTTGAACCAAAATGCAAATCCTCAGTCTGGACTTTACCACTTGGGAGAAGTGCAGTAGAATGAAGTCACACATTTTAACAGACAGCAATGGAACTCCTCAATTGTGTTTTTCCAGTTACTAAAAGAACACTTTGCTGCTAAATTGCCTTATCATTTTCTTCAAAGTGTCTTCATTGAAGAACATGAATTCTTACCGTACAATTTGGGATCAAGCTGATTACTCTATCAATTTTCTTTATTGGTCTCAAAAGATTGTCATTTATACATAAGTTTGGCATAAATAAAGCCACAGATGTTGTCTGATATGATCAGTGTCTAGTGTTCTATTCCCATGAACTCTGAATCAGCAAACATCTGTTTTCCAAACACATATTTTGTAGCCTTGCAAGATGATGTCATAATTCATCTTGAGATGGGTAGTAGCTGGGATATAAAGTCAATTGTTATCCATTCCATAATAGGTTCAGAAGTGAAGTTCCAGGCAAAATATAGACACTAGGAGTAAATATTAGGAAACATTACTAAATAATATTATGTGTGTTTTTCCTTCTACTGCCTTTTAAACCACCCAATTAGGTGCATTATACAGAAATTAACATGCAGTCCAGGCCTACAGGGTTTCGTTTCTCATGAAGGTTGTCAATTGTATCTCAGTTGTACTACTGAAGGTGCTTCCTCAGGAAGTGTCTCAGCAAAGAAAACTCAAATCTTCCCCACTAATAAAGTAATTGTTTTAGCACAGAGGAGCTTTGAGGCACATAAGCTCTTATCTTGGTCTGAAGTGAACAGCCCTGACACAGGTTTATTATTTGAATGAGAACTAGTCCCAAGTCTTCACCTATCAATATGTTGAGTCATCCTGGACATATGAGATTGGATTCCACATGGAGAAGATGGCTTCTACTTAAGGAAGGGCAGTTTTACATCCCACACTAGACAGTTGCATGAAAAAGGTGCAACTAAATGGCAAAACCATTTTAAAACTTATGGTCCTACAGTAGAAATCTGAAAGCAGCCAGACACAATATACTACCCCGGGTACGCCCATCTCCTTTGGTGGTTTGCCAGTGCCCAGCTTTTGCTTTGCTTTGCTTTGCTTTGCTTTGCTTGCTTGCTTGCTTGCTTGCTTGCTTGCTTATTTATTTATTTATTTATTGTCTAGAAAGCTGCTAATAATAATAATAATAATAATAATAATAATAATAATAATAATAATAATATACTACCCTATACCCGGGGTCTCAGGGTGGTTTCACACTGTCCTTGCTTTTAATGTATGAAGAGTTTTGTTGTTACACACACATACACACAAATATATTTTTGTAAACTACCTCAAGATTATTTTAAAATGAAAATCAGAGGATAAAATACTAGTAACTGACCCTTGTTTACATCATCTGACATATCTTTGCTTTTGAAATACAGTGGTGCCTCGCAAGACGAAAAGAATCCGTTCCGCGATTCTCTTCGTCTAGCGGTTTTTTCGTCTTGCGAAGCAACCCTATTAGCGGCTAAGCGGATTAGCGCTATTAGCGGTTTAGCGGCTTAGAAAGGGGGGGGAGCGGGGGGGGGAAATCGTAAGACTAGCAAGACGTTTCGTCTTGCGAAGCAAGCCCATAGGGAAAATCGTCTTGCGAAGTAATTCAGAAACGGAAAACCCTTTCGTCTAGCGGGTTTTCCGTCTTGCGAGGCATTCGTCTTGCGGGGCACCACTGTATACCGTATTTCTTCATCTTTTAATCTTATTGTAAGGCAGTTCTTCCCCATATCTTTTCACAGTCCTCTTTTAGACTTGCATGTTTCAATGCGGTTACAGTCGCAACTAATTTTACAGGTATTTCCGTTCATACAGCCAAGTGAATTGCTTAGAATGGTTTGCTGATGCAGCCAACGGAAATGATATTATTCTTTCTCTCTCCCATTCTAATACCATCCTGTTTTCGTCAAGGCAGTGTCTGCCCTCTAAAGGTGCCCCTTGGCAAATTTGCTTTGCTAAGCAGAGATGAGATGACCAACAAAAGGACAGGATAAAACATAATATTTTTGCACAATATCAGGTATCTCATACCTTTCCGATAACATCTGCAAAATCTTTGTCATTAACTACTTTTTTTTAAAAAAAGAAGCCTGCAGCCCTGTTAGCAATTCAGGCAAGCAGCTCTTGGTAAATTTTAATGCTCTCTATTCTTCCCTACCCTGATTTCCCAAATTGTAAATACATTTAAATAGAACAAGACTGATCTTTATAATTAACATCAGAAGACCTAGAACAGGAAGTATTTTTATTTTCTACAAATGCCATTAGGATTAGAGTATAAATTATTCAAAAGATAGACGCTAGTGTAATAATAAAATATGGTTTCTCCTTAGGAAAGTTAATGATTAATTTTTGGCAAGAGGTCCTACAGATAATGGCATAAAATGGACCAAGCTGAAGTACAGTGATTAATTCTTAGCCTTTCCTTATTTTAAATATATTATCATTGCATTTTTATTCAGCAGCTGCTCGGGCAGGCAAAATTAGTTTTGTTATTCTCATTACATCTTCTATTCAGTTCATGTCTTTATGCAATCTCCTTGGGAAACAGTTAGACCAGGCCAGATTATTTCAACATTTTTTTGATCCAAGAAGATTGTATATTACCAGGAAACCAACTGCAGATTTAGGTTCCCTTAGTAAATTAGGTAGCCCACTAGAAATTTCATTCCCGCCCCCTCCAACATGGGGACATGGTCAGAGAAAATACAGAAATCACTGTAAAAGGGGGTTTATTATGCTATTTTCTTTTGAGAGTTCAAGTGATCCAACTCGAATGGAACAAAACCATATCTTTCCAAAATATAAGTCTATGACAAGTGCCCTGCTGATCAGGCCAAAGGCCTGTCGAGTTCAACATTCTGTTCTCATAGTGACCAACCAGAAACCCACAAACAAGACTTAAATACAACAGTGCTTTCCCCACTTGTGATTCCCAGTAACTCCTGTGCTATATAGAGGCATACTTCCTCCAACACTGAAGGATAGTGCATAGACATTGTGGCTAGTAGCGACTGATGGTCAAATTAATGGAGTATAAGGCTAAGCCATACAAGTTGGTAGCCAACACTTACTTTTGTGGGAATGAATTCCATAGTTAACTATGTGTGAAAAAGTACTTACTTTTGTTTGCCATTTAGCTTCACTGCATGCTACATTATTATGAAAAGGTGAGGGAAAATGTATGTATCTGCTTTCTCCATACCACAGAGAACACGTATTGCCAGTAGGTAAGTGCATACAGTTGTACCTCGGGTTAAGAACTTAATTCGTTCTGGAGGTCCGTTCTTAACCTGAAACAGTTCTTAACCTGAGGTACCACTTTACCTAATGGGGCCTCCCGTTGCTGCCGCTGCGCAATTTCTGTTCTCATCCTGAAGCAAAGTTCTTAACCCGAGGTACTATTTATGGGTTAGCGGAGTCTGTAACTTGAAGTGTCTGTAACCTGAAGCGTCTGTAACCTGAGGTACCACTGTAATTGGATCTGCATAACCTGCATAGGGTCTGGTGTTTGTTTCAGTGTACCCAGTGGCAGGGCTTATGCAGACTAGCCACGATCACTAGCTAACCTAAAAGCTATGGTTGTTGTTGGCTTGCTAGGAAGCAACAATCCCCAATTTGAATAAAATGCAAAGCCAAGGCTTCCAGGTTTGTTTATCCGACTTGTACTAGGGGAGGAGAAAAGAAGAAACCATCTGGCAGTGGGCACAATGCTGATTCCTGATAAAGGCAGAAAATCTGTCTTATTGTTACATGTGAAAATGGCCTTTGTAATTCAACCTGAAGTGAGTCCACAAGGAGCAGATCTTTCCAAACAAATATTCCCAATTGATCTATGTCACAGGTAGAAAAGAAAACGAGCAAGAGTCATCGGTGAAAATGCAGAAAGGGATAAGCAAATGATTAAATTCAGCGCTGCCTCTAAGCACAATCAGAAACAACAGCAACATTGCATACAGTATGTTAAAAACATGTTACCTGTAATTGCTTTTATAACATTCTAACTGTTTTATATATATTTCCGTGTGCGGGTCTGGCTCGCCAGAGCAGCGATGTCACGCTGGCCACGTGACCCGGAAGTGTCTCTGGACAGCGCTGGCCCCCGGCCTCTTGAGTGAGATGGGCTCACAACCCTAGAGTCTGTCAAGACTGGCCTGTACGGGCAGGGGTACCTTTACCTTTACCCCATCCATATATATATATATATATATATATATATATATATATATATATATATTGTGTATCTGTTTGCCACCATGAGCTCCTTCAGAAGGAAGAGTGGGATATAAATTCATTACAGACAAAAATCATGCATGTTAATCTTCCATGTACACACTGAATGGGCACATATGAAGTCCTCTTGGTCAAGGTACCTGCAAACCCCCAATTACTCAAGCAAACTCACAAAACAGTAAGCAGCTATAGCAATGAGTCAATGCCAACTGATAAAATTAACCAACTAGCCTCTAATAAAACATGATTGAGATAGCAGCATCGTGGTGTTACCCTACAAAGGAGGATGGAATAAAAATGCTGACTCTTCAGCCAAAAGAAGGCAAACTCAGTGCATGGATTCAGGTGGATAGCCGTGTTAATATGTAATGGTCATAATAAATAACAAGATGAAAAAAAATCTTTTTTAATAATTCCAGTGGCACCTTTAAGATCAACTAAATATAAGTTTTCAAGGTATGAGCTTTCATGTGTAATACACACTTCGGCAGATACTCTGAAGTCAGATACACTGATACTCTGGTGGATGGAAAGAGTTCCTATTCATTGCAGACTGCAGTAAGAATAAATGATCCAGAGGAATTCCCCAGATTCTGTACCCCAAATACAAAATTAAAGACACTTTTATAACATTCTATTTACATGCTTAGCTTGTGAACTATCCATTTCAGCAATATGATTGGATAACAAAACGCGTGGACAGCTTGTGGATCCCTTATGTTCACTTCTAGTTGGTTTGCAAAAAGAGAATGTGAAATGGTTGCTTGAAAGCAGCTTTAAAACGTGTAGTGTTACCTTTTTTAAAATAAATAAATAAGGTATTTATGATAGACCAGGTAAAAATCCCAACAGCACATACAAAAGAGTCACCCTGGGGAGGTTCCTTCAAATTCCCCTTGTAGCAGCTGTCTCTATAGAGACAGCCATCCATGCGCAGTGGTTCGCTCTGCAGCTTGAAGGATTTTCTGCATACTACCTCAAATCTGATAGAAATTGGTTTGCAGTAATATGAAAATCAAAAAAATGGTTAGCAGTGGTGTGAAGAAAACCCCCTAATCTATGTTGTGAGCTTCTTACAGTGAAACAGATTTCATGGGAAGGAAATTAAAGTGACTCCACATGGCGGACTCCATTTAAGAAGCAGGACAGAGGATGTCACCTTGCATCCAATTCTAAAGTCCCAGAGGATCACCATAACAGAGAATTAGTCATCATTTTAGATCAGCTACATCACATCATTTATCAAAAATCTATAGTTAAATTTAATTTTTGCGTGAGTGGGAAACAGGAGTGGCAGCAGCACTCCATGCTGCTGATTTGTACCTGTGGGTGCCTTGAAGTGGAAATGATGGATGCCACATGCTCCGGCTGTGATTAAATTTGCTTTGACAAAGCAGCATGAGAATCTGATTTCTAATAAACCCTTGCATTTCCCCTAGTGCTGAATAAACAAATACATAGCATAATGTTACATGGCTGTCATTAGTTAATTAATTATGCAGCTCTCATCATCCTAACCATTCAACTATTACATGCCAATAATAAGATGTTAGAATCAACTTTGGAAGTCACAATAAAATGCAGGAAAGTCAATCAAAGGAGACTATGTTAGCAGCTTGTTCTGAAGTTGGCCAAAAAGTCAATTTAAAAAAGCCCAATAAATTGATCTAGTTTGCCTGATCATCTGGTTACAGGCAGCAGCTTTCCTGGTTCTGATTCTTCCCCTACTCCTTGCAGGATGGCTTGAGATAGTGGGAAGGAAGGGAACAGCCCTGGCAACTCCTTGCAGTTTCTAACATACACACTTTGGCACAAAGTTCCTGAATACTTCTGATTTCAACATCCATCATGTTTCCAAACTAGCAAATAATCAGCAAGCATTATTCACTGAATGCACTTGGGGGGGGGGGCGTGTCTCAGGATTCAGGAATCAGCCTAATGACACAGCATAACAAGCCATTGAAAAGTGTGATAGTACCAACATTAAGTGGCATAACACCCTCTGGCCTTTTGACAGACTCCCACAGAGCAGCAATCAGTTATTTTAAGCATAATTAAATGATGAACAGAAAACTCATTAATAGCCATTAGCAAGGCTGTGATGTATGTACATATTGCACTTCCCTTCCTCAGCCACCCCCACAACCTTCTAGGTACAGTTCTGCTTGCAGCATCTCAACAAGGGCATTGTAGAGCCGCAAAGCATTCAGAAAAGGATACCAAAATGGCCAAGGGACTGGAGCAACTCTCCAATGAGGTAAAGGTATAGCATTTGAGGCTTTTCAGTTTAGAGAAAAGTTGAGTCAGAGGGGACATGATAGAGATGTATGAAATTAACCATAGTGTGGAGAAAGCAGACAGAGATGTTATTCTGTCAACGTCATGATACTAGAACCCAGGACTACCAAATGAAACAGAATGCTGGAAGATTCAGGACAGACAGACAAACAAACTTTCCCCCCACAACACATAAAGTTCAGCTGTGGAATTCACTCCCACAAGAGGCAGTGATGGCTACCACCCTGGATGGCTTTAGAAGAGGGTGAGACTAATTCATGGAGGATAAGGATAAGACTATCAGTGGCTGATGTCTATGCACTGATGGCTATATACTCCCTCCATCGCTGTAGACAGTATGCCACTAATACCAGCTGCTGAGATTTACAAGTGGGGAAGAGTACACTTTTATGCATCTGGGGCCTTTCCACTCTTACTATTTATAGTGGAATAATTGTTGGGGGGGTTGGGGGCATGTCGCCATATGACATCACCATCATTCAGCTAGTAGTCTGGAATAACGTAATCAAAACCCTACTTTTTCTTATACCACAAAAAAAAAGATATAGAATTGATCCTCAATATTGTCCTTTGTATGGCATGTGTGGAAGGGGTGGGGGTTGGTGTGGGTGGTTTGGGAGATGTTTGTTTTGTGCTGCTTCCCTCTGAATGGTTCGAGCTGTTGGTTTGCAAGATCAGTTCAACAGAGAGGCATAACTCGTTACCTCCAACATTTAGTGGCTGGAGGAACACAGAGTTTCAGCGATTTGGGCACAATTTGGGACAACACAATGGTTTGGAAACTTGTGACCCTCCAGGCAGATGTTATTGGACCCACCTAGCCTGACTACTGGTCACAGTAGATAGGGCTGATGTGAGTCGGAATCCAGTAACGTCTAGAGAACCACTGACATAAAAAGCTGGAAATTAATGAAGAATTTCATGACGTAGTCCAAATATACCCACATTAACCCTGCTTATAGTCTTTGGAGTTGCCACTGATTCACTTAGCAGAGTAATCATAATGATTATGACACAGCACTTATTTCAAGCTCCACATTGAGCAAAAGATCTCTGCATGGCAGGGAGTTGGACTAGATGACGCTTGTTGTCCAACTCTACAGTTCTATAATTCTATGATTCTAAGAGATAAACTCCTCCCCCACCCCACAGCTATTTTTGCTACTTTTTGGAGGGGAAAACATCTAGTTTCAAAAGGAACATGCAATTAACTCTTTGGGTGATGGGATTTTGTTGTTGTTGTTTAGTCGTTTAGTCGTGTCCGACTCTTCGTGACCCCATGGACCAGAGCACGCCAGGCTCTCTTATGATACAAAAAGTTTAGCTGGACACACAGATATTGTCGGGGTACTTCTCTGGATAGAGACAATTACATCTCCCATATTAGGGGGAAAACAGTTATATGGCTTAGATCTTTAAATTCTCTTTTACAATTCTAAGTGTTGCTACATAGCAAAATAATAAAAGAATATTGAAAGAAAGAAAAAGGCTTTCTAATTAAATTTTCCAGGAAACTCCAGTGCATTTACCTTTTAAACTTTGCAAAAGAAGAAACTGAAGAGATGATCACTACTTAGAGCTCACTAACAGAATATTTTTTATGAAAAGGTAAAATTGCTGAGAGATCAAAACATAACTCTATCAGTTCTCCAAATCACATAAGTAGAAAATCAGATCAAAGAACAACAGCATCTTCTTCTGAAAGTCCCCTTCAGTTACCTTTAAATCTGAATTGTTCCATTCTCATATGTAGAACATTTAAAAGGAATTCTAGTTCATAAAACTGGAACCAATGTGGAAACCTATCTGGATAATAATTTTCTACACTGTTGCTTCAGCATCCTGCTTAAACTAGTGTTGACTAGCATAACATTTTAATTTGTTTTTATATAATTTTTATAATGCTTTTTGAATAAAATTTCACAGCAGTGAACAAAATACAGACCTAGAATATACATTTGCTTAGTTTCTATTCAATTTTTAGTCTATAAAGCTTTTGCAAAAAACAATCAAATATAAAGATTGTAATGTCTATTCAAAATAGCTTACATAAAACAATCAAATACAATGAAATGAATTCATTTAAAATAACCTCATTAAGACACAATTAAAATCACCAACAAACCACAAAGTTGTTTTAGAAGCACATAGCTATGTGATATCAGCAATTAAATTGGGGGCACCTCAAACTCCCAGTCAGATGGGTGGGGTATAAGCAAAAAAATCTTATTATTATTAAACTTATTATTAAATTAGGGCATTCACCCATGTGATCAGAATCATGTGAGAGGGAGAGTACGGCTGAGCTCAGTGGCCTCACTCACACACACATATCCTCACTGGCCCCATGCATGTATTGGGAGTGGTCTGATGCAGTAAGTCTGCTTTAGATATGCAAGATCCTCCCATGACTTAAAGCCCTGCACAATCCCTGCCACATTCCTCTCCTCTAGAACACCAGCATCAGTGGCTAGGAAAATATAGTCACAAATCCTCTTAGATCCCATCTGGGAAGAAACAACTCTATCATTTAGTACTATATATTTTGGAAAGTGGTTTGTCTGATCTCCGTTAGTTTAGAAACTTCTTGAGGTATCATTACCCAGTTTGGCATGGAGGTTTCCAAGGTGGAGGAATTGTATTTGGGCACTGTGGACCATTTTGAATCAAGATGGCAGACTGAAACATGACTTTGGTGTGATAGGACCAAACTTCACTGATGTGGACACTTCTGAAGATCTCATCACCCAAGGCGGTGTGACAGTTGCTGAGATTGTACCTCGCAACAGGTCACTGATATGCATTAAATTATGTTTCTTTAAAGTTACATACCAAACAACAAACAGTTGTAGCTTTCAGATATACTGATTTGTCTACCCTGGAAGTCTTTTGCTCACATGTCTATGGACACAGTGGGAGTTGAAGGGTCCACATAAACCCAAAACTGACCCTGGATAAAGTAAGTGCCATAAAAGTAAAATTGTAATCAAAACATCCTTAAGATCTTGGAAGAGTTCAAGATTCAATTCATAGTCCACTAAACCTTTCATGTAAGGCCATCCCTCCCCCTTTCAGCCTTAAAATGTAAAATATACCTGTGAACAATGTTCATTTTAAATACTGCTGTAGTATTATAATATGCTGCCCTATTTTCTTTCCCTGCAACAAATTTCAAAATGGCTAAGAAACAGATCCAAGGGGGATATTGAGGGAAATGGCTGAGCAAGCAAACCATCATAGCAACACTTAAAACTGAATTGGTTTCCATAGCAACAATGTAAAGCGCTTCTGGCCTTTTGCAAAGTCATCACCTCATGTGTCAGGTGTTAACCGTGTCTTTCCATCATGAGCCAAACATTCGGTGTGTCTTGTAGCTGGGACTTCACTGCCCATGGGTGCATACTTACATGGAGTTAAGTTTCAATCAAACATAGTATGTTTTGTAGGGCAAAGGGAAAGAATGCATTTCCTAATATAAAACCATAAGGCACATCAGAGTATACATTTGGCAAGGCCCTCTGATGGTCTGCACCCATGAAGCACTGACTAGGAGAGTGCAGGGACGAGTTTGCTAATCAAAGTCTTCTGTTTCTCCCGTCACCCTCCAGAATTAGATTCCTGGAGAGTGACAGGGACTGAGATTAGTATGCCCACCCTACCTCATGTGTTGCCTTTACCCAGGAGTAGAAAGAGCCTACTTCATTTATAGTGTACTATAAAGTTCAATTTAGAGTAGAAATAAACAATGTGGAATAAGCAAAGCAAGTCCACCAACTGCAGCTTATCATGCACCATCTTATTCATAAAATAATAAACAAGACTAGCTCCGTAAACTGCATGCAACTTCATTTTGCATTTTATCATATCTTCATAGCAGAACCTAAAGAGGATACAGTATAAACTATAAATCATGGAAACATCCAGACAAACTATATTTTTTCACAATTAGTCACCAGCATAAACAACACAAAGACACAATAATTTATCATGTCTGTTTATTTGAGGTGATTCCAAGAGACAAACAAGATTTTCAGAATGATTAGCAGAGGAAGCAGGTTTAGGCAGCACCAGTAAAAAAAGAAATATAAATTACTACAACTGTCCTCATGACACAAAACACCCATGCCCACACACAAAGTTTGTTGTTCTTCTGAATATATTTATTGTGTTGTTAAAAATTAAAGTTAGAAGTTTTAACAGCCAAAAGTGTATCACCCCCATTTTAAATATATCTGCAGAATCTGTTTCATTTGACTTTCATCTCATATATGTCTTTTCAGAAGTAAGTCTTATCAAGTTCAGCAGGGCTTACTCCAAGGTAATGAGGTGTAGGTTTGTAGTTTTACATTTGATCTGGTACTACTTTTCACTATTCATCTTACCAGCTCTCAATATTACTTCAAAGCTCTTTCTCTCTCTCTCTCTCTCTCTCTCTCTCTCTCTCTCTCTCTCTCTCTCTCTCTCCCTCTCTCTCTCTCTCTCACACACACACAATTACAATGTATATTCCCTGCTTTCTTTGTATTTCCTCTTCCTCTGCTCCTCACTGAACTTCTGTAAATTAAATGGAAGCTCTATGACAGGAACTCCTCACATCACTTCCTTCTTCTAAAAGCAGCAGGTGGGGATACTCTGTAACCAGAGATGGAAGACACCCATCAGCAGTTGGTCTGTGACGGATGATGGAATAATTTTATAGTTTCTCCTACCAGCTATATATGGTTATATAGTAAGTTGATGCTTTTCATCACCAATGCATTTATTTTCTAGTCCCTATTTTACGTTCCCCGATAACATAGGAGCAGTAATCACTTCTAGAGGGGCTACACAATCATGCCATGTTTTTTGAATCTTTTGTAAGAAGTGAACTCTCCTAAGTCATCGTCCTGAGCCATCTGGTGTCTGGAGCTAACCATGACTGCCTCTTCAAACTATAACCTCACAAGAATAGCCATGCTAAGTGTTACTAAGGAGGTTATTTAAAGTGAGGCAGTATTTTTATTTTCTTTGTATTTTCTGGAGACTTATTAAGGGAATTTTGAACATGATCTGCTATAAATATTAATTCATGATTATATGCACTCCAGAATGACCTTGCAAATGCACCTGTGTGCCTAATTTGCACAAATGCATGTTCAGTAAGAGATACTGTTAGGTTATCATGTAAGACACAGTCTCTTTTACTAACTGAACATGTCAATGCTCATAAGGAGTTCAGGTTTGCAACAGGGAAATGTATAGCAGTTAGTAATGCCTTTCAAGAATTAATTAGCTGTAGTCTAGGAACAAGGTCTCAGTTTGTCACTTTTACTGCTTTTAATGACCAGCATTGTTAGCATCATTTATTGTTCTCTCTAATTTCTAACTATACCTTTCTGTGTTAATTTCTACATATGAGTGAAGTTAGTCCCAAAACATTTTCTCTGTAGTTAAAATGCAAGGCAAAACCTCTAAGGTATTCAATATCCAAATAAAAAAATGAACAGGTACAACAAAATAAATTAAGGAATTGCCATCTTGAGACCAAATTATGGTCTTCTGTCTTAAAGCTGAGGCCCCAGTTATGGAAAATCTTGAAGAACAGTGGTACCTCGGGTTACATACGCTTCAGGTTACAGATGCTTCAGGTTACAGACTCCACTAACCCAGAAATATTGCTTCAGGTTAAGAACTTTGCTTCAGGATGAGAACAGAAATTGTGCTCCGGTGGCGCGGCAACAGCAGGAGGCCCCATTAGCTAAAGTGGTACCTCAGGTTAAGAACAGACCTCCAGAATAAATTAAGTTCTTAACCTGAGGTACCACTATATACTGTGCTGCTTTAAGCAGTAGCATCAGCACTATTCAGGAAAAACTATGATGGTACCATGGACAGCTCCATGATTGGTTTGATCTGAATACAGCATAAGAACGGAGTCCAGACATTGCATAAGAACAAAGTCCAGACACTGCATCAGCAGCAGTAAACCTCAGACTGAGTCTTAAATTGGAGTGGAATCTCTACTCCAAGAGTAGAGTAGAATCTCTACTCCAAGTTGCTAGCTCCACTTTCATAGAGAGGAGCCTCTTCATTCAAAGAGGCCTAGCCTACTGTAGCAACTATTGACTCCAATGTAACAGGTGGGGCTGTGGTTCCACTAGGGCTTGGGAGAGGGGTGAGAATTCTTAGAGGTTAGAATTCTAGAGTTGGAAGGGATCTTGAGGGTCATCTAGTCTAACCCCTTGCAATGCAGGAATATGCAGCTATCCCATATGGGGATCAAACCCGCAACCTTGGTGTTATCACAACAACAGAAATAATAAAAATAAAAATATGGGTTGTACAAAAATACATTGTAACTAACTTGCCTAACAAATAATTTAGGCTTAGGCTAATGGGTTTAGACCTGCGTCTGTATTTAATACAAACTTGAGAAGAATGGAAGAGACCACACTCCATGCTATGTGTATTTACTATATATAGCTGCTTAAGTTTTCCAAATTTAGAACTTCTGCACATAGGCAACAATCCACATCCTGATTCTAAACATTTTTATTGATGTATGTGCTAGCACTCTCTAAATATTTATGAAATGTCATCTTTGTTGGAAGCTGCCCAGAGTGGCTGGGGAAACCCAGCCGGAAGGGCAGGGTACAAATAATAAATTATTATCATCATCAACGATATCATCTTAAAATTGTTCTGTGATGTTCCACTGACAAAGCAGTTGTCACACCGTTCTTAGAGACTAGTACACAGGCATAGCAAAATTCCAGTAATCAATCTGCAGAAATATATGGATGCTGTTTCATAAGACAAAATAAAAGAGATGGACTGTACCTCTACAGAGCACATAGCCTATAACCCGTTCTCATTTCTTATTCTCAGAACCTGGGAAATCATAATAAAGAAGAGAATGTCTATGCAGACTACTGTATCTCCCTCAACTAGTTCCCTCAAATTTTGGGTTAAGAATACAGGGTTCCAGAACAGCACCTCACATTTTGAAAATACACACTGCCTGAATTATTGCCAAACTATCAGGAACAAATCAAGAATAAAGCACGATTTGAGCTACAATTCTCTACGCTAATGTTGAAAATGCTCATTAATTCTGACAACTTTGGTTTAATTAGAAAAAAACTTTTTATAAAAGCCTCCTCAATATATTATGTCAAATTGTCCCTAAGTGTACATGTTTTAGGATGTTTTTGAGCAGTTTATGTTTGCTCAAATAGTTTATGCTACATTTACACTAACAGATTTTAGAGTATACTCATTATATGAGTGTTAATGCATATTAAAAGCTTATCACAACATTTGAGATGCACACAGACTACCCACTAGATAACGATTACTCTGTAGGACCATATGTTTTTGAAATCAAGTGGATAAATCAAACAGTTGGCTGGCCTCTTCAGCACATCCACTTAATGACTACTGTGCCAGACAGCAACTACCCAGGGAAATTATTCTAGGCTATTCACACTTTTTATGAGTTGAAAACCTCAAAGGACAGCAGGAAACTGGGGTTTTTCCCATTTCCAGGTCAAATGTGCTTCCAGCACACATCAGAAACCAGAGACAATCTCAAACACAGAATGAGCTGGAAATGTAGCTCCAAAGAGCAACATACTATAAGGTCTAGTTGAATCTTTGTCCTGAACATTTAAAATAGCAGTTTTCAACAGAATTTGAATTGACATATTCAGAACATACATTTCCCTTTATTCTGTTTATGCTCTGTTGCAGAAGGAATTTTTTTTACTATTCTAGTTGTTCTCACCATTTCTCAGCTGAAGAGGTTGGATGGAAAACATGCAGACTGTGATTCTTACAGCCATTGTTGGAACAACTTGAGCTTATAAAATGAGGAACGCTCTCAGGTGTTTCTATCCCCACCCTAATATTCCTTTTTAATATAACTTTTAGTGGCGTAATCCATCCCATACAAAATCTGAAAAAGAAAATAGCATTCAAAACATGAACAAATAAAACGTTTTATTTAACCCACAAAATATAAAACACCATATCAAAGTTCAATTATCACAAATGTAGCCATCATAATCCAATTTAGCATGGTCTTTCAGCTGCTCCATGAGATGCTCAGGCTTTGATGCAGGTGTAATTAGCTCACTGATGAACAGTTACCAGACACACAGAATAAGTCAAACCCACAACTTCCATTTCACCTATTTTTCTAAGAAAGAACACAAAGACCTCCTCTGAGCTACCAGAAAAGGAGAGAGAATCTTTAGCTAACAGGAGCTCGAATACAGTACACTTAAGAGAGAGAAAATCCCTAGACTGATTAGTGTTTCTATTTGAACAAATGAAAAATGTACCACATAACATATTTGGAGACAAAACCACTTCTGAACATCAATGAATAAAATAATCCTTTTCTGGTCAAATGACATCTACCTTCCTAACAAGGTCTGAACCTTGCTGCTATGGTGTATAAGAAGAACCCTGGTGTATAAGAAGAAAAAACAGGGAATTAATGAGAAGTGAATGACAGGTGAAAAAGGTTTGCTTGGTGGGTGAGCACTAGCTGCCTGAAGGAGAAAGAAAAGATCAGACAAATCATCCTATTAACAAGAGGGGCCTTTGGGGCTGAATGCTGATATACAAAGACAGACCTAAAAGTTCCGTATTTCCTCACTGAAGTCAATGAGCAGTGTAGCTATCTTGCTAGCAGGATGCCCTCTACCCAGAAAAGATTGAAATATTGACCTCAAACAGTATAGGGACCTGATCTTCAGTAGGGCTTGTAGCACAGGTATAGGCTGGCCAGCATGAGCATTCTAAAAATGTCAATGAGCTTTCTTTAAACTGCACATTCATGCATCACAGTTCATTTTTATGTGCTGGAAGAAGCCCAAGCTTTCAGCAGGCTCCAGCAAAGCCCAAGCTTTCAGCAGGCTTCTGCTTTCAGCAGGCTCCAGCAAAATGGAAATAATCTGTTTTGCAGATTATATTAAAATGCCTGGTCACACCATATGTACATTTGGACATGTTTTGGAGGGATTCTTTCAACCAGAGGGAAATGCAGGTGCTTAACCTTAGAGCCTTACAATATTACATTGTAAATATTGTCAAAGTTACTAACAAATTTAATTATCCATAACTGCTAGGCATTCAAACACTTTGGATGGGCAACATGCAACTCATGGGCTCTCATGGTTGAAGAATTAGTTTGGAAGACTTAATGGCAAAACAGTAAAAAGATCAAAAGTCAATTATGCTTGTCAACTTCATAGTTGTGAAGAACATAAAGACCTGAGACATATTTTTCTATACTGGGCAATAACAGTATCAGGGCCAAACTGTATTATATGTTAGCTCTGTATCAGTGTCCATAAGTGCAGGATGTTTGTTTTTAAGTCCAATTACAGTGCAGGATTACCAATCAGCATTGGGACCATAGCATGGGGAGATGGAGAGCCTTAATGCTCTGACCCCTGCTATGTTCTAATTCATACTCCCCCAAACCACCAGCTTAAACGTGGGGAGACTCCCAGTGAACTGAATGGGAGGGCTGGGGGAATCCAAATTAGGTCACGGCAGGAGTAAAGGATTAAAGCTCCCATACCCTTACACCAGGGTCTTGATCTGGATCAAACCCCTTGCACTGCTAATTTGTATCCAAACATTTGAACTTAAGGACAGTTAAGAAAGCTAACATTTATTCTAGTTTGGCTCTCAGGATAAAAATACTGCAGACTAAACAAACCGTTTTCCAGTTGTAGTTGGGCATTTACCACGATTGTGAAAATAACATAAATGACAAGCTATATTATTTAGCTTTATTTCAAATAGGGAGATAAAACCTAATTTGATCCAAATCAGCATTCTCTTCTTACCTTCTCATTTAAAGGATGTATATAAAACACATATTTTTATCTGCATTATTCCTGATTAATCTACTTTTATTGAGCTGTTAAGATTGTATCTAGCTAAGTCATTCTGTAGATCCAGTGAAATCAAAAGGCTTCAGTTAGTTTACTCTGAGTGCAACATTGTCAGATAATTCCTCATCTGTTCTCTTCTTTTTTCCTTGAAGGTTCTGCCTTTGTGACAGGCAAGACTTTTAGCAAGACTTTTGAGAACAAGACTTTTGTTTTTTTGTTTTTCCAACAATCATTTTTCTAAAGTTATTTTAATTATAACATCACTTGCCATTTTTATCCACAATTATTTCTGAGTGCCCTTTCATGGAGAAAAGAAAAGAAAAAGAAATACTTTGAAATGTGTTATTCCTGATCTGGATCACAGAGTGTCTGTGTATATATCTATATGCTTCTTTTTAACATAGGCATTTTAAAAGTTTGCCTCCCACTTTCTAACACATACGGCATAAAGAAAGAAAAAAATGCAAGGCGCTGAGGAAGCTCTGAGGGCTAGACTTCAAATCTGACTTAGCAATTACAAGAAGGGCAGTCATGTCATATCGGGCGCCTTGTATTGCTTTGCACTTTTTGAGATTGAAAATTCCCTTTCTATCTTTCTTCTAGTTAATAAATATGTAAATATGTTCTGGTTGCAGAACTGAAGAATTAAGACCTACGCTGAGAAGTGGACAGCCTCGCTACACAGTGGCTGGGCTACACTAATAACCTCCCACTCTCTATGGGTAAGGTCTGCTGCAGAGGTATTTTGACAGAAACCTACAAAAATAGTTGGTGCTGCCACAGCTTTATTTTTTTTTAATATCCCAGCATAGATCAAGAAGAAGAATTCAGTTAAGCCAGTGACTGAGAAAACTAATTTCATGGTAAAATAATTCTATAATATATTTAAAGTGTACAGGCAAGACTACTCTTAAAAGGAATCTGCATTACAAAACATATGTAAGAGTGGGAATTATATAGAGTTGCTCTCCAAATGCTTAATAAACGATTATTCTTCATCACCACACTATTCCATATAAATCATTTTCTAAGGGCAAGACTATTCTTCTCTTATTCAGTAGGAATTGTACTGCTTTTAAAATGACATATTAAAGGATGTATTGCTTCCTTGACTAGTACTATTTTATTTTGTACAGGACAAAAATAAAAGCAGAAAATCTGAAACTTGGGTTTACAACAAAAGCCACATTATTCAAAAGCTTCAGGAAACTTTAACTGTTTTTACATGGCTTCCATCTGCATGAAAACTTGCTTACAGATCCACTGTAGCTGATGGAACGTGAAGAGGGCACAGGCTAAGCATGTAAAAAAAAGCTCATTTCAAAAACATTCAATCCACTTTATATTTTCCTGGCACTTGTTTTTAGAAGTGATTCAGAAGTATACTCTCTGCTGTTTCACACAATTAATTTGCAATTAAGAAGCAAATTTTCACTTTTTACACAACTATCTGCTGCTTCAAACACCTTTATCATGACCCACAGTGCAGTCCTGATGGAAGATGAAAATTAGGTGTATCAAATAGGCACATGGGACATTAACTGCTTAACTGTTAATCATTAAGAAGCAAAATGTGTATTACTTTAAGCATATAGTAAGGCTCTACCTGTTTTTTTTTAATGTAACTAGCAGATTTACAATATCCAGCCTTGATGAGAAGGGAGAAAGTTTTTATATTTTACCCACATGCCTGACACCTGCCTAGGTGGGGAATTTTCCTTGGGGCTGTGGAACAGGAGGAACAGGAGTCTCAGAGCCTTTATCCTTCCCCCATTTATGTGAAGGCAACTCTTAGTATAGGGCAGAGGTCAGCAGACTTTTTCAGCAGGAGGCCGGTCCACTGTCCCTCAGACCTAGTGGGGGGGCCAGACTATTTTGGGGGGGGGGATGAACGAATTCTTATGCCCCACAAATAACCCAGAGATGCATTTTAAATAAAAGCACACATTCTACTCATGTAAAAACACACTGATTCCCGGACCGTCCGCGGGCCAGATTTAGAAGGCGATTGGGCTGCATCTGGCCCCCGGGCCTTAGTTTGCCTACCCATGGTATAGGGAGTGGAATATGCTGTTCACACCCCCAAATTCTTGTTCAGGGCTGCTGTAAGGCCACTACCACTGGGCAACCCAACAGTGGCACTGAGTGGAACTCCCAGCTCATAGTCTTGTATTCACCAGGTGGGCCCAACATAATTAGGAAGGCAGTTTGAGGCAACTATAAGCTTGTCAGCCACAGAACTCCACTCAACACCTGCAAGTTTTAGCAAGTAATAAACTGTAAGAGCTGGTGCTGGCTGCCCAGTGTCCCCAAAACCATGGAGCTGCACTTGTCCACACAAAGCCACAAAATTATCAATATCCTTTTAGTCTAAAATCTATGGATTTAAAAATCTCAACTGACACCCAATCAATAAAGGCATATTTTTGTCCCTCGTCCTGTTCACTGTTCATTCTCCATGAATTCCTGATGAGAAAAGGTAGCAAAGTCTGAGTTTACATTTCATGCAAAGAGGCTCCAAGAATGAATTGTTCCTCTCAATACTGCCAGATATTATGAATTCCAGCCAAATTAACTTTCAATGAGTTTCTGACAGTGATCAGGGTACCAGATACATTAGCATTTAAAATTCATATGGCAGAAATCAAAGTTTATGGGGAAAGAAATTCAATAACCTCTGGTCTCATTATTCCTCATCTAGCAAATAGGAAATACTTCTGAAGCATTTCTGTAGATATAGGAAAAATTAATATGAGCAGGCATTATTAGCTCCCTGCTGCTCCCATTTTTCATGGATTTCCCTCATGGTAATGCACCTCTACATTCAATTCTACTTTAAGCTGAGTGTGTGCTCTCATTTCCTATTAGCTTCGTCTAAGAAACCTGTTCATTTCATCAGGGCATCCTGCAGTCCCTGATCAAATTAATAATGCACTTACTCCCACAAGGATACATGAGGGAACAGTAACACAATTGGAAAATTTCAGGTCTTTAATATGTTACTCAACATTTCATCCCTTTTCTAACGGTAACAAATGAAAACTTACCAGCTGGGCAAATACTTAAATATATGGTAGATGGAAAATAAAAGTCAAAGCTCATCAAAGTGACCACTGGCTACAAATATATATCAATGTGTATTTTCTCTTGTCCTTGCAGAACACTCCAAAGGAAAGAAATATAGCACGTACAGTATACTTGTAGATTGCAATAGTTTTGTATGCCGGAGACAAGATGGTGAGACCCTGAAAGAACTAGAGATAACAAAGGAAGTGTTGTCCTGGCTAAGCAGGTCTCATTAGGGATATCACAAGCATTCAAACTGAGCTGCTTGCAAAAGCCCAGAAAGACACAGAAACTAATTTTGAAGCTCAAGGAAGTAGAGGCTGTGGTGCTTCCTAAAGCAGTAATGGAAAGGGTTGGTGAGGTGGGGTGGCTCACTTGACCTCCTAACAACTGAGCTACTGATACTGGGAAGAGACAGGGAGAAGTGTGGTGGTAGGAATGAACCAGCAGAAACACCAGATTTGACTCTGCCAATGTGTTTGCACTGCACTGAACTTGACACCACCATCTTGCACCCCCCTTCCTGGTAAGCAGCAGTTGTTAGGAAGTTGTCAGGTACCACTGCATCACCACACCATCTGCTACTACTTCAAGCACATGAACAACATATTTTCCCACCAGTGACTGTTACGACTGTTACTAATGCTGCATGCTATCTCTGCTAAGAATCCTAGGACTGGTAATCCTAGGTTAAACTTCTGAAAAGATCCTCCACTATGGCCTGAGGAGTGAGCACCATCTGTCAAATCATATGTATAAACATATGCAACATATTAAAGAATTAAGCATTTAAAAGACATTCTATAAAAGATGTACTCATTCTAAAAAATGCAGAGTCCCTAATCCCAAGGACAATCAATGACTCTACAGCACTCAATACAGATGGGATGATGAACCAGTTTCTCCAGACCAATTGCCAGCCAGCAAGTTTTCCCTGGCTAAAAAGTATGCGTGCATATGATGGCTACATGCCTGAGGGTGCTCATGCTGAGGACCCTAAACTTAGATTGTGCTAGGCCAATCACATGCATAGTCCATACACTGCTGGGCATGCGTATAGGCCTCCAGGAAGAAATTGATGTGTTGCCACTGCTGTGCCACAGTAAACATTGCTACAGGGGCTTAATGTAGACTGCAGTCATTACTATACCATGCAACAATTCTGCACATACTCTAGAATCTATTCCAATGTGTGTTGGAAGTAATAAAATCCATTTACTAGATTATTATTTTTTACACACACTTATTCTTAAATATACAAACATTTTGCTTGTTATATTTTCTGTTAGATATATGTGCTTTGCTCATGCTTCAGTGATAAGGATAGTTTTGGTTCAGATCTCAGTTATGAATTCTAGGAAGTACAAGTACTGTATAAATTTTGTCCTTGAAAAAGTGTATTAAAAATGGGAGTTTATAAAAATGTCCCTCCCTTCACCCAATAAAATAATTTGCTATTTGAAAAGGTTAACTAGGGGTAATTCAAAATGTGCCAACATCTTTTGTGTTTATTTAACCAAAAACACACTTAGCATCCTACATCCATAGCATCTCATCATGATATTTCCAGGGCTAAACACAGCCAATATTCTCTTATGCAAATAGATTCCCATCGATCAAACCAAGCACAGAGGGAGCTAAAGTTATTTTATCTGCCTATCAGTGAATGTTTTGTTATCTCAGGATGTCCCCAAAGAGGAATAGAAGTGCTTCGAATCAATACTGTCCAATCTAATTTTTCTCATAGCTCTCAAGGACAGTTCTGCAATTAATAAGAAATTCTATTAAACTGCCCAAAGTACTGCACAGCAGTCAACTGGGGTTCAGCTAGGTTTCTTGCACAAAAAGAATGTTTGAGCTTCATTGTTATCCTACCACTTACTTCTGCAACCATGACTCTACAAGGATACTTGTATGTAACAAATAAGGCTTTTTGTGATGAGAGCTAAACACAAAGGAGTAGGGATGCTTAAGGTATTTGATCCTTGTTCAAACATACATTTAAATACATATTTAAAAAGCAAATGTTTGTGCAGGTTTTTAAAATAAATCACAGATAAACGTAAAAGAGGATGGAAAAATACTTAAAATATGTGAAAATGACCAGAAGTAGACTGATCTTCCTCTCTCTAATTCAGTAGCAGAGAGGGGCAAATCGCGCGTGTCACAAATCCTATAATGAAATGTTGTTAAAAACTGAATCCCCAGTTTGGCAAGGGAGATGTGTGGGTACACATTACAGTGCTTATCTAGTTCTCAATGAACTGGAACTGAATATATGCTATTGATGGGAATCTGCAGCTCTAACTGGAGGCACTTGTAGCATACAACAAAGCCTGACTGGAACTGGATCAGCTTCGTTAAACGGAATGAATATAAGAAACTCAGATCAGCCTGTCTTGTTGATGCCTCTATTTCCAGAGATGGCTTACATAATAGTGTTTGTGAATATTTATTTCCAGAAACCATGTTGAAAACTGAAGTATAATAGGAGTATATTTAGTAATAATAACTGTGTATCATGATCTCATCAAAGTTTTGTCATTATGCCAACATCAGATTAAATTCACGTTTTGAAATATGTCAGTTACTTTTCATATGAGAAAGCCCCAGTACTGAGAGAGAGAGAGAAAGAACTCTTTCCATGAACTAAAAGAATTGAGTGGATTATAAAGCAAAGGCATCCCAGAATTAATGATTAAGTGTAATAGACTAGGAGGCAGAGCACAGCAATTTGCTCCTGTCGCTAATTAACACCTTTTCACCCTGGAGACCTGCCTTACTCACAAGTGTGAACTCTGAATAATTTGCTGTTCTAGGAGTAATTTGACTGTGAAGGGGCAAGACAGCAATTTCAAATCAAAGTGGCAGAGCAAACTAGCAAAGTCTATTTTAAAGGAAGATTGCTGATGCAATTCAAAATATAATGGGCAACAGTGTGTTAGAGATACACAAAGCAACACATATTCAGGATGCTATGGACCTCTATCAATAAATGCAAAAATGATAAAAACAGCACAAACTCTAGAACAGTAGTTTAATGTAGCATTAAAAAACCTTGAATCAATTATTTAAAGGATCAGGGAGATAAATTGGTCTTCACCCTGCACCTAAAAGCACTGCACCGCCACTAGATCCAAGCCTCTTTCATTCAAAGAACAGGCCTTTCCAAATCTGGAAAGACTGCTTCCTTTCCATTCACAGAAGGGCACCTTTGGATTCAGTTCTCTTTGTCTCAGATTTACTGAATAAGTTTTTTTTTAAAAAAAAAACAAATTATTTTCAGGTTCTTTGCTGAGACACAGCAGTTTCATGGGCCAGAAATTGTTAATGAACACATTTGAATAGCCAACCTGTTAGTATGCAGTGCCAAAATGCAACCTTTCTTTTATTATTCTGCAAACTTGTAAGGGTTCCCCCCC
The DNA here is from genome assembly GCF_027172205.1 of Podarcis raffonei. Taxonomy (NCBI): domain Eukaryota; kingdom Metazoa; phylum Chordata; class Lepidosauria; order Squamata; family Lacertidae; genus Podarcis; species Podarcis raffonei. Next base: position 96,213,211 of record NC_070605.1, on the reverse strand, counting down.
ACCAGCATCACTGAACTGAAGCTGAATTTTGTCAGCATCATCTGCACTGATCTAACTGCACTGTCATTTAATAGATAGGCTCCTCAAAAATGCTCACAGTAATCAAGGACACTTTGTGAAACATCTGATTAAGTGGACTAAGTCACGGGTGTTTGCTTCTTCTTGCTTTGGTGAGTATGAATTATTGAGACTTAAAAGTAGCATGATCTTTTGTTTGATGATGACCTTTAAGTGAGATGTTTCACAACTTATAAAACGTATTCTGTAGAGAAGACTTGCTACTTAGTACAATGGTATTTTGTATGGTGGTTTTATTTCTGAACAAGAATGGCTTACACAGATCTGTTGCTTAAGTAAAGTCAATAGTAAAATCATTAGCTAGAACAAACTCAGAAGTAATCTATTTGGCTGAGAATGATGCAGTGCAGTAGACTCTGGGAGTTGTAGTTTGAGCCCTTAAATCAGGGGTCAGCAACCTTTTTCAGCCGTGGGCCGGTCCACCATCCCTCAGACCATGTGGGGGGGGACTATATTTGGGGGGGGGAGAGAAATGAACGAATTCCTATGCCCCACAAATCACCCAGAGATGCATTTTAAATAAAAGGACACATTCTACTCATGTAAAAACACACTGATTCTCAGACCATCCGCGGGCTGGATTTAGAAGATGATTGGGCCGCATCCGACCCCCGGGCCTTAGGTTACCTACCCCTGCCTTAAATGAACTACCTAACCACAATCTCGTGTGCCCAACATTTTTTACACTCCTTTTTGCCTCTCATTATAGCTGCCCACCACCATGCTGCTACTCTTATGCAGGAGGTATGAAAGAAAAAGGAAGGTGGTGGGGGGCAGCAGAGATTGCTTGGGGTGGTGGGTTTCCTGTTCTTAGAGGGTTAGAAGGCTCCTGCCCCATTTGGACTCAGGTTCTCCACTTTTTGTTGTTGTTGTTTAGTCGTTTAGTCGTGGCCGACTCTTCGTGACCCCATGGACCAGAGCACGCCAGGCACCTCTGTCCTCCACTACCTCTCGCAGTTTGGTCAGACTCATGCTGGTAACCTCGAAAACACTATCCAACCATCTCGTCCTCTGTCGCCCCCTTCTCCTTGTGCCCTCCATCTTTCCCAGCATCAGTGTCTTCTCCAGGGAGTCTTCTCTTCTCATGAGGTGGCCAAAGTACTGGAGCCTCAGCTTCATGATCTGTCCTTCCAGTGAGCACTCAGGGCTGATTTCCTTAAGAATGGATGCGTTTGATCTGTTCTCCACTTGCCCTGGATCCAATCCGAAGCCTGGTTCACCATTAGCTCTGTGTAGAAATTTAGATATGTGAAGCATCCCTCTACTAAATTAAGGAGGCCATGAAAAGTGGAGGTGGAAATTTGTTAAGCCAAGCTAAAGACACCCCACAGCTCTGATAGAGGCCACAGGAAGGATGGATATCAGCAGTGGTCAGAGACCCAGTCCTGCTGCTGGGACACTGTGCCACTGGCACAGCTTTTAAAACATAAAATTTGGAGAGGGTTAAAAGAAAGAAGACATCTCACCACTGGCATCAAAAGTTATTTCACCTGAAATTCTGCACCCCAAATGGCCCCTAAACGGCACTCCCCAATATGCCACTTGCAAATGAATGAAAAATGCTTTAAATTGGGGTTAGTCGTTTTGATGTACCCCTCCACCCTCAAGATCCCCAATTCAACTGCCCTCAAGATCCCAAAGGTCCTAGAAGCCACAGAACACAGGCCCTTGTCTTTACAGAATAATACACCTTTTATTTCTGGGAAGGTTGATTTTAGCCCAAACTGATTATAAAATATTAAGATACTAGTCTCTCAAGCAAGATGGATTAACAAATAGATTAAAAAGTCACATTGCCCAATGTATTTCTTATACAGAATAAGTTGACATTCAGAGCATTAGTTATTCTCTGAAGTCCTCCTAACTGCAAATGTACTGTCATTATTCCAAGGTGCATCACTTTATCTCAGGTGATACGAGATAAGGTTTGAACGTGAAATGACCAGAATGTTTTTCTAGCTGTGGTTTCATTACATTTAGTCCGTCTTTTTTCTCAACTTTTCAGGTTGGCGGTAAATGTGGCATGCTTTTTCTCCTTCTAAACATGAGATTGCAATCTTGTCACCATAGTACTTTATATAGCGTGGAAAGGTTAATCTTTCAAACTGACTTCTTCGAAGCCTCGTAGACCTCTAGTAATAAACTTTTGGCTATCTGCTTCCACAGAGGTGGTGAAGCTGAACTGCATGCCCACGTTTTAAGCCAAGGTCATTATTTGAAGCTAAAGGCTGTTTTACCCAGTTTAAATCACAATCCTGAACAGTTACTTGGAAGAAATAGCAGTTTTGTTAGTCTATTTTGGCACATTTTTGTGCAGTGTCTGCTTAAGGGGGAAATTCTATAGCAAGATCTGAAAAGTTGAGCAAATTAGGATGTAGCAGATTTGACTGACTGACCTGGGAGGATTCCTGGCTCAGCTGGGTTACATGGGCTTAGCTCCTTCATCCTCAGCTCAGTCAGAGATACACCACACCAGAGTATCTCCCCCATGCAACCTCAGCCGGGATGCAGTTGGATCCTAAGCCTCTTCAGCTTGATTATATGACCCAGTCTAAGTTAAGACGACAGAAAGGATGGTGTAATGCAAACACTATTTTAAAGGTATGTTTTCCCTCTGGCACTGGTCTGCCAGGCTTAGCCCAGCTCAGTCAGCAGTAGCCTTGCAACTGAACAGGTGCAACATTATGCTGGTTTAATTTACACCAACTTTATGCCAGCTTCTTTTTATAGAATTGCTCCCTTCATTTTATTAATTTCAGCCAGTGTACTGTGTGACATATAGGACTGTTTTAAATGTGACATATAGGACTCATCCAAAATTCCTGAGAAATGAATTTTCTTAAAACTATTGATGTTCCCTGTTTCTAGCTCCTCAACTACTCCAAGTAATCCTTCCCTCACATTGCTTTGCAGCTAAGCAGACCGCTAGGTTTTTATCATAGTTATGAATAATGTTTAGGACAGTGGTTAGGAGCCTTTGGTCTGTGAGCATAAATAGACCCAATAGGAGTCTTAATTTCACAGCTGAGTCTGTATTCCCCAAGCCACATCCACATCCACCTACCCCATACAACATCAAGTATTAGAGTGCAAAGGAACAAGCAGGACCCTTAAATGTGTTCTCAATTGTTCTTTGGTAACAGAGTTTTATATTTTGTGCCTTTTAAATTTAGCACCAAATGCAAGCCCCACTGAAACTGGTTCTACTTTGCATATTCTGACTGGAGCTCCTCACTAGAGTTTGCAGGTGCTGATCAGCTGATCATTGGTGGCTGCAAGCTCTGCTTCCTTTACCTGTGCAGTTTAAAATAAATCTACACATGTAAAGGAAGTATAAAGGGAAACCATGATTTCAAATCACATGGGCAAATGAACATTTTTTCCTTTGCAGATCAGATTGAATTCAAGCCAGACTACAAAAGAAAACACTTCACCTGCTGTCATGGTAATGACAGATGACTAACTGTTGGGTGGCCCTGCCAACCTGTCAAAATGGCCCACTGGGGTTGGAGGACTTCAGGATATGGCCCACTGGCCAGATCCAGTTCCCCACACTTGGTTTAGTTAGACCCTTAGAACTCAAATCTAAAATAAGTGATCTGGCTTTTATGAAGCATATACGATTTGCTCTGTATACAAACAGCATACCTTTTTAAAAAGCATTTATTCCATGACGCCAACAGCAAAACTTTTTGGAAGATTACCAGAAAATTGTCTCCATTTATTTTAAACAAATGCAATAGTCGCTTACCACACTCAAACATAAATGCAGTTTAATCTACTTCATGGCTCAAGTGTCAGCTGCATTATTACTAATTCCATCATAAATTCCATGAAAGAAGCACTGAGGAAGTACCTTGTCAATCTGTGTGCTTCATGATGTGGCTGAATTGCTCCCTATGTATTTTATATTGCCTGAGATAGAGGCAGAAATAGTAAGACATATTGGCATGTGAATGACACATGACCTTAAAACTTTTGCACAGGTCTCTTTGCCTGCGGCACTACAAAATACAGTTCACATTCCAAAGGTACTGATGCATATCTGGCTGCCACTGCAAGCTGAGGATTAAAGCACGTACAGGGGAAGCCTAATGCATATTAATTGTAGTACATATAGAAATGATTTCTCTTTCTGAATGAGGTTGCTTTAGCCTTTTTGTTCAAGAAAGGAGGCCCTATTGACTGTTCCCACAATGTCTGGAAACCCAGAACAAGGCCTTTTCAGCTGCAAGTCCAGCTTGTGAAATGCCCCCTGAAAAGAAGTCTGTATGTCTACCTCAAGACTCACGTATCCAGCTGCTGGCTGGCTGGCATTTGTGGATCACCTGCCATATCTGCAGCCAAAATCATGCCAGATCCCATTATCTGATGGCTGCAAGACTGGTTTGAGATCCAGCAGAACTTGGGCAAGCTCAGCCCTGCCCACTCCTTGCCCTTAAAATGCTCAGCTGACAGGTCTCTGCTCAGTCCAAACCCTCAAAGCCTGGCTTCAAGCGGGGGATGGGGGGTTGATTGCTCTGTAAAAGTTCATTTTCCACTGCAAATACATACACTTACACGTAATGTGTGGCTGGTATGGAATTCAGCTCAGTTGGTTAGAGTGTGGTGCTGATAATGCCAAGGTTGCAGGTTCAATCCCCACATGGAACACATGGAACAGCTGCATATTCCTGCATTGCAGGGGGCTGGACTAGATGATCCTTAGGATCCCTTTCAACTCTACAATTCTATGAACAACTGATGGTCCACAGGAAATGGTTGAATGGCTTTTATTTCCGACAGATGTTAGAAAGCTATAAGAATTAGATTGTATTTACCGGGGATGGGCACTTAATTCTTGGAGAGTTCACAAATCTGTTCTTGTAAATCCACTACAATTCCAGAGAGTTCTCTTCAGAAACCATATTCAGCATCCCGCTGATTACCCAGACCTCTGCAAAGTGGCAAAATACTGTCTCTTCTCCTTGCTTTGAGCTGTGAGCTGTTGTGCTCTCATGCATGGCATGTTTTCTTTGAAATAACAAATACTATCAAGGGAAACTTGCTTTGTTTCAATTAAAATTAATTAGCAGGCATTTCATGCAAATGCAAAGGCGTTACCACTTTATATATCAAATAAATGATTAGGATAGGGATTGGGGAAGCCTGTGTCCATCTGGATGCATCTGGACTCCAACTCCCATGAGCCCGAACCAATATGGCTAATGGTCAGGGGTGGTGGGCATTGTAGTCCAATAACAAAGTCCTATGACACATAACAAATTTCTTACCGTATCACTAAACTTTTTATTTCAACAGGCCTATTGGACTTAATTTTAGCACTGCTGATTGTGTTGATCTGGTTCTGGAGACCTTGCTGTTTTTTAGTTGGTTTTAATTGTATTTTCATTGTTTTTGCATTTTTCTTTTATGTAAACCACCCTGGCAACTTCTAATGAGGGGTGGTATAGACATTTCTAATAAATAAGTAATAACCCATAGGTAATTGCTGTTTCTGGTGAAAACAAATCAACTAGCTTCCCCATTGTTCTGCTTCCCCTGTCCAATTTAAAACAGCACAGTCAAGTATTTGCTGCAAGGTGTGCCAACTAATGGATTGCCCAACATTTCTATGCTATCTATGTTGCAGACCACAAAATATTTAGAATTTGTAAAATATTTATAGAACTGCTTCTAATTTTAATAAAAATGCTGTGCTACTGGACTGCTTCTTCATACTCCACTGAATATCTATCCAATGGGAGCTGAAAGATTAAAAACAAAACTACAAATACAAAAGACTTGCTACTCCTCAGGCGCTATTGGAAAGCACTCACTTTCCGGGTACTGGTTTTTAAAGCTAATACAATATTTTATTGTCTTTGAACGGAAGCATGGTTGGCTTCCTCTACCCACAATGCATTCTTATTTAAGTGTAATGAGGCAGTATGAAATCAAACTGTGAAGACTCTAGAAGAACTGGGTGGTTTTTTTTACTCTTCAATGGTTACATTGTGCAGCCACTGTAGAAATGATGGGTACTGCAAGGTGATAAGAAATGGAGAAAATACAGTGTGTTTATGTGTTTTAAGAAGCACAGACTTTTTCTTTTGTCATCTTCTTACAAATACTTTCATGCCAATAGTTTTCAGAAGTCTATCAAGCAGCAGCTAGCAATATCCAAAATATTTGAGAGTGTCAGCTTTCTGTTCATCCCTGCAGGAAATAGGTAGGAAGGAAGGGAAGCTAACATTTTGATTAAGTTGCCACCTTTGTAACCCACTCAGCAAATATAAAATGAGAAAATATGTGCACCCCCTTGATGGAGAGTATACTTGAAGAGCTATCATTCTTGCATCCCATTTTGTGGAACTGCTCTGGATTTCACATAAGAGGCATGTTTGATTGCACACCATAAGCACAGCGGGAAATGCTAATACCCTGCAATTATCTTTTTTTTTTAATTGTTTAATTCACATAGGAAATTTGCTGAAGGGAAGTTTCTGTTTGAACTGCACCTGAGATCAAAAAGTATCATCTAGTTACAGTGGAGATGTATGAATACATAACTGTTTCAAATTCGCATTTGGGCCTTGGTGAGGAATCTGGAATTTTATTTATTTTTTTAAAAAAGATGTTCCTATGGTCCAGACTTGTTAGTAAGAACATAAATATTAAGCAGCTCACCTGTACACATATTCTCCTTAAGTAGCTTTAACTGTAAATGTGGCAAGTTCAAAGGTGTACCTAGGGGTGGTAAAACCAGCCCCTGCAGGGGACACAAATCTGTACATGTGTGCATGCACACACAAACATATATATGGAGTTGGAGTCCTCCCGGGACAGCTGGAGTGCCCCCACCCCCACTGGCTCAGCACTCCATCATCTGCTTTGCCCGCAAAAGGAATCCTTGGCATGGCTTCCAGGCAGAGAGCAGTGCAAGCACATCATCCAACCCCCAAGAGATGCGCTCCTCCTGCCGAGGCAACCTCATCTGTGTCTCAGATTTTTCAGGTGCGGGGGACACAGCTCCTTGTCAAGGGTGCAAGAGACCCTAGGTAAACCTCTGGGCAAGTTACAAGGCTCAGCCTGGTCAGTCATATAGGTAAGAGGCTGCTACAACTTGAAAACTTCAGACCACATTCACACCATACATTTAAAGCACTATGATACCCTTTCAAACACTAATGTCTTCCCCCAAAGAACTGTGGGAGCTAGGGTGCTGAAACTTGTTAAGAAACCTCTTTTCCCCTCACAGAGCTACAAACCCCAGTTCCCTGGGAAGAGGCATTGATTGTGAGGGGAATATGGTTTTCCTAATAAGTCTAAGCACCCTTAACACATTACAGCTCCCAGGATTTTTTATGGGAAGCTATGCCTGTTTAAAGTTGTATCACAGTTCTTTAAATGTATAGTGTGTGGCTAGAGAAAGATGAGTCATTGGCCAGTTTTTTGTTGTTTCCACAAAAGCTGTAACTCTGAAGATTTTTTAAAGAATAAAGCTACTTAACAGTGGTATGCACATGCGACAAGATTCAGTTTGTAACTGTCAATTTGTCAATCAGCCCTATCTGCCCGGGGTTACTCTGTGGTCATGTTTTGGGTGTGAAGGGGTTTCATTAAAAATGAAGTTCTGTTTCCCACCATTCACTACCATGGGGATTCAACAAACAGCTATAGCCTTTGTTCTTTTTGACAGAAACTTACAGGCATAATAGACATCGTCCTCCCTAGATCAGATTAAGGCTGCCAAATCACAGGGAAATAGATCCAAAGTTTTGGGGGTCTGGGCACCTTGAATATTTTTTAGAAAAAGGGCAAAACCTCTTTTTGTTTTATTTGGAGTAAATTGAAATTTGCAGCAATCCAGGCTTATGCACAGCACTAACTAAAACTTGGTTTAAACAAATGCAACCCTCTTAAACAGAAAAAAGAAAAACAGCAATACCAGAATGAAAATAATATAATAAGTAGGTGTCTCATTTGTTGGTAAATGAAAAGTGATTAGAAAGAGGAGGAATGCCACTAACTAGTCCACCACTTTTTGAAACATTCTTCTCTAGAGTGACAGAACTCACAAAAGTGCAACAAACGAGCACATAATGCAAACCACTTCCCTCAACATTTGTCCCCCAAAGCACTATTATTGGAGAGGCCTAATAAATAGTTCTCCTGCCCACCTAGCAGTTCAAAAGCACGTCAAAGTGCAAGTAGATAAATAGGTACCGCTCCGGCGGGAAGGTAAACGGTGTTTCCGTGCACTGCTCTGGTTTGCCAGAAGCGGCTTAGTCATGCTGGCCACATGGCCTGGAAGCTGCATGCCGGCTCCCTTGGCCAGTAAAGCGAGACGAGCGCCGCAACCCCAGAGTCGGTCACGACTGGACCTAAAGGTCAGGGGTCCCTTTACCTAATAAATAGTTCCCTAATTAAAAACTAGACCAGTCCATCAAAATGAGCTATTCCCCACCAAGTCACCACAGTATTTTTTTCTTACAGTGAGTTTTAACTTTTAACAACTATCTGCAAAAAATTTTAATGACCAAGTTGACAGAGCAACACAAGGCTTTTTTGGGCTGAGGGGTTCACTACTCCAACTCTAGGGGCCTTGTTAAAAAAACCATTTTACTCAGGCAAGTAATAGAAACATCCTGAGGCACCCTGATTTGATCTGTGCCAGGGATTACATACAGAACCAATACACACCTGTAATTTCTAACTCTTATTGAAAAGCATTCACAGAGTATGTTGCACTTGCCTAGAGGCAGAAAAATATGAATTCACACTAACTTGGTTCAGATGATTGTTTTGAGAAAGTACAGAAACAGCATACTCTATCTGTAAGTATGGCATTTTATAGATTGGATTGGATTTATTGATAAACTATGATTTCCTGCTACAAGAATGAGCCATGCTCATGTACTCCCCCCACTACTTTTTCATGCCTGCTAAGGAACTACTTTGGACACCTGAATTTAGAGAACTGCAGTTTGTTTAAACCAGGAGTGGCTAACCATTCATTTCATAGGTGCTGAGGTTGCATGTCAATGGTGGGTGTGGCAAAAAATGAGTGTGGCCACCTCATAGTCATACATACACGAACAGGCACACAGACCCTCTTCTCTGCTGATCCATGCAGATCAGCTGAGGAAGGGGTGCTATCACCCCATTCTCGCAAGTCAAATTGTTATCTGATGAACCAGGAGACTGCAATTTACTACTGCATCAGGGCACTGTCCTAGGTTTAAGCCTCTCAGCCTAGCATAGTGTGTATTCTTACCTTTTTGCTTTCTTTCTGCTACTGACAAAATCTGTGGGGTCTTACAGGGCAGGAAAAAAATGCTGGGAGGCCGTTTTAGAGCCACAGGTGGGGAGTTAGGTAGTCTAAACTATGGTTTCAGAGCAAACCGGGATTTGAAACTACAGTGCAGTTTAGTTCTGGCTTAATTCACTAACTATGGTTTAAAAAAATCAGTTTCCACTAGAATCATGAGGAATGTGGTTAGTTTAAAATTAAAAGTTGAAGCTTAATTTTAAAAAGAGAAACGCAAAATAATGAAAAGGGGAAAGGGCCAGAAAAAATGCTTATTTTAGCCATCAAGAGTTCATTTCAGGCTCCACTGGTTAAAGAAGTAGAAATTTATAAAACGTTTTCCCAATTATAATGTATAAACACTGGTTTTAGTCCCCTTGAAAAGAAGATTCATTGCAAGAACCAAGCCAAAGTGTGTAAAGGGGGGGAAATACTAGTATATCATACTATATCTACAGCTAGAAATAATCTTTATATAAGAACATTAAGACAAGTCTCACTGGATCAGACTACCGTATCAAGCTCAGCATTCTGTTCTCACACTGGCCTTCAGGCAGAACATCAGTACAATAGCCCTCTGCTGCACATGAACCCCAGCTATTAATTTGTTAAGCAAAAGGAAAGTATTGGGGAGAAGGGACACTTTTGAGGATATCTGATTTGGGTAGCCACATTTAAAAGGGCTCAGAGTTTAATCTTTGTCTTATATATTTATAGACAAAATGGTACAGGTTTAAATCATGTACCTTACAAAGCAAATAAAGGTTTGGGGAGCTCCCTACAGTTTAAAATATACATTAGTAAGGCTCATATTTGCCGAACATATTATGTTGCTCTTTGACTCTAAATGATATGTCTGTTGCTACAGAGCAGAAAATTATGGCCATAATCTAAAAACCCGTGTTCGGTAAGCTTTGTTTCTATGAAGCTATGATTTCCACAACTTTTTTTAAAAAGCTGAGAATTTTAATACAATGAAAATGCGCACAAGATCTGAAATAACCATTTGAGGTAACTTTCCACAGGAATTTCTGCTTGCGCAATAGGAGGTTCGCCCCTTCTCCTTTCTAGGGGGGATTTGCAGAGAGTGTGCAGCACACATGGGAAGAGGAAAGGAAGTAAATTCCATTGCCCAAGTGGAAATCCTTGCATTGATGAGACACATTAGGTGATAGTGCCCAAAGCGATCTATGCATTAGGGATGGGGGAAATGAACCAAAATGCAGTTTTCCTACACAATTACAACTTCTCCAAATTTTGTAGTGCAGTTCTCAAACCACAAAATAAAGATTTATCGGGGAAAATCAAAGTGTTGTTCAGCGGATGTTGTTGGCTGGTGGTTCTTGCTGCTATTGATATTAATGTTTTGTCTCTTTATTTTCAGATCTTTCTTTGACTTACATGGAAATTGTTCAGGGTGTACTTTTTGATGTGTTTTATTTATGATGACTTTTGTTATGTTTGTGATTATATAAAGCTTTTCATGCTATAAGCTGCCTTGAGCATGGTTTTAACTATGGAAAGGCAGCATACAAATAAAATGATGATGATGATAATGATAATGAAAGTGTATGCTAGTGAAAAAAAATTTCCCTTTCTGTGACATGTTAGCTGCCTCCTAAGGTAAGGACACATTTCAAGACACCTTAATATGAGTTCCTCAAGAAATGCAGTATGAATCAGGTCTCATGTGTTGCTCTTTTTTTAGCCACCTGATTCATTGGAATTGCTTCTTCACACCAATTATGTATCTGATTTTATTCATTCTTTTTTAACATTATATTCCACCTTTCCTCAAATGTGTTCAAAGTAATACACATGGAGGGCATAGCTGTCAAGTGTCCCTTATTTGAAGGGACAGTCCCTTATTCCAGCGCCATGTCCCACTGCTGTCCCTTATTGGTGGATGTCCTTAAATGTCCCTTAAATGATGTCCCTTAAATTTCAAAGGAAGCAGCACCTCTCCCTCCCTCCCTGCCGGCCAGGGAGGAGGGAGGCTCCAACTGTGTTGCTTGGCTGTGTTGCTCACCCAATAAGAAATCTAAGAACGACTGGGGGGTGGAGTTTGCATGCCTTGTGTGTGGCTAGTTAATGCAAGCTGAGGAGGTTTTTGAATGCGGGACGCCATTTTGCTGCACGTGCTGCTGCAAACTTTCCAGTACAAAGCCAGGCCGGGGAGCCATCTTAAGTTGAGGCTGCATAGGCCTTGTGGTGCATGTGATTCAGATTCTATTCAGTTAAACCTCTGGTTACAAAGTTGGTTGGACAGTGTTCTTGAAGCTACCAGCATGAGTTTGACCAGACTGCAGGAGGACAGGAAGACTGGAGTGCCTGGAACAGGTGAGGCTGCAGGTCCCTTATTTTGGCTGCTGGTCCCTTATTTTCAAATCTGTAAGTTGACAGCTATGATGGAGGGGGGAATAATACTTTTAAAATCTAAGTGAGATGGCTATAATTAGAGTTAAGAGCAGGGGATTGAAATGTCTGGAAACAAATGCTGTATCAAACTTCAAGATTCTCAGGCAACCATGGTACACAGGAATTTTCCAAACCAATAGTAATTATAAGCATTCAGCAGTGTTTTAAGGTACAGCTCCTTTCTCACTTTTACTCCTTAGAATGGAATTTCTCCTCATTTCTATTCCATTCAGAACTGCAGGTGTTTCATCTTATTACACATTAGATAGAATATCAAGCTGCAAGTTATAGCATTAATGAAGTATTCTAGTCTGTTGTGCAGATACTGGGAGTTTTAAGCCATGAGAAAGTCTGCTCTTCTTCAGAATGGATACCCATGCCTCAAATGGGAGGAAAGACTTCATAATGTCTCAGCAAGCTCAAGAATATTTTCATGAATATGGATGGGGCTGCATGTAGTGATAGTGTAAAACTGACAAAATTAAAATAAATATTTTGTGGATTTCAAAATCCAAAGAAAAATTGGCTAGCCACAGAATGTAACACATATAGCACATTCAAATATAAAAGGGTTTCTTTATGTTTGCCTGACTTCAGAGCTCATACTTATTTCGTATTACTAGTATAATTCAATTCTCATTTAATACTAGTATTTGAAGTTATGTTATCAAATGTAACCCTGCTAAGAAATCATTGGTGAGATGTTTTCTATGACATTTTTATTTGTTGTGACTACTCATGAGTTTAACATGCTCATCTGCTCCATCTCTTTCTTCAGTTCATATCCTATTATACAAATGAGTGGGATTCAACAATTTACTATCAACTCTTTACTAACAACAACTTATTATGGATCTGGCAGAAGGATACAAACCATTTCTCAGAAGCTAATCCAGTTGATTGCTTATACACAGTAGAGCATGTATCACTCTACAATTGTGAGTGGTCTGCTAATGAGTGGGAGAAGGCAACAGGAAACTTTGAATTTAAGTAAGGGTTACTTCACCCCCTGGGACGCGGGTGGCACCGTGGGTTAAACCACAGAGCCTAGGACTTGCCGATCAGAAGGTCGGCGGTTCAAATCCCCACGACGGGGTGAGCTCCCGTTGCTCGGTCCCTGCTCCTGCCAACCTAGCAGTTTGAAGGCACGTCAAAGTACAAGTAGATAAATAGGTACTGCTCCGGCGGGAAGGTAAACGCCGTTTCCGTGCGCTGCTCTGGATCGCCAGAAGCGGCTTAGTCATGCTGGCCACATGACCCGGAAGCTGTACACCGGCTCCCTTGGCCAATAAAGCGAGATGAGCGTCGCAACCCCAGAGTCGGCCATGACTGGACCTAATGGTCAGGGGTCCCTTTACCTTTACTTCACCCCCTATTATGTGGCAGCATTCCCAAAGCTCTCTATGATGTTGATAGGGGGTTTTAATACATAATTTAAGGGTTTTTGATTTTTTTCATCTGCAGGCAATGAAAAAGATTGGGCCTTTTATTGATTTTTTTTAGAGGAGTGCAAAACCAGACAGGAGGTTTGGTGGCAACTTACTTTTGGTTGCACAACAGTAGTGGCTCCTGTTTAAATTTTAGTTTGATGCTTTGCCTACAGCCTTTTTTGCAACATCACTCCTTCTGATCGTTGCCGTTTCTTTCTTCAAGAAATGTTGGACACTGCTTGACATAGCACCATCTGGAAGCATGTGGTGTTTGTGTGTGGAAAATTACTGTTTCTGTCTAAAATGGAGAACTACTGCTATTTCACTATAATGGAAAGAAAAGGTGGGAATTAAACATTTCCCTCCTCCCCATGGTGTACCATAAAGGCTGATTAAATAAAGGAAAAATTAATCACTAATGCCCAGCTGCTCTGAGCAGAAAAAAAGCAAGCAGGAAATGTATCAATAGGAAGCTTTCAATTAACATTAGAAAGAACCTTTCCTGAATAGAACTATCCACACATACATTTTAAATAATTGCCTTTCTTCCCAAAAGAATCCCAGGAACTGTAGTTTGTTAAGGGTGCTGGAGAACTGTAGCTCTGTGAGTGGGAAACTACAGTTCCCAGGATTCTTGTACTGAGTGAAAGTGACCTAACTTGTGAGGAGATATTACTGAAGGATCTTGTTCATGGGAAAGAGCACTACTGCACAATGTGAAACGAGTACTATGTAAGGCCTCTGTCTTAATTCAGCTTCGAAGTGATTGAAGAAAAGCGCTGCTTTAGCAGTACTGAAAGGGCTTAGTTTGGAAGCAACTGAGTACATGCAAGAGAGAACAGGGTGGAAATAGAGAGGAAATTGATCGTGCCCATCAAAGTGTACATATTTATTTAAAGTATTTAATTTCTTTTACGACAGCTGATCATTTTATAAGTAAAACCTATGCATTGTACTAATATTTAGAAGTGTTTTTTCCTTCATCTTTACCCTCCAAAGATCATAAACATTATAAGCATGCTTAAGTACTTCAGCTATATCCTTCAATAGCAATACAATCAGGCATCACTCTCATTTTTTACTTTATGTACAACTGGTTTGCCTTTTGCCAGCCGTTTGATTAAAGTAATGCAAATCCAAACAAATTATGGAAAAAAATCAGGTTGAAACTATTTTACCTTTTCCCTATCAGCTTCTGAGTATGATTAATCAAATCATAGCCCCCCATGAGTAGAGCAGTAATTGCAAAAGAGCAAATTATAGCATCTCACTGTACTTGAAACATATTTAATATGAAGCAAAATATTTTATTAAGGCTTATGCCTAACTCATTTTAATACAGTTAATTATGTCAGTTCAACTCACTTAACAGGTATGACTTGATTTCATAGAATCTGTATCAGAAGTATTTCAAGGACTTAATCATTTAAGGAGCTTTACTTCACAACCCAAGCCAGATACATAACTTCCAATGCCAAGACTTACCACCACTAATATATTCTGGGTTTTAAACACTTTCCAATTGTTCAGCCACCTGTATCTTGACCTTCCCATTATTTAAGTACTCTATGTTTTTTCTTAGCATTTTACTTTTGTACACCTTGAAACACAATGAAACCTTAATTTAATTTATTTTGAACATTTATATTTACTCTTTACAAAAGGCTACTGTTCAAAGCAGTCAAGAATAAAAAAGAAAACTCATCAAATTGAAACTAAAATGCATTTAAAATAAAGCTATAAACCAACACACCAAAGATATAAACAGCCCCTTTTAAAAAAAATACAGCATTAACCATATCTACAAGCAGCAGAAATTAAAAACATCAGATCAAAATCCACTGGTCGATGGGCCAATAAGCAGCTAAAAAAGAAAGATTTTGTTCACTGGCAGAAGGCCATCATAGATGAACACCCTATGGCTTACTAAAATTACTAAAACGTTAAAGTACTGTAAATGCATAGCTTGTTGGGAGGGTGAATGGTTCAAGGCCTTGTTATTTACCCCATGTCTAAGTGCCACACCACTGTACCCATTATTAAATATGATAGCATACGTTCAATGATAAAAGAAGTCTTTCTGGAAGAGAAACTGTAGTTTGAAAATAGAAAACGTTCCCACAATGCAATGTTTCATTAAATACAAGTCAATCTTTGGCAATAACATCTAAATCTAAGGGACTTTCCACAGCTTGGGTGTCTGTTATGGAATTACCACGATACAAGGCCCCAGTATGTCATGGAAGGGAACTGACTGTTTTTGGATCAGAAAGGTACAAGGAGAGCTAATCACCTTCGAAGCAAATAGAGGGGAACAGTTTCTTTCTCAAAGAATTTAGCAGCCCTAAACCCATACAGTTTGAGAACCTTTTAAAAAAGTGGTGTTTGCAATCTAGTTAAAAAATAATTATGCTGCTTTCAATGTTCCATATTTGAAATAATTATGAACATATGGTAAAACTGTTGGACAGCAAATCTGTTCATCTGTCACTAACCTACATTCCACCACAAGAGTTTCATCTCTCCTGCATAATGTGGAGTCAAAACACACAATCTTTAGCACTCTGCATTGGATGGCAGGAACGTATGTGGAATCAGCACCTTTGAATGGGAATGATTCAGCTCCCATGCACAATTGCCCACCTGTCACTGCTCACCTTCCTGCCCAGGCCCCTGACATTCTCTGCTACGCTCATTATTGCACATGGGAGCTGAACCACGTCCATTGCACCAATGCCATGCATTGCAAAAATATAGAAACTGCATCTTTATCTGTGTGCATGGCTGAATTGCTCCTACAAAAAGCAGCCGCAGGTCACATGCCTTCCCATGCCTTCTCCTTGAGACCTGAATCAGTTGCTTGCTGGCTGGCACTAATCTCACAACCGTTCTTCCCTTCATTCCAGCCCTGCTCTCCAAGATGCCTTCTGATTGGCAGAGGGGAGCATCACAAAACCCCTTTACACAGTAAACTCAGCCCTTATGGAAATCTTTCCTCATTGCTGCTTTAGACTGGGGTGGGGTGAGAAATTCTGTTGCCAATTCCTGTGCTGGGTGATTATTTAAGGGTCTTCTGTTGATGATCTTGACTCTCTAAATAACCTTAGTGGGAAAGAGGTGGTTCTTTTGTTGTGTTGCTTTGCTTTTCCTTTTCCCTCATAACCTTTTTGCAAGTCCCTAGGAATAAAGGCTGGTCCCTTTATTTAAAACAGGATGAAAGATCTCTTGGCTGGCTGTTGCTACTGTGCTGCACCAGCCTGAGGAGCCAAACAGCAGCTCAGATATAGAGTGTGGATTAATAATTTACTCTTTTGCAATGTAAACAGGGAAGACCTTGAATACTTTTTCCCTTGCAAATATTGCCATTTTTTATGCTGCTACATCAGATTTGTGTGAGTGAGATATAATTACTGAGTACACGTTGTCGGCTTTTTTTGAAACCATGTCTGAAGTATGCATCGCCATCAAAAGCTAAACTAGAAATTAAACACATTTGCTTCAAAGTGTCTTCCCTATTCTTGAATTTTGGTAGTGATATCTTCGAAATCAGAAGGAACTGGCAGAGGCATAGGAAGGGGTGGTGGTGGGTGCGGTTTGCCCCGGGTGTCATGACTGAGGGTGTGTGTGTGACAAAATGGCAGGCGAGTGGGTGGCACACCTCATGCCCGGTGGCAGCAGCTCTTCTAACCCAGCGGGAGAGAACAGTCCTCCTCAGCCATGGCGAGGCACACCCAGCCGCAGCAGCTCCGTTGCTGGGTCATGTCTGACCAGGCTACGGAGAACAGGAGGAGAGTGAGCAGCAGCTTGCCCACCCTGCTCCTACCCTGGACTGTGGAGCGTGGGAGGGCACCCTCCGCGCCCCACCCCCTTCTGGAGCGCGCCCCTTCTGGAGCGCGCCTGGCATATGCTCTGCCGCATGGGAACTGGCAGAAGACAGTATGAAAAATGACTTTCCCCCACTACCATGATTGGCGTACCTAGCCTAATGCTGTCCACTCTGAATTACAGCAGTTCCCTATATGTACTTATAAACTTGTTCATAACTTACCTGGAATTGGAGGTGAGCAAGAAGGTGTCCCAGTCAGAGTGATTAAAACTAAAGAGGATTACAAGTACCTGCTAAAGGATCTCTGCATGCTGAGTGAATGAGCATTACAATGACAAATCTGGTTCAAATTAAGCAAGCGTAAAATGCTGAATGTTGGGGCAAAAATTAAAATTTCACATATATGCTAATAGGCTCTAAACTGGTAATGACTATAATAATTTATAATACAGTGGTACCTCGGGTTACAGACGCTTCAGGTTACAGACTCCGCTAACCCAGAAATAGTACCTCGGGTTAAGAACTTTGCTTCAGGATGAGAACAGAAATCGCAAGGCGATGGCACGGCAGCAGCGCGAGGCCCCATTAGCTAAAGTGGTGCCTCAGGTTAAGAACAGTTTCAGGTTAAAAACGGACCTCCAGAACGAATTAAGTTCTTAACCCGAAGTACCACTGTAATAATAATTTATTATTTATACCCCGCCCATCTGGCTGGGTTTCCCCAGCCACTCTAACCAGGAGCAAGCACTAGGTGTAGCATAAACACCAATCAGCCCCTTCTGTGTGAAGAATCAGGGGTTGGGGCCAGGCTTGGCAGGCATTGCAGTTTGGTAAATTCTTACTTCCTATTCTCGAGCCTGCCTTCTCTCCTTCATGAGTTCAATCTGTGTAAGAGCAGCTAGTGGGTCTGTCTCTCTCCATCCTCATATTTTTGAATTTTTGGCTTCTCCAACGGTGGAAAGAAGGATATAATCCTTGTTCTGTCCTGGGTTGTAATTTTGAAAATCCTTGGCTGTGTGAATTGACTCACTGACCTCAAAACATTGAAAAGAAGGAAAAGCCTTCCCTTATTAGAGACAGGAAACATACTCACATGTATCTCCACACATGGGAAGCATAATGCCCCTGCTTGACTGATGGAAAACAGAGAGAGGGAGAAAGCAAGCACACACAAAGACACACACTGCTTTCCATGGTGTGGGTTCTGGTAAGTCTGATCCTGTATGAATTTTACATGGGATTTGCCATCCTCCTGCCTCCTCAGCCAATTAAAACTTACATTGGTGTCTACAGATTGCACAATAAAAATCACAATGCTTATGCATGTCAGTGCCATCAAGGTACAAAAACAGACTGAGGACATAAATCTTCATATTTCTTTCACAAGATGCTCAAAAAAAACCACCCTCATCCCCGCGGCGGGGTGCGCTCCCGTTGCTCGGTCCCAGCGCCTGCCAACCTAGCAGTTCGAAAGCACCCCCAGGTGCAAGTGGATAAATAGGGACCGCTTACTGGCGGGAAGGTAAACGGCGTTTCCGTGTGCTGCGCTGGCTCGCCAGATGCAGCTTTGTCACGCTGGCCACGTGACCCAGAAGTGTCTCCGGACAGCGCTGGCCCCTGGCCTCTTAAGTGAGATGGGCGCACAACCCCAGAGTCTGTCAAGACTGGCCCGTACGGGCAGGGGTACCTTTACCTTTAACTTATGGTGGTTTAGGGGTGGGGATTCATTTTACCTGGTTCCTTTTCTATGTAATTTGTTTCCATGGACTTCTGTGAAGTCATTTTGCTGTGACACTCATGACACTTATTTGTAATTCCATTTGTGCCTACAGGCATAAAAAAGCTGAGGACCCTTGCCATAAGGCTATGACTAAGGACTCTATAATGTCAAACGGCAACATGATGAGCAAGTACTATTGCTGCAATTCAGTGTTAGTTGACACTTTCCCCTCCTACTTCAGTAGTAGTAACCACTTGATGAAAGCTGCCACCTGGATGTACTTCACATGATAGCCTTCATAGACTATGCTATGATCCTATGCCAGGTTACGTAAAACTAAGGGCCAAACTATATATTACATTAAGTAGCATGTTTAAATAGGCCTGACCATACATTTTTCAGAACAAAAAGCAGCTGGAAAAGGTTCCTATATGGTCCAGGACTGCTGCATAAGGAAGGATTTTTAATTTATTTTTTACCCTGTGTAATTTTCTGCTCTAAAAATCCAGTCTCCAGAAGGCTGTAATAAAACAGCAAGGGTAGGAAAGGGTTAAATATGGAGGTAGTGAATCACACTACTTGTGCATGCATTTACTCATAGGTCAATTATGTTCCATTTTAATTAATCTGCAATTTTAGCCAAAATTGCACCAGAACATTAGGAAAGCGTGAAAGCCAGTGGATAACTAGGTTCCAATCCACCCATTAGTCTGGAATACATATATTAGATAAGTTCATATGGGATTTGACAAAGATCAAATTCCTCAAGCATCCATAGTTGACCCCACCCACCCCTGCAGCCCTAATCAATCTCAAGCTGTTTTTGTTAAGAAAGAAGTGAGGGTAATCCAAGGAAACCTATTTAAATCTACTGTTCATTAGTAGTGCATAGTTGGGTCCTCAATCCCAATGACTTCATTGTTGCTTGCTCCTAAGAAAACATAATCTTACTTCTAGTTAGTGCTTTTTTTCCAGGGGATACTCAAGGGTATGCAGTACAGGTACCTTCTTTTTTCTAGAAGAAAAGCACTGGTTCGAGTAGTAAGATTGAGATCCATGATTATAGTCAATAAGCTGAACACCAACAGCACAATTCTATACATGTCCACACAGATTTAAGTCCATTAAATTCAATAAGGCTTACTCCCAGGTAGGTGAGTACAGCTGGCCCACCCATGAGGCACATTCAACCTCTGAGAAGCTTGCCACTTGCTGCATACGCCTCTTCTGCCACTGCTTTGACTGTCTCTCACCACCCCTCCATTCCTCTCTGGCCTTCTTTTCTCATCCACCACCTTTAGCACAGTGGGGGCAGCTGTGGAAGACAAGGAGGTAGCAGAGGACCGGATAAAGAGGTGGCATTTTCTATTTTGCCTTAAGCAGCAAAACATTCTGAGGCACTATCAGAGAGTACCTTTCCCCTTTTGGAAACTTCCTCTGTATGTTATAAAAAAACATATTATAGAGTATCAACTAGATAAGCTAGAGAATTCACTATTTACAATGTGAAAGCAAGCTTTCAGGAAATCAATATACCTTAATACATGAAAGACACTTACTATAGTAGCCCATATGTAGGATTTTTGAAAGCAATGTAGTTATTCCAAAATAAGCTAAATTGCTATAATCTTAAGGTAAAGGTAAAGGGACCCCTGACCATTAGGTCCAGTCGTGACCGACTCTGGGGTTGTGGCACTCATCTTGCTTTATTGGCCGAGGTTTACCTTCCCGCCGGAGCGGTACCTATTTATCTACTTGCACTTTGACTTGCTTTCGAACTGCTAGGTTGGCAGGAGCAGGGACCGAGCAATGGGAACTCACCCCGTTGTGGGGATTCGAACCACCGACCTTCTGATCAGCAAGTCCTAGGCCCTGTGGTTTAACCCACAGCACCACCCGCGCTCCAGTGATATAATATTAGTTACATCTAAAATGTAAATACTAGGAATTAGAAAATTTCAAGTTCTTCTGCAAAGGACTGATATGAAAAAATAATTTAAATCAATGAATTGGGATACAAAAATAAATATTGTATTGGCCTTGAACACCCGTGAATTATTATGATTTGGACTGAGTGAACCTGGCTGAAAAGTTTGGTGAATTGACTGTGGCTTTGGGCTGAATCCATTATGCATTTTCATCAGTTTCATTTCTATATCATACTTCTCCCTTTCATTTCATATTATCTCATTACAAGAAGAGCATATACAGCAGCTAACTCACTCTGATTGCTTGCAAGCAATTTTCTCTTTCCTTAATATTTCTGGTTATCAGTGATACTTCCCTCCCTTAATAACCTATGGAACTTTGTTCTCTGTCAGAAAAAAATAGTTTTTTATGTTTCTGGCTTGCGCAGTATGCCTCTTTACTACAATGGCAATAATTTTGTACATCAAGAAGCTTGGCCACAAAGACCAAACTACAGAACACAAGTCATTATCACATCTTTCATTTTTCATGTTCATGCAAGGCAAAGGGTATAACTTCCCTTCTCTTCTCTGTCCAAGGTCCAAAAACATACTTATATTCTTTGGAATGCTTCATGTAAAGCAACAAGATCAGGATAAGAAGATCACAATGTAGTGCTTCATGATTAATTACACCTATTGAGAGATTGGCTATGCATAAGTTAGGGATGCTGCTATTAGATCATTTGGGGGAATAATTTAAAAGAACTGTGAGCAGGCAGCCAATTGTCAAAAGCAAAAAAGCCATCAGACTTATCTCAAGTATACGTATAACTAGCCAATCTTGCATCTTAACCCACACAGGCAGGTCCAATATTTTAGAACTAGCTCTAATATACCATTTATCCTCCACAGGAGGAGTAGTTGAAGCCTCATTAGCAGACCAGGCTGTCAGGTCCGCTTGTGGGACATTAAGAATAATAGTTTATATGCCACCCATCTGAATGGGTTTCCCTAGCCACTCTGATTGGCTTCTAGCAAAATATAAAACACCATAAAACATAAAACATTAAAAACTTGCTAAACAGGGCTGCCTTCCGATGTCTTCTAAAAGTCAGACAGTTATTTATTTCTTTGACATCCGATGCAAGGATGTTCCACAGGGCAGGCACCACTACCGAGAAGGCCTTCTGCCTGGTTCCTTATAACTGCACTTCTCGCAGTGAGGTTAATGACCAAATGGGGGTGGAGATGATCCTTCAGGTATTTAGGGCCAATGCCATGTAAGGCTTTATAGGTCAGAATCAACACTTTGAATTGTGCTTGCAAACATACTGGGAATCAATGTAGGTCTTTTAGGACCGATGTTGTATAGTCCCGCCGGCTGGTCCCAATCACTAGTTTAGCAGCCACATTCTGGATTAGTTGAGTCACCTTCAAAGGTAGCCCCATGTAGAGCCCCATATAGAGTAATCAAAGCGGGAGATAACCAGAACATGCACCACTCTGGCAAGACACTGCACAGGCAGGTAGGGTTTCAGCCGGCGTACCAGATAGAGCTGGCAGACAGCTGCCCTGGTAGAAAAAGGAATTGGGTTGGATCCTTAGTCTGAGGCTGGGGTGTGCCCCATGCCCAAAAGGTAGATAAAACTCAGGGTATCCTGGTCCTACCAGCTGGTCCTACCAAGGATAGGGTTCTGTCTGAAAGCCCAGACAGGGACTGGCAGGCCATAGAGAATTTGTGAAGAGCATCCTGGTGAGATTTTAATGGATGGTATCCATCTGCCATGATTGACCCTGATGGAGATTACAGCCAGCAGTCAAGTTGGCTGATTCAAGATACATACACCATGTCTATGCCAAAATCTGATTTACATTTGCAACAAATAATAATAATTATAATAATTTATTATTTATACCCCCCCCATCTGGCTGGGCCTCCCCAGCCACTCTGGGCGGCTTCCATAAAAACCAAAAATACAGTAAAATATCACACGTTAAAAACTTCCCTGAACAGGGCTGCCTTAAGATGTCTTCTGAATGTCAGGTAGTTGTTTATCTCTTTGACATCTGCTGGAAGGGCGTTCCACAGGGCGGGCGCCACTACCGAGAAGGCCCTCTGCCTGGTTCCCTGTAGCTTTGCTTCTCGCAATGAGGGAACAGCCAGAAGGCCCTCGGCGCTGGACCTCAGCGTCCGGGCAGAATGATGGGGGTGGAGACGCTCCTTCAGGTATACTGGACCGAGGCCGTTTAGGGCTTTAAAGGTCAGCACCAACACTTTGAATTGTGCTCGGAAACGTACTGGGAGCCAATGTAGGTCTTTCAAGACCGGTGTTATATGGTCTCGGCGGCCACCCCCAGTCACCAGTCTAGCTGCTGCATTCTGGATTAGTTGTAGTTTCCGAGTCACCTTCAAAGGTAGCCCCACGTAGAGCGCATTGCAGTAGTCCAAGCGGGAGATAACCAGAGCATGCACCACTCTGGTGAGACAGTCCGCAGGCAGATAGGGTCCCAGCCTACGTACCAGATGGAGCTGGTAAACAGCTGCCCTGGACACAGATTTGACCTGTGCCTCCATGGACAGCTGTGAGTCCAAAATGACTCCCAGGCTGCGCACCTGGTCCTTCAGGGGCACAGTTACCCCATTCAGGACCAGGGAATCCTCCACACCTGCCCGCCTCCTGTCCCCCAAAAACAGTACTTCTGTCTTGTCAGGATTCAACCTCAATGTGTTAGCCGCCATCCATCCTCCAACCGCCTCCAGACACTCACACAGGACCTTCACCGCCCTCACTGGTTCTGATTTAAAAGAGAGGTAGAGCTGGGTATCATCCGCATACTGATGAACACCCAGCCCAAACCTCCTGATGATCTCTCCCAGCGGCTGCATGTAAATTTTGAAAAGCATGGGGGAGAGGACAGAACCCTGAGGCACCCCACAAGTGAGAGCCCAGGGGTCTGAACACTCATCCCCCACCACCACTTTCTGAACACGGCCCAGGAGGAAGGAGCGGAACCACTGTATGACAGTGCCCCCAGCTCCCAGCCCCTCAAGACGGTCCAGAAGGATGTTATGGTCGATGGTATCAAACACCGCTGAGAGATCCAGCAGAACTAGGAAACAGCTCTCACCTTTGTCCCTAGCCCGCCGGAGATCATCAACCAGTGCGACCAAGGCAGTTTCAGTCCCATGATGAGGCCTGAATCCCGACTGGAAGGGATCCAAATGGTCCGCTTCTTCCAGGCGTGCCTGGAGTTGTTCGGCAACCGCTCGCTCAATCACCTTGCCCAAGAATGGAAGATTTGAGACTGGGCGATAGTTGGCCATCGTGGCCGCATCTAAAGATGGTTTTTTAAGAAGCGGTTTAATAACCGCCTCTTTCAGCGGGTCTGGGAAGGCTCCCTCACGGAGGGAAGCATTCACCACCCCACGAAGCACATCGCCCAGTCCTTCCCGGCTAGCTTTTATAAGCCAGGATGGGCAAGGATCCAGGAGACAGGTGGTTGGTTTCACTCGTCCAAGCAGCCTGTCCACATCCTCGGAGGTAACAGATTGGAATTGATCCCACTCAACTTGACTAGACAGAACTCTAGCACTCTCCCGCCCCGGCCCTGCTCCCTCGGTGGAGTCTACTTCTTCCCGAATCTGAGCGATTTTATCTGCAAAAAACTTTGCAAAATCATTGCAGGAGAACATGTGGCCCGTACTGGGCCCCGATGTTGCAGGTGGTTCCGCTAAATTGTGAACCACCTGAAAAAGTCTCCTGCTGCTGTTTTCTGCAGATGCAATAGAGGCGGTGAAGAAATTCTTCTTCGCCGTCGCTATCGCCACTTGGTAGGCTCGACGTTGAGCTCTAACCTGTGTCCGTTCAGATTCGGAATGAGTTATCCGCCACCGGCGCTCTAGCCGTCTCAACGATTGTTTCATTGCCCTCAGATCCGTGGAAAACCACGGGGCTGTCCGGGCTCCATGCAATCGGAGAGGGCGCTTCGGAGCCAAACAGTCAATAGCCCTGGTTAACTCCACATTCCAGCGGGCCACCAGGGAATCAGCTGAAAGGCCATCAACATGGGATAAAGCATCCCCTACCACTCTCTGGAAACCATTTGGATCCATTAAGTGGCGGGGGCGGACCATCCGAATTGGTCCCACCTCCCTGCAGAGGGGATGGGTCGCAGAGAAGTCCAGTTGCACCAGGAAGTGATCTGACCATGGCACTTCTTTCGTTTCGCTTTTACTTAGTGTCAGATCACCAACATCCATAGAGGTAAACACCAGGTCCAAGGCATGTCCGCAGCTATGGGTTGGGCCAGACTTATTCAGGGACAGCCCCATGGAGGCCATGCTTTCCACGAAGTCCCGAGCGGCCCCTTGTAAGGTCGTGTCGGCATGGATGTTAAAATCCCCTAGGATGACCAAGCTAGGTGTCTCCAGGAGAACATCCGCCACGACCTGAAGCAGCTCGGGCAGGGAATCCTTGGTGCAGCGGATAATAAAGTTGTGGCCATTTTGATCCCAAGCTGATATCACATAGTTCTTATCACATGTACCAGTGTTTCTCCTACTTGGGTCTCCAGCTGTAGTTGGACTACAACTCCCATCATTCCTAGCTGGTAGGACCAGCGGTCAGGGATGATGAGAGTTATAGTCCAAGAGCAGCCGGGAACTGAACTTGAGAAACACTGGCATACATACTATCAATTCCCTCTCTCTGTAACCACTGCCCAGTGGCACTGTGACTAGCAATGAAATAAATGCATGTTCAAAACAATCCTTTTTAACCCATCATCCATCAACTGAAAACATAGGCTTTGCTGAAGTACACAGATACACATTCTGAAAATTTAAACCATTGTAATCAACAAGTTTACATTTTGGCTATAAAAAAATAATGGTTTCTTTTTCATTTAATTTTTAGAAGAAAAGGAAGAAAATAATAAACAACAAACAGTATCATTGGAGCCCGAGTGTTTTTGGAAACCCACTGAAAACAGGAAGGCAATGAAAATTCATTACCCTTAGAATGTTACAGAAAGAGCCAGCCCAAATTATAACATTTGATTAAAACAGTATTTAACTAACACAGTTGCCCAAAGACTAAATATTTTTGTTAACTGCATGCATGTATGTATGGCTTCATAAGTTTAAAGATGTGACAGTTTTTACCCAGTTTCCCCCCTCCTCCCTCTCTCCCCAAATTGCAAAAGACCTTTGCTAGGAGCAAAATCCAGTGTGGATGTATATAGTTATATTCCAAACGTTTACTGTTTGCTGCTGTTGGGCCCAAATTCCCCAAATAATTATCACAGAAGACCATTGCCATCCTAGTGTATAAACACAACAAGTCCAAGATAACACCCCAAGCTTCAAGAGTAATGACAAAGGTGGAAAAGATAGTCTAGTCAGGCATGAAATTGATTTTAACACAACAAATATCAGTTGACTCCAATGGGCTAAGCAAATAATTCTAAAGTAGAGTGGAGATAATAAACACAAAATCATTAACTGCACCTACTAAATCAAATGTGGAGGAAAGAAACCTGTTGTCACATTGACCCTGAAACCTGTTTAATAATTGATTAAAGTAATTACTCCAAACCTGACATAACGTTTAATCATGGGTTCCTTTAGAGCTGCAGAAGGGACTATTTATTTTTCTTCATGGCATTAATCTTCAATATTGAGGACATGATCCACTTGCATTGTAGACGTGACAGCCATGTGCAGAGGATCTCCATGACTATCATGCATGTAGTGGGCAGGGGAGAAAAAGCAGGGCTTTGTGAAATAGTGCCAGGAGCCTTCCTGCATGAGTGCTGTATACGTGATTCAAAGGATCTTGGCCCGATTTATATTCAATTAACTAAAACCCTTTTGGTTTGACATATTGTGTTGAGGGCTTTTCATGTTTACTCAAGCCATGGATTTTTTTAATTCCAAAATGTCAGGGAGTTACAACTGTTATTTTCACACCCCTTCAGACAATCCTGAATTGCTCAGTTGACTATGGTAATATGAAATTTCTCATGAAGACAGCATGCTTGTCTTTTCTGTTGTGGTGAATTATGACAAAATAAAACTGGGAATAATATTAAAACAAGCTTTCGTTGGAATGAAGATGCAAAGTTATAAAATGCATCTAAAAGTGTGTTCAGGCATTCGTCTGAACATGTGAACTTGATGGGGGGGGGTGTCCACACGTCTCCTTATGCATTACTCCCCCTTCTCATTGCCACCCAGCCAAGATAAAGCAGGATCTCCAATCACTCAAGGTGTTCTATTGGCACTCAAGTCCCCCATGACCTTCATTGCTAAGCACAGGGAAGGTTATAGACTAGAGCAGGTGTAGGCAACCTAAGGCCTGGGGGCCAGATGTGGCCCAGTCGCCTTCTCAATCCAGCCCGCGGACGGTCCGGGAATCAGCATGTTTTTATATGAGTAGAATGTGTGCCTTTATTTAAAATGCATCTCTGGGTTATTTGTGGGGCACAGGAATTTGTTCATTTTTTTTTTCAAAATATAGTCCAGCCCACCACATGGTCTGAGGGACAGTGGACCGGCCCACGGCTGACAAAGGTTGCTGACCCCTGGACTAGAGGCTGCAATCAGATGCTGTTACATGCATTTTGTGGCTCTTTGTGGCTAAGGCTCTTACAACAGCCTTGCTTGATTCCCTTCCTTATCTTTATGAAGTCTTTGGTGGGGTAGGTTAACTCTGGGCAGGGGATTCCTCCAGTTGTTGTTCTTTACTTCTGCCCATCTCAGGGATCCCCTGAGAATTAGAGACCTTTTGGCTGTATGACCAATGGCTGTATGACCAATGACACTCATGACTGAAGACAGGAAATTTGCTATACCTGTATTACCTAATATATGGCAGTCCTATAGGGGTCTCCCAATAGTTTCCCACCAGGGCACTGACTGTGCAAAGTTGTTTAGCCATTCTGCAGCATCAGGCGCCTCCAGACCACTCAGTGGACCTTGTACTTTTACAAGCCTACCAGAAGGGGACAGTTAATGTGGATAACACAATAGCTACCAAAGAAGAATCAGCAGATGAAACTGGATATTGAAATGTCAAGCAATCACTTCCAGCCTTTTAAAAATGAGTTAAATGCATTTCGTATTAGTTAATTACTAGTGGCCTATGCCTAAACACTTTCACATTTTTGTGGGAAGAGAAAAGGACATTTCAATCTCCAAAGTCCAGACTCCATTATCTTTGACATTTTATGCAATGTGTCAGCTGCATGGATGTAAGTACTGTAACTTCAACATTTGATAATAATGGCATTTTTAAAGCACACAAAATAAGCAGACTTGGTGAGAGTGTGCATAAAAGCTTCTATGGTTAAACTTAAAAACAGACATTCTTCTTTTAAAGTACAACTGCTAAGCAATACCAGGCCATATACCTGCCAAAGGGAAGTCCTAAATAAGGAAATATGAGCTTCTTAAGTCACTCAAGATGAATTAGACACACTCCATTTTTAAGACGTTCTTTGGTCACACATGAATAGTGCCAATTGCAAAAAACCTCAAAAGTGTGTTAAGACGTTAATAGGAAAAGGCAAGCTCTTTTACAAGAAACTAATAAAACAGGCATGATAGGGTATGCCAGAGGTTTCTGGAACAATTATTGGCAGATTCTGTTATCCAGACACTGTGGTTGTGCACAAATCATACATTTAAAGTACATTCCACCACTAAAGAATTCAGGGAATTACAGTTTACCCTACATGTAACTGCAATTCCCAGCACCCTTAAACTACAGCTCCCAGGATTCTTTGCAGGGGGTGTAAATGTGCTTCAAATGTACGTTCTGTAAGCAGTCAGAGCTGGGACACACAAAGAAAATGTCAACCTTTCCTTGGAAAAAAGGAGAAGTCATTTTACTGGCATAACAAGATTGTAAAGCCAATGTATAGTGTTAACAATCTAACTATCTCCTCTTATGAAAAGTGAAACGTCTTACTGCACACGACACTGTGTCTAATCCTCCCTTCTCTAGTTGCAATTATGCTTAAAATCAACACACACTCCTCATGCTGCAGTTGTGGGGGGGAGGAAAACCAAACTTCTATTCTGTGCATCAATAATTGCAGTGTGGAAGGGATTTTCGCTAAAATCATAGTGGTGGGTAGAATGATTAAACTTCCTCTCCCTGCACACTGTGGGTCTGATATCAATCACCCCCACACCTATAATTAAATAAGGGGAAATGGCAATGTGATTGCAAACAACACAATTATAATCACCTGTAGTTTGCCTCTAAGAATTGTAGTAAGGTAAGGCAAAGGACCCTAGTAGCACTTTTGTTCACTGGTATATTGCCTAGTTAAAACACTTTTCACGATGTCATGTCATTTCAACGATATGGAGATATACTGTGTCATAATTGTTGTAAGACTTGCTTAGATAAATACAAATATAAATAATTATGAAATGAAGCATTTCCCAGTATAAAATAAGGGAAAGGTTTACATAGGCATTTGATGGAGAAAGGGAATGTCTAGCTAATGATGGCATACAAAGTAAATTGAAAGTTTAAAACATGGTTTTGTATAAATAATTATGCTGTTTAAATTCAGGTACACATCAAATTTAATGTAGATGCCTTTGTGTGTTCTGCAACTGATGCAATAACATTGCAACTGTAAGTACAGCTACTGGCATCTGTGCTTGAACTGCAAATATTCATTGTAGCAGAAGAACAATGAGAGAAAAAGGCTCAGACTTAAGAGAAGCAGACCTTTTTCTCCAGGACACCAAACAACAAAACAAATACAACCAGTCTTAAAGAAACTGTGGTGTTCAGTTTTAGCTTCCCTAGAACCCATCATATTGTCTTCTTAGGCTGTATTCCTATATACACACTTAACAATATGTCATATTGAACTCAATGTGGCTTACTTCTTAGTAAAATATATAGGATTGTAGTGTTACAAACCTTACTATTGTTACAAAAATTGGATGCCCCCCCCAATCTTTGCCAAACCAAGCCAAGATTCTAGGGGTTCCAGGAACTCACCCAGCATCTGTGCTCCTTTGAAAAGCAAGACAAGGCAGAGACTGTCATTGTTTTAAGCTATATTTAATAATAATAACATAATAATAAATTTATATTTATACCCCTCCATCCCTGACCAGGGTCGGGCGCAGGGCAGCTAACACCAAATATGTAATAGAAAAACATCATCATCATCAACAACAACAACAAACAACAACAGTTAATTAAAATACAGCTTAAAATACAGCCTCATTTTAGTAGTAGCCCATAAATCAAGACCCTAAAGGGAGGAAACATCAGATATTCACCCAAGCCAGCTACCCATGCTGGTCCTACATGGGCCATCAAAAAAGCCAAGAGAAAATCTATATACCAAATCCCATATAAGGGGTCAGAGTGAGTCTAAGCCAAAGGCCAGGCAGAACAGCTCCATCTTGCAGGCCCTGCGGAAAGATGTCAAATCCCGCAGGGCTCTAGTCTCTTGTGACAGAGAGTTCCACCACGTCGGGGCCAGTGCTGAAAAGGCCCTGGCCCTAGTTGAGACCAGTCTAACCTCCTTGAGGCTTGGGACCTCCAAAGTTTTGTTATTTATGGAACTTAAGGTCCTCCGCGGGGCATATCGGTAGGTACGAGGGTCCTAGGCCACATAGGGTTTTAAAGGTCAAAACCAGCACCTTAAACCTGACCCTGTACTCCACCGGGAGCCAGTGCAGCTGGTAAAGCACTGGATGAATGTGATCCCATGGCAAGGACCCCGTAAGGAGCCTCGCCACAGAATTCTGCATCCGCTGGAGTTTCTGGGTCAGCTTCAAGGGCAGCCCTGCTTAGAGTGAGTTACAATAATCAAGCCTGGAGGTGACCGTCACATGGATCACTGTGGCCAGATCAGGGCGAGAAAGGTAATGGACCAACTGCTTAATACGGTGGAGATGGAAAGATACCACCTTTACTGTGGCTGCAACCTGCACCTCCACAGAAAGGGAGGCATCAAAGGTTACACCCAAACTCTTGACAGAAGGTGCTGGCACTAATTGAGCCCCTGCAAGAGATGGGAGTTGGTCCCCCAACCCCATGTCGTCCCGACCCAGCCAGAGGACCTCTGTCTTCGAAGGATTTAACTTCAACCGGCTCCCATGCAGCCATCCAGCCACAGCTTCCAAGCATCTGGTCAGTGTGTTTGGGGCCGAGTCAGGGCGGCTGTCCATCAACAGATAAAGCTGGGTGTCATCAGCATATTGATGACAACCCAGCCCAAAACTCCGGACAATCTGGGCAAGGGGGCACATAAAGATATTGAAAAGCATTGGGGAAAAGATTGCGCCCTGCAGCACTCCACACACCAAGGAGTGCCGCGACAACAACTTCCCTAGCGTCACCCTCTGTCTCCAACCTGAGATAAAGGAGCGCAGCCATTGTCAGACTGTGCCCTGAATCCCCACGTTGGCAAGGCGGTGGTCCAAAAGTTCGTGATCGGCCATGTCGAAGGCTGCTGACAAATCTAAAAGAATCAGCAGTCCTGACCCGCCTCAATCCAGCTGTCTACGGAGATCATCTGTTAGGGCGACCACAGCCGTCTCGGTCCCATAACCAGGGCAAAAGCCGGACTGAAATGGATCCAGAGCCGATGTTTCATCCAGAAACCTACCAAGCTGTTCAGCAACCACTCTCTCAATTACCTTACCCAAGTATGGTTTATTCATAGATATACTCCCTCAGTCTGCATGAAGTACAGATCTCAAGAAGACTTGTTCCCAACAGCAGTGCAGCACTTGAGTCCAAGACATGTCTCCCAACCTGCCTTCAGACAGCCTGCCCCAAATGGATCTCCTTTCTTCAGCTATTCCAAGTCTCATGCCAAAGGCCCCAAACTCTTCCTATGACATCATGCCCAGATATCCTGGAAACCTTCCAAATCCTGTCTCTGTTCACATCTCAGAAGAGAGGGGAAGGGCAGTACTCTTGCATTGCCAATAGTCCTGTATTGTTTCTTAATGGGCCTAGCTTGCATGGTCTAGTCCAGGAATTCCTCTGCAGCTTGTATTTTTTCCTTCATATCCCAAATAATCAAAATCCTACCATTTATTAATTTCTAGGGTTTGGGGGGACCCCCCCAGCCTATAACCCTATTTTAGACCTTATGCTCGCTACATTCCTTACATCTTCTGTCACTCTAATCATTGAAGCAGAGGGACACACTGTCTTACAAGCTTCCTCTTATGTACCTGCCATTTCCCACTTCAACAAGGCTATTGATTCTCAAGCCTGCCTTTCACTTGAAAGTGAAACATTTTAACACTTCTCTTTGAAGTCTCTTTCTTGTTTAAAGTTAAGCTTCACCCTCTTCATTTGCTCTGCTTTCCATCAGAACAATCAGCCCTATATGGAAATTATGTGTCAATGTCCTTCCCTAAAGAAACAAGGGGGATGTTTAATGCCTGTCAACAATTGTCTAGGTGTAACTTCTAAGCCTGTCAACCGGTAAAATAATGTTCAGTTGATTAATTGCCCACCTTTTAATTGATTAAATTTAAATAGATTTGCATGTTAACAAAACCTTTTTGAGATATGGAAGGTATAAGATAGCTTTTGTTTGTTAAATTGTTTTAGTTACTGTAAGGAGAATTTACCTTCTCCATTTCCTATTAAGTAACACACCCAAACCAAAATAACCTAAAAAAAAGGGGGGGGGATTTATGCTCCCAACTATGAGCCTTGCTGGCCTCACACTCCCCTAGTCTTACCCTCAAAAGCAATACCTTTATTTTCTCAATGATGTGAATAGCTTCAGAATGGGCAGAATTGAGGAAGGACAAACAGGGGGGGGGGAGGACTAAATGCTCCATCCATCAGTTCTCTCCATCAAATTCAGAAGCCACCATGACTGCTTTAATCAGAATATTGGGTGATCCAATCACAGAGCTCATGCATGATATGTGGTCTGACTCTAAAATGGGTTTTTCCATTATAAGATCAGAGAATTCTGCATTCAAGTAGAATAAATGTGGATGTAGCATCTCCCCAGGTCATTGCAGAGAGAGGATAGGTAGAACACAAGTCTGATTTTGCCCAAGCAAGACTCAAGTAATGTCTAAAATCTCACTATATTACCCACATTGAGAAAGAACTGTAAATCTTTTCAAGTGCCCAAAGCTGAGACCTTGTGATACATTTGAATCTAAGGCTCCTTTTAGTTTTGATTTTAAATATTTATCTTAATCATTTTCAAGCAATTATTTCACATAAATGTCATCTCAACTAAGGGATAATAGAGGCCTATTTCTTTATGAAGCCTCAGAGAATGGGGACAATACTAAGTTCAGTCACTGAGTTGATTCCAAAAGTGGCCTTCCATGAATGAAAGAGGTACTGTACTTTTATTTGTTGAAGAGCCCACTTGCTGTACTGGAGAGTCCCCTATGTCTGGAGCAGATTTTTAGCAGATGGAAGGTGCCATAGGGGAAATATTCAAAAATTGCCTCTATTAGGGGAGGTGCCTGCTGGATCAAAAGACTTTCCATTCACACAGCAGAGTCAGTTAGTTGTTAATTGCACAGTAGCTGGGAGAGCATCGGACCAATAAGCCTTTTGCCATCTGACTTCTGATTCATGGGACCTGCCACAGGAGATACCAAACTTTTGCCAGAACAAAACCTAGAAGGAAAACATGTTCCCACCCCCTAGATTAATATGAGCACATTGAAAATACTTTTATTCAAGGAATGTCAAAGGCAGAAAGCCACTTGGGGATTTCTGACATGTATAATTGAAACTTGGTTGGGTGAGCAGGGTATGTGTGTTAGTTCTGCCTAGCTTGCCCACAGCTTGAGGGGTGGGGATCACCAACAGCTCACAGCCTATAGGTTGCTTCCCCCCCCCCCGGAGGAATACCGGTAATATGGCGTGCCAGGAGGATGACAGCATGGGGTACATGCTGCCAAAACACAGAAGCCGTGCGCTCTTTGAAGGGGCTGCGCGGCTTCTGCTGGCTTTTATACGAGGTTGGGGAATTCCTTTAAAGAGCGTGCCGCTCTTGGGGGCTTTTCCCCGAGGAGGGAGGAGGGACTGACTGGCCGTTTCAGTCCCTTCTCCCTCCTGGTCGAAAAGCCCGCAGGAGTCGCACGCAGCTCCTGTGGGCTTTTGCGGGAGGTGGGGGAATTCCGCCACCTCCCGCAAAAGCAGGGAGAAGGTATTGGAGTAGCGCACAGGCTGCATGCAGCCTGTCCGCTGCTCCCAGAGCTGCGGAGGGGGGGGGTCATATTTTTCCCCTTGATTTCCCCCTCTGAAAACTAGGTGCGTCCTATGGGCCGGTGCATCCTATAGGGCGAAAAATACGGTATGCTTTAAGACAGCCAACATAATATGTTATCATCTAGCTCATCAGCAACTAGTATGTGAATACCTCAGTACTATTGTTTTCTCTTGTATATCAACAATTCTATTTAATTCTAGGTTTTTTTCCTGTACATTGATTCATAGAATTATGGAGTTTGAAGGGACCACTGTGGCCATCTAGTCCAACCCCCTGCAATGCAGGAATCTTTTACCCAGTGTGAGACTCAAATCCACAACCCTGGGATTCAGAGTCTTAGTCTCATGCTCTACCACCTGAGCTATCCAGCCCGGCATGATAAAGTTTATTACCAAATATTAATAATTTTTGAAAACATTAAAAGGTATTGGTTTATTTCAGCATCCTAGGAAGAACTGAAGATTTATTTATTTTTATACTTGTAGGTATTGAATGTACTGCACTAATCTTAACAGACGAAACGAAAACTCCCTGAAACAATCTTCCTCTTTTCCAAAGAGAAATAGTAATTGAGTCTGTGCTTTTCTAGGATGCACCAGAGTGTAAAACTACACTGCTCTACCTGATCCTCCTGAGGGTAATGATGACTCTACCAAGAATTAAATCAGTTGAGAAAGCTTCAGGCAATGGACTAAAGTGAAGCAGCTCACTAACGTGGTGCATCCAAAAGCAAAGGAATGAAAAATGGCAGAGATTTCATAAACTGCACATCTTAAAGTTGTCCTCCTAGGGTAATGGCACAGTTAGAATTACTTAAATTCATCCATACCCCAACCTATTACAACATATCTAAACATTAAAGAAAACTGAATATAAGTGCATCCTTGATGGTGCATAATCACAAGGGCTTACATACTATAAGCAAATGCTTCTTTAAAAAAAATCAGTAAGATACAAATGGCCTTCAAATGTTGGAAGGAAAGAGGCTTGTTTTCTGTATTTGCCTTCAGCTTCAGCAAAGTGTAGAAATGCCCCAAGGAGATGGATCCTGCAGCACTGCTGCCACCCTCTGGCCTCTTAATGGACCAAACAGATTAAGGGGGAAAAGTATGCCCTCTTTGGTCATTTCTTAACTTCTCTTTCTGATGCAAATCAAAAAGCTTTTTATATTATAGAATTGTTGCGATTGTTTGTACACACTCACAAATATTTTTAGTAAGATGCTACTTTTAATCAAAATAGGAAATACCTTAACAAGGACTAGATAAGTTCCCCATCCTTCCCAAAACCCAGTGTACTTCAAGTTTATGCTTCAATGTTTTTTTGTGGCGGTGGCGGGGGGGGGGGGTAACCCAACACAATAAGGTAGTTTTTGTTTTCTTCTTCTTCTTCTTCTTCTTCTTCTTCTTCTTCTTCTTCTTCTTCTTCTTCTTCTTCTGTGATCACTCGTAGCCAAATAATATTGCCTTCCATAAACACAGTTTTAAAAATGTGTCCATAAGTGATTGTGGAGGCTAATTCTGGATCCACACGTCCTTCCACAGTGGGGACATTGGTGGGAGTTGATCACGGTGTGGATTTGCCAAGCATGCCTTCCTCTTAGCATGTTTCTCCCTTGTGTCCTGAGTTTGAGTGTCTTCAAAGCCCATGACACCTTTGGTAAAGGCTGTTCTCCAACTGGAGCGCTCGCAGGCCATTGTTTCCCAGTTGTCAGTGTTTATACTACATTTTTTAAAAATTGCCTTGAGACAGTCTTTAAACCTCTTTTGTTCACCACCAGCATTACGCTTTCCATTTTTAAGTTTGGAATAGAGTAGTTGCTTTTTTTGTTGTAACAACTGTTCAATGTACATTAGACTCTCTGATCATCATACCACAAAGCCAAAACCAAACCAAATAAAATAAGTTGCATGAAAAACAACAAAGTTTCTCCTTCAACTTTAAGTTGTTTAGCAATTTGTTATCAAAGGGAATAAATATAAGGTAGCTAACCTTAAAAATAAACTAAAATAAATATTAAATATATTGTTTTGTGCTCAATTGTGGCTTAGCTGACAGTGCTTAGTTTTCTGCTGTTTAGTCGCCCAGCTCAGCATCTTCAATAGGAAAAACCCATTTGAGGTACTAAAGTTCGACAAACTGAGATATTACTGATACAACAAGTACCTCATAGAAATACTGCTGTGCTTTACACACTAAAAGATGTGCCCAGACAATCCAAATTATGCCAAGAAAAACATAATTCTGTAAACTTTATGAATCATTTGAACAAATGTTCCCAATTTATCTTATTTAGCATTCTTAAAATTCTAACATATTTTATTCCAATTTGGTAGTGAATGCCATCCCAGCCAATGAAAAGCATATTTTTGGATAAAGCTTTTTATTATTATTTCATTTTATGATCTATAGAAAACAGAGAGAACAATTCTAGCAGATGAAAATTAATGATAAAAATAAATATAAAATTGGCATGTAGAAGTTATACATGAGCTAAAATAACAAAGTCAAAGTAAAGACTATCAATGTTATTGGATCATCAAGTATAGTTTCAGATTTGCCAGACTTGTGAGGAAAGTTGTCTTGAATCATAGAATTGTAGATTTGGCAGGGACCGTGAGAGTCATCTAGTTCAACCCTCTGCAATGCAGCAATCCTTCACCCAACAGGGAGCTCAAACCCATGACCCTGAGAGTAACAGTCTCCTGCTTTACCAACTGAGCTAGAAAATGATGGTTCCACTGTATATGTCATAAAGGAATGCCAAATCATATAAAAAGGATCTGGATGTTCTAGTTCTTGCCAAAATCTCCATTACAGCTATATTCCAGAGTGAGAGGTACCAAGCGTCCAGTGTAGGATTTGGCTTTGGGGTTTGTTTGTTTTTGACACTCAGTTTCATAGTTTCTTCTGGTTAATTTACCTAGTTGATCTTTAATAATGTAAGAAGGCATGCAGATCTCATACATTAATTGCCTCCATCAGTGCTGCTTCAGAAGCAGTATCTCCAAGTCCAGGTTTCCTTCCCTTTGTAGCTATTTTGCATACTTTGTTGTCACTCTGTTTTTCTTTATAAGATTATAGCAAGCTAGAAAGGTAACTCACAGTTCTGGAGGATGCTGTTTGCTGTTTTCGTTTACAAGATCAAAATATCTTTGGAAAAAATTAAAGTTCTGTTAAATCCATTGAAATCAGTTGCAAAGACTTGGTAGGGTCTGAGTTGTTTCTTCAAGCTGCTGTTTAGGTTCTGTGCACACATGCCCTGCCTCCCCATGAAAATCATACTGAGCCAATTCTCTGGCTTCTGAGATTTGAGTAGCCTACACATTTTGAATTTATCCATTTCCGCACTCTAAAGGCTTTGTGTGTGTGTTGTGTGGGCATCCGTCTGTCCCGAGAGAGAGAGCCTTTGGGGGTGAAGTCAAACTGCTGGAGAATCACAATGCCTGCTGTGGCTGCAAAGACTGGTAACTCGTAACTGCTACTTCCCTCCCACATTGTTTTTTCTGTGTTAGCAGCACAAGCAGGCACAAGCCTGGGCAATGTGAATGGGAGTCCTGGAATGCCGAGACAAGACCCCCATCTCGGCCTCGCTGATATGGTCCAAAGAAAAGCAGAATAATGCATTTGGTACTATATTTGGCTGCAGGAGTTGCTGGAAGGAGGCGTACAAGACACAATCTAACTGTCTTGGGACTCCACTCTGGATTTATGTACAATTCCCATAATCCCTAGCTAACCTTTTCTTCTGAAGATGTCCTGCAAGGCAATGGGTACAGATTTTTCCTCGGGGTTTACTCCCAAAGCCTCTCATGAATGAGTATAGCCGCAAAGTGGCAGAGGCTTAGAATCAGAGTTTTAATTCCTCTAGAATAGATGGACTACCTTCCCAGGTTGATGGGCCCCATCTGCCCCAAAACTTTTTCTGTACTCTCATGGTACTGCATCATGCAAGAACGAAGCTGTACTAACTAGAATATGTGGCAAAAATGAGCTATTTTCTTATCCTTTTATACAAACTCTGTGGAATTAACACCAAGAACTATGAAAAAGTTGTAGCTGTTATTTTCTTTCAGTGTTGTGCTTCAGGTCAGCACAAATTCTTAACAGTTATGTTGAGATGACCTTAACCTCCCAAATATTTGAGATGAAGTACAGTATTAAAAAAAAACCTGAGAAAGAAGCAATATTTGACTGCAGATTTAGAAGCTCAATGTAAAAATATTCTTTTGTTAAATTCACTCTCCACAGTGTAAAACACACATCTACAGCAAGTATATTATATTTTCTTGATCGACAGATTCATTTGATGATGTTTGGGGGAAGTGGGGAATTCAATTCTTTTCTCAGCATGAAGGGCATGTTTTGAATACTGAAATGTAAAAAAAAATTAAAGCTTTATTTTATATATACTGACAGCAATGCACCACCTGCATTGAAAAATCACAACTCCATGAGTTAGACTTTACTTTCTGCAAAACAACCCAGTCTTTTCCCATACACAATGCAACTTCTGTAACCACTGCACATTGAATGTCTCTATGAGGTTGTATTCCCTGAAGTGTCTTTCATACATTAGACCAATAGCTTTCAGAAGACAATGGGAACTGATGCTGCAATGTATTTATAAATGTATCATTACACTCCCTCAACATCCAACGCCAAGCAGGTTTCTAAACTGCTCATAATCCATTGGTTAGAACTGGTTTGGCCATTGGCCCATCTTATCACTGAGGAGAGGCACAGGGCACACCAAGCACGCACAAATACATATGAGTGCTACCACCACCATAGCTAGCATGGAAATGCAACAAACTGCAGAAGGGGGTGGGACCCTGTCTCAGGACCCTGACATGGGGGTACGGTTACTTTTGTCAGAAGCTCGTCCTACTTTCAAATATGACCCTGGCATATACACATGCCCAACTGGCATGTTCCCTCCCTTCTGGTCGATCGTTCGGGAGCTTCAAAAGCTTTATGCCCGAACATCACAGCGATCGATGCCAACAGACATCAGCACACTTAGGGATCCGCAGAGTCTTCGCAGCTTGCATAACAGACCTCAGCAACTTAGCATTTTGGCTAATCTACTTTATTTACATATAAACACACATGGAGCACTACAACGTGGCTCCCTCTCTCTCTAGCATCAGACAGCAAAGGAAAAAAACAAAGGACAATAGTCCCACTTCACGGAACACAGTAACACAAACATCCTGTCTCCGTCACTTCCCACTTTGTGGAGTCAAAACATACACCATCATGTGATAGACAACAATCCCATGGCTGCAATCATGGAGCAGGAATTCTAACATCCTCCCCCAATTCATGATCTGTGTTGCAGTCATCAGTGAAACTGCAACAACCATACAGATGTCATACACAGTATACCTCTATCACCTGTTCCACCCTTGGAACTATCTGCAACTGGATTAGCCTTGAGCCTTACCATCTTGCACTTCTGACTAGTCTTGGCGTCATAGCTCTCCTGGCTATCAAGAAGTTTCACACCTGGCTTTGTTGGGACTTGAACCCTAGCCTCATTTCTCTTTGAGGAATCAGTGTTGGCACACACAGCCTTTGGACGTGGTCCAGCTTCCTTCTCCAAGGAAACAGTGTCTACACTTACAGCCTTTGGGCGTGGTTTCCCATCCTTTGAGGACAACCCCTGTATCCCTTTCAAGACTTCGGGTTCCAAGACCTGAGTCGAGACACTAACCACAGCTAAATCTGCAACAGCTGTGTTAAGCAAACTCCTGCGCATACCTGGTGGGCTTCTCACCCTTCGTAGCTCTTCCTGATCTGCACACCTGGCGCATCTCCTCCACTGTATCAGTGGAACTTACCTCAGTGCACCTGATGTTTATAACAACAACAGACTTAGTATCTAAGTCTCCAGCAATGGGGTAGCCTAGGAAAATACACACATGCCCCCCCGCCCCCACTCTGCTCTGCACTCAACATCCCCAGTGAGTAAAATCAGCTCTGACTTTGGTTTTACTCCCAGACAGACAAGAAATCAGAGACTTTTGAAGTTCTGCTGTTTGCCTTGGAGGTAAGCATTACCAAGCTCTTGGGGCATGTTTCCAGGCTTAAGCCTACTGACCTTTGCTGGCATCTCTAAACTTGAGATGCTGCACTAGCAACCACACAGCTTGCCACCTGGCTTCAATAAATCAAACTCCTAATCTTAAAGCTGGTTCACTCAAAAACATTTCTAAGAACATGGTGCTTAGATTAAAAAGAAAACTGCTGGGCAATCACACAAGCTTTTCCTATTGCTTCTGCCCTGTAATATGAAGCAATAGAAGATGCCTGCAGGTTTGCTAAGCACATTTGCCACCATTTCCTTCTCCTCTTCCTTCCTAATGTAAGGCTTGCTAGACTCAGGCAGCTGTAAAATTAAAATAGCAGCATTTGAGTCCTGGGGAGACACCACTGATAAAGAGATCAGCTAGCAACATTCCTGAGGTCAGAGTTGGGGGCAGGCTGCCAGTTGCCAACTACTAGCATATATTTTCATTGCAAACCCAAGGACTAGAAATGTACCAACTATGTGAAATGAAAACTGGGGAGATTTTCACAATTCTGCACACAGAATTGGAGTTCACAGCTCATTCTGATCAACGTTAAGTCCAGGTAGCATATGAATGTTCCCACAATGGGACACATTGCAGTGGGACTTCTTCATTAATAATATATTATCAGGTCTTAAAAATTCAAGTGAGTGCACCTAATATTTGACTGTTTGCTGAAGTTTCCCTCAACCCCTATAACTGATAAAAGTAAAACAGATCATCCCAAGAAGAAGAAGAGTTTGGATTTGATATCCTGCTTTATCACTACCCTAAGGAGTCTCAAAGCAGCTAACATTCTCCTTTCTCTTCCTCCCCCACAACAAACACTCTGTGAGGTGAGTGGGGCTGAGAGACTTCAGAGAAGTGTGACTGGCCCAAGGTCACCCAGCAACTGCATGTGGTGGAGCGGAGACACGAACCCGGTTCCCCAGATTGCAAGACTACCGCTCTTAACCACTACACCACACCGGCTCTCAAGAAAAACAAACACAGAAAGAGAATGATGAGGATAGTAGTTAACTAAGGAAAAAGACAGAAAAACATGAAAGAAAGGGGAAAATTCAAATGTATCCATCCACAAGAAGAATGGACACCACTGGTAGAAAAGATTGCCCTCCAGACTATAGCCCCTCTCTCTGGTGCACCCTGAGAATCTGCTCTGGAGGGCTCTTGGGTAGCAGGAGAAAAAGGTAAGTCCAATGAAATAACTGCTTCTGAAGGCTCTTTGGTTTGCTTCTAGAGCATTTTTATATTCAGCCACAAATGGCAAATACTATATGCACAGACTTCTATGGCATCAAAACTTGTTGTTTTTTCAAATGTATATCCCACCCACTTGTTTTCAAAACTCTCTTGGCAGAGCTTGTAGGAATGAACTTAAGGGAAGAAAAACAAAATAAAAAAGTCTCAAAAGTAAGTGAAATGCCAAGTTCCACAGCTATAGAATAATCTTATATATTGTTATGGTTCAGTAAGCAAACACAGAAGAACAGATTGATAAATATTCCCTGAAGACCATTAAGTTGTAAAATATAATTTGCAAAGATCTTGCAAATCCCAGCAGTAAAGGCTTACACTACTTAGGGCATATTTAATAAACCAAGAAGTATTATTTATAAGTAGTCTGACTTTATGCAACAGTTGGACAGCTGTGCTGTTGGTCTCCAAATCTGTCAGTATTTGCAGATTTAGAATTGTTGCTCAAAAGAATTCCCCATGGGACAAGAAACTAAACACATTCTTTTGTGCAAAAGATAGTGTTCAAAGGGATGTATTAGTAATAAAAAAAAAAGCATTTTTGTTACTCAAGTGATTTAAAAGTATATAATAAGTTTTGTACAATGTTTATTGTTGTCAATAGCCTTTTATATTAAATGGTTTCATAATCCATTTATTGCAATGCAATAAATGCAATAAATTATAGCTTTGTATGCCTGAAAACATTATAGGAGCAGTCATCACTGAAAAGCACCATACTGATATGACAAACTAAATAACCTCAGGGGGCTCACGGACTAGGGACCTCATTTTATAACTCATTTGTTTAGCAAATGAAACACAAAACACTGCTTTCTTTTCCCCTCTGGAAGCAATACAGTTCTACAAGCCTCACACACATAATGGAAGGAAGTAATGGAGTGAGATAATCCTCACGTTATTTCTGATGGCTGAAATCACTGGAGTTTGCCATGCATTTCAGACAGTAAAAATGAAGACCATTAAATCTATGAAAGCAAACAAACAGCTAAGCTGTTAATGAAGTGTTACAAGAGAGACATACTTTATTTCTTGGGAATTATTTTTAAAGTCAGAACCGCCTAGTCAAGCCATTGAAGATATTAGCAAATTAGTGCAACTAAGAATTCACCCAGAACACTTTTGCTTTTAAGGAAGATAAATAACTCAGTCTGGAAACCAGCCCTTATGGGGAAAGGCTGAAGGAGCTGGGTATGTTTAGCCTGGAAAAGAGGAGACTGAAGGGAATCTTCAAATATCTCAAGGACTGTTACATGGAAGATGGAGCAAGTTTGTTTTCTCCTGCTCCAAACGGTAGGACCCAAACCAATGGATTCAAATTACAAGGAAGGAGATTCTGACTAAATATCAGCA
The DNA here is from genome assembly GCF_027172205.1 of Podarcis raffonei. Lineage (NCBI taxonomy): Eukaryota > Metazoa > Chordata > Lepidosauria > Squamata > Lacertidae > Podarcis > Podarcis raffonei. The sequence continues at coordinate 96,170,593 of NC_070605.1, read as the reverse complement.
AAGGTTGGATGGCCATCTGTCATGGATGCTTTAGCTGAGATTCCTGAATTGCCAAGGGTTGGACTAGATGACCCTTGGGTCCCTTCCAACACTACGATTCTAAGTATTTTAAGAACCTATATATACATAATTAGGGGCAGGGTATCCACACAGAAAGAGGTGTTTGAACCAGCACCCAATCAGAAAAATATTAAGCAGTTTCTGTGGTGATAGCAATGTTCACCCTTTGTTCAAATATTTTCAAATATTAACTCCATGTGGATATACCTAGTGTCTTCCATAGTTACAAATTCTAGGCAGGTAACTGTGTAAGCCGGTCAAAGCAAAAATAACAATTTTGTGGTATTTTAAAGACTAACAAATTCTTTTCTCCTGCATTATAACGGATATGGCATTGGAATTTAAACCTTCCTCTACTGCTACAGCCTTGAGAAAAACCTTCCCTGTATAGATAATATTTGCATTGGGGGGGGGGGAATTCATATCATATGACTCCTATGTCTTTTAAAATTTCCATAAACAACAAAGCAAAATGAATATGGACATGCAAAAACTAGCATACACAGTATAATTATTATTATAATAACAACAACAACTATTATTATCATCAATAACAATTAACATGTCAGCTAGTGCATCCTTTTAAAATGTATATTATCCTAAAAAAATTAAAATGTATTATTTTATATCACTTTTACTTAAAATTAATTTCATTTCCTCCAGAATACAATATGAGAGATTTCCAACTAAGGCATATTCAGAGCATACCAATTGACTTAATTCCATTGATTTCAATTGATGTACTCTAAGTATAACTAACAGATTTGTTTGAACAACTGGTTGCTATTGAACTATTCAACAATCTCAAATTTTGAACAAAAGTTTTAAGTTCTGTTTTTCACTCTTATATAACTCATTAATTTAATGATTAATATGTAGTACCACAAGTTCTCAAACTATTCATTAACCACTAGAGCAATCTTAATTTCAATACATTGCTAAAACTGAATTAACGTAGTTCATTGTAGTGTGGAATGCACTGATCGACAGTTTTAAAATTCAAAATGCTAATGCATTCCCCCCCCCATTGTAAATAATAAATAAACAAATAAGCAAGCATGGAAGCTCTAGTAAATATTATAACCTATAAATGAAGTTCACAGCATTGGGAAAACAGGGTGGAAATATAAGGCTCTGTAAAGAAAAATTATGGGCCTATAAAATGTGGAAAAAATACTACACAAATATTATGAAGCATCCACTTGAATTTGACGTGTATTTCCCTTCAAATACTAAAAAGTGCAAAGAAAACATTGGAAGAACTTAGCAATAATATTAAAAGGATTATGTAGTTGTGGTTGTTTTTAGAAAAAGATACTGTTGCATTAATTTTAAAAACATTTCAGAAAACTTTTCATAATGTTAGGCAGCACTTACAATGAAAAAGAGTAAGAATAAAAAACAAATAAAACTATGTTCATTGTTTGTAAAGTACTAATAATGGGCACAATACAGCCGACATTAAGCATGTTTCAGTTAAACTGATTTCAGTGGGAGAGAAATGTATACACATGGTTAATCTGCCCACTGAAATTAATGGGACCTAAAGGTGCTTAGCTCTGCTGATGCCCAATAAGGTTTTGGCTGGGATCCAGTAAGCTATTTTAGGTTTCAATAGCACCCATGTCTTTCATGTAATTTCTTTCCTATGCCTGAAAATTTATAATACCTTGTCACAGAAGACAAGCAAGCACCATACCAGGAGGAAGCTGTGACGTGGAACGTGTGGATGGGAAGAATACACACACACACACACACACACACAAACACACACTCAATTCATTTATACCCCACCCAACATTTTCTCTGATGGGACTCAATTAAGCTTATAGATTTTTAAAAAATGGAAACCTAGAGCTACACAGTCCACAATTCCTCTCAGTTTGGAACATCAGACTTCACTGTTTTGATAATTTCCTCTGGTCATCCTCTGTGTGTCATGTATATTAAAGAAGCTGCACATCTGAACTTTCCTTTAATGAGGGTAATATTGAAATGCCACTGTCATTTCACTTGAATGTATTATTAATGTTATCTGTAGAATTAATTTTTCACTAGAAGGCTTAAAAATGATTTATTTTTGACTTTTGTAAGCCACTTATTTACTCCGATTGGGGCCAATGGTATGATTTTGAGTAGAAAAGCAACCAGTTGCCCACCACCAAAACTGCTTCAGCAGACAGACTCTCAAAGGTGATGTTCTCTTGTTTTAATATTCATACATAGCACAGTGCAGCATCTGGTTTTAAACTTATAAGGCTTAAAGGACAAATGTCTAGAAAACAGACTTAGCAATGACACCTAGCAGTACGCTCCAGATTTTACAGCAAAAGGATCAAGTCTGGATGACAGTAGCACAGCAATACCTTGAGTTTTACACAGAATGTGTAAATTTGAGCACAGTAGATGCCACTTTGTAGATGCCATTTCAAATCTAGATTTCTTGATATATTTTATGCAAGAGTACAAGTCTACACCCTAGTCAGCCCTTGTATCTAAGTAGGATAGCCTAGAACACTTTGGTCTGTCCCGTAGGTACTTCTATATTGATGCTCCAAAACCCACTTTCTCAGCCATGATCTGAAGTCACTGCAACAGTATTCAACGGTTTTCACATCCTTTTTTGCTTCGTGAGGACAATTGCTATTTGTTACCACTCGACATGGCAGTCCAATGGTGACACTTCAGAGTAGAAAAGAAATGAGAATAGGGAACAACTCTGACACCCTGCAATTTGAAAAAGGGCAAATCATGACTCAAAGCACTCTTTTTATAAGCTACTCTGCTTCAGTTTAGTTGTTATGGCCATTTTGTTGTATTGATAGAAGCTAAAAACAAAATAAAATTAAATCGTAAAAGAACTCTGAACTGGAACTGTTGCCATGTTCATGGTGGCTTTGCAAAAGATGCTCCATAGCTCATATTATGAGAGATCCAGAGAGTCACAAAACAAGCACTAGTATCCTGATTCAACAACTAAAGCCTCATACATCTAAGCCACTCCTTTCTGACTTAAAATGCATTGCTCCTGGTGATAAGGACTGTTTACTCTGCAGTTCTTTTGCAGTTATAGTATCTGATATTCCATCTAGATGTGAATTCACTTCAATGATTTAATACTATATACTATGGCGTTGGTGGTATAGTAGTGAGCATAGCTGCCTACCAATACTATATATCATCCAGTTTCTTTTCCCTCTGTTCCCATGGCATTATCACTAACCTCTACAGATGAGGAGTCCTGGATCTATTCTGCATTGTATCCTTTCATCCTGCAAAGCCAGAGTTCAACCTTGATAAGGGAGTCCAAATAAAAACATAGCAAATGGGTACCATCATTTGAAGAGCTGTCCCTATGGCAGGCACTTGCATTCTTTTGTAGGAAGATAGGAAGCACCCTTACATCTAATCAAACCTAGCTCAGTTTTATCTGCTGTAGGGATCATGGGCATAGCCAGGATTTAGGGGGGGGGCACACAACCAAAGTCTGACTAAGTCTAGCTGATTAGGAATGAAATGTTTCAACAACAGTTTTAAACTACTTTCTTTTCACCCCCAAGTGCTAAGAAAAAAAATCTGTCAAAATCTTGTCATTTGAAAACTAGGAAGTTAAATTAAAAATAAACATCAGGGAGTACCTTTCATGATGTTAATGAGTATATTTTGAAAAATGACACCTTTTCCCATCTTATTTTTTAAAAAATCTAAACTAAAACAAGTTTTCTTGGATATGCTGAAAACCTTTTCAGCACTTCCTTCTCAAATTCCTCCTTTTTTCCAAAACAGTTTTTCGGTGCACACTCAATTAAGCATAGCCCATTAAGACGCTTCCCTATCATCATCGACCTTAGCCAAGTCTTTACTCTCCGCAAGGTACTGAATGACCAGTCTACAGTACAAGTGGTGCATGGCTGAGCAAGAGAGATAGCCAGTTAGACCCACTGCTGTAGTATCTTAAATTCTGGTGTTCTGCAGAGAATGGCTCACAAATTTCATTGAAGGATGAAATGATATGTTACTTGCATAAGTGTAACAAAAACCTTAGGGGAATTACATATTGCTACACTATCTCTCTATCCCCAAAATCAATTTACAACTTCACAGTTCAACTGATGTTCATATTGATACAGTAAACTCCCCAATGGTTTTTTTAACTTTGCTAACTTCTTAAAAGTCTCCAGCTCCCCACCCCACAACACTGCCACCAAGGGGCTAAAAGAGACTACAATCACACCAGCAGAACTTGCCTCAAGTTTTTTTAAAAAAAGAAAATAGAGGGGAGTATCTGTTTTTACCTGGAAGGCCAAAGGTTCCCCATCCCTATCAAAGGAGTCATTTGTTTCAATACTAATAATTTTAATCTAGCTGGGTAGCGCCAGCTACTTTTAAATTAAGCCATGATGCCAACAAGTGCCGAGAAACATGGAACCCAAGCCAATGCATGCTTCTTCAAAAATAAGTTTGCACACAGTTACAAGCCTAGTATTTGAAACAATGTTATTTGAAATAACATTGTTGGTATCCAGTTAAAAATATTTTAAGCAGAAATATTTGAGAACCTTTCATCCCAATCTGACACAACAAAGTCAATTCAGTTTATGAAGCAATACAACTACAGATTTGATCAGCAAAAACACTTTGTAGCAAAAGTCACGAGTGAAGCCCCTTTTGTTTTGTAATTTGGCTATGTGCATTGCACATCACTTTTAGGCTCTACAGGAGCATGGTAGTCGTGGGCTGAGATACTGCCCCCCCCCCCAACTACCAAGCACCTCACTGTTTTATTCACAACTCAACACACATAACAACGTTCAGGAGTTCATCCCATGCATTAGGCCAAATGCTCACAGCATCACTCCCCTAGCGCTGCATATCATAGCTGTCAACCTTCCCCTTTTTTGCGGGAAATTCCCTTATTCCAGCGCCGTTTCCCGCTGCTATCCCGGATTGTTAGATATCCCGTAGCCTGTCCCCGGGACAGGTGAGGCTGCTGATCCCTTATTTTCGAGGCTGCTGATCCCTTATTTTCAAACCTGAAAGTTGACAACTATGCATATTCCAGTCAGCTTCTCGCCCGGCATGAAACACTACGGAGTTAAACGCACAAGCTGCCGTTTGAAGCCATAAGCAGCGCTGGTTTTCAAATGGCACGGAGTCACGCCTCGGGAAACGCTTGTCCCGGGGCGCCAAGAAACCGATGCCAAAAATCGAGATCACCAAGCAGCCACGAGCCTCCTCGCACCTACGGCAAGATGCAAGCCGATTTGTACACCTGGCTGAGCAAAACCTGAAGCTGGATCGAAAAGCAGCAATGCGTCGCAGAAGACTCCCAAAACTCCCTGGAGCAAAAGGAAATTGCCTAGGCTAGTTCTCTCGGATGGGTGCAACTTAAAGCGGATCTTAAGCTGCTGGATCTCTGCGATTCCGTATGATCACTCCCAACCCCCACCCAGCGAAGGGGACTAACCTGCGGGTGCGGTTGGCGGGGCAGCCCCCCCTGCGCTCCATGGCGGCGGGCACGCAGCTGGTGAGCTCGGTCCAGTCGGCGTGCAGCCCGCAACTCCAGCCGGTGGAGAAGCGCGAGAAGAGCCACGTGTCGCCCTTGTCCCCCTTGTCGCCTGCCGGCGGCGCGGCAGCAGCGCCGGTGGCCCCCGGCCGGTGGCAAGTGCACTTCTTCTGGCCCGCGCGGCAGTAGCAGGGCTGCTCGAGGCGGATGTTGCGCACCAGGTGCCTCCCGAAGGTGGTGCCGCCGGTCTTCTGGATATGCAGGAACACCATCACGTCGCGGCCGCGCATGTCGAAGCGCGCGCGGCGGCACAGCTCCGACAGGCCGAAGGCGGACCTGCGCCCGGGGGAGCCCGGCGGGCGGGAAGGGAGCCCCGCGGGGTCCCCGGGGAAGCGCTGCCTCCGCCGGGCCGGGTGCCCGCCGGCGCCGCAGGGCGAAACGGCCGGAGGATCGGGCGCAGCGGCGGCGGGCGCGCTAAGGCAGCCTCCGCCGGGAGAGGCGTACTGGTAGAGGACGAAGAGGAAGAGCAGCGCCAGGAGCGGCGGCAGCAGCAGCCAGCGGCTCAGTAGCCGCTCTTCCATGGCGCGCGGTGTCGGCGCTCCCTTCACTCTCCGGGTCGGGCTCCCCGGAGCTCCGGGACGCTCCGCTGGGGAGAGCGAGAGACCCGCGGCGGCGGCGGCAGGCGCGGCTTCGGCTGCCTCCGGTGCCCCCGCAGCCCCATGGCGGCGGGAAGGAGCCCCGCGCCCCGTCAGAGATCACGGGCTGCGCCTCATCCCCTCACGGCGGCTTTGTGACGGCAACCACTGAAAGCTTCGTTCCGCTGTAGTTATGACGACGAGGACATTTACTTTAATATATATATTTTTTAAAACTCCGTCGCCTCAGCCGCTGAGGCAAAGCGCGAGGCGTCCCCACCAGGTGCGACCCCGGCGCTTCTTCTCACTCGCCGGCGCGCGTCCGTTACTGCCTCGCGCACGACCGCTATCACTCTCTCTTCACAGGGGGAAGGGGGCAGCTTCGCGCGCTTGCGAGCCAACCAACGGAGGGAGGGTCTCCTAAGCGGCCAATAGCGGAGCTCAGCTCGCCGGCAGCAGTAGCCAATAAGAAACCACGGCGAAAGGAGGCGGGGTGATAGTTTTCGGCTCTCTCCGCCCAGGCCCCGCCCACCATCTATAGACTTTGGCCGCCGACGGGTTTTTTTGCGTTGCGCAAGCGCAGTAGCTAGAGGGTGGGGGAGCGGGAAAGTGAGTGGTACTGTAGTAGCTGCTGGGTCTTTGCACGTGGCGAGATTGCTTCTTCTTCGTGTCACTTGCTATGGCTGCAGGAGAAGAAAAACCAGCGCTTTAGTTGATTTGATTGACATCCTATGCCCTTTTGAAATGTGGTTCTTTTTTGAGGGGGTGTTATTTGGTTGTTGTTTTTATTTTGATTATATATATTGTGGTTTTATATGTTGATATTGTTTTGTGAACCACACTGAGACCTCGGGATATATAGGGCACTATATAAATTCAATCAATCAATCAATCAATCAATCAATGTGTTTATAGTGAATTATGACCCTTGTGGTTCCTTCCAGCTGTGCAATTCAGTTTTCTCCAGGTACTCAAAGAAACCAGCCTCCTCTTGCACAAGCTGTTTGCACTTGAAGTGTTCGTTTTAAGCAGCTTTCTTATTTTTTCAGTGTACAGTTGAGCACAAAATACACAGTGCAGAAACTGTGCAGTTCAAAAGCTGATAATGTGCAGTTGGAAATATGGAGGAGACAAACTAGATATGTTGTGTATATTTGTTTATTAATCATTTAGCCTGCTCATACAGAGAACCCTGTTTATTGAAACCAAACAAATTCATCAGTCAGAGAAGGCTAGATGAGATTGATGCAGTGAGCCACAAAACTTCCACAGAAACTGCCCATTCCTCCATGGCAGCCCTGGCTACTAATATTAGCATTCAACAAATCTGCAGGGCATCTCCATCATCCTTCACCAAACACTATAAAATGGACTTTCATGCCTTAGCAGAGGGTATGAGGTTCCTCCAGAATGTTATTTCCTGTCAGTAAGTGGCCCCCAGTCTAATTTTGGGGCTTTAATATGTCCCATTGTAATTGGCTCTGGAGTCTGCCATGAAAATGGGTCTTTGGGTTATTACTTTGAAGGATCTTTTTAGTTGCAGGCCACACCTGCATACAAGCCACTCACACAAAAGCGTTTGTTCAATATCTGAGTTCAAGGGGACCTGTTCCCAAATAAATGTTTACTGGATTGCAGCCACTGAGCCTCTTTCTATGGTATGTTCAGCATGGCTAAACCCATTGTTTGCAACTAACTGCTTAGAATAAAGCTGTTGGTGTCAATGCATCTCTCAGTCTCATGCTTCGGAGTCCCCACATTAAAACAAAACAAAAACAAAACTGGGGAGTGATCTGGTGGGGAGTGATCTGTATTGAGACCATGGCATTGGGGAGTGAAAGATTTAAACCCTTACCGCCATGCTATATACTTGCTGAAAATTCTCCCCTCTGTTGCTAATAGCAGGTTTGGCAGGGATTTTCAGTGAAGAATGGAAGTGGGGGGGGGGTTTAAATCTCCTATCCTGTTCGACAGCCATAATCTGGATCAGAGTCCACCACTTCCCCCAGCAGCTACATTTAGACTGAAAAGACACGTTTAAACCAACCTTGGAATGTTGAATGTGGTTTTAGCTGAAGCATGCGTTGCTTGGAAAATAAACCTCTCTTCCGTTTTCACTCAGGGCCCAACTAGAAATGATCTTATTTATGTGTTTGCTTTTAATATGTCTAGTTTTAATATGTTTAAACAGCAGCTAATGACAGTGGCAGGGCAAGGGGGAACCTAGGTTTGTGGCATGCAGGGAGGGATGATCAACCTCTATGGTGCAGTGCCATTGGAATTAGGGTTGCCATATTTCACAAAGTGAAATTCTGGACACAAAAGTTGTTGAGCTTCGGACATTGAAGTGATTTCCACCCAGAAGCTGTCTCCAACAGCCAAATCCCAGCTACATCTGGGAAATTCTGGACATATGGCAACCCTAACTGGAATGTTCTTCTCCTGAAGCTGCTATTTGTCCCTTGGGACACTGCAGAATGCAATCCTGATCCTGATGTGACCCTCTGTGGCTGCTACTTTAATTTTTCAAAATAGACGCATTCATTGCCATCACACAATGGCCCTCAGCATGCTTAATCTAGGCTTCTGTAGCACAAGAATGGCTATGGTAGACATCTGAAGGCAACCCTGTTTAGGGAAGCTTTTAATGTTTAACAGACCACTGTATTTTAATATTTTGTTGGAAGCCACCCAGAGTGGCTCGGGAAACCCAGCCAGATGGGCGGGGTATAAATAATAAATTATATTATTAATTATTATTCTTATTAATGGGGGCATATTGATGAGGATTAAGCAGTTGCTGCTGACATTTTGGTTTAATTCATGGGTGTAGAATTCAAATCACTTAAAGGAAAAAGTTTACTTTTTTAGTAACTCAAAGAGGGCAGACTTTTCAGACTGAGGACTAACCTTTAGTTTAAACATGCCACTGGGGGACTTATGTCTTAATTGGTAACTTTTTTGCAGTAGTGCTGGTACTGCAACCGACCTGTAATCCAGTAGCAGTGGGTCCCTGCTCACCAACTGAAAAATCAATATCCTATATTATACACACCCATTGTACATACTCTCTGTGCTACACAAGCACATATCTTTCCATGCGTGAATTTAACTTAGGAGACCTTTAATGATTTAATAATAAAGGGAAATATGAGGCTGAAGCAATAAATCCATTTCCATTACATATGCAATAGCTTACAGCAGCACTTTCAGACTCTTTCCTTCATGTGTAGCAACTTTGAACATTGATTTTTAAAGCTGTCTTCTCAGTAGATGATAATCAGTGCTGCATGTAAATCATAAAAATGGGAAATTGTACTTATCCAGATTAATTGAAATGGACATAAAATATCAGTCTGCATGATTGTAAAGTAGTACGAATGTTCATCCTAATTATATTTTGTATAAATAATTACAAGGAATATGGATGAATTTACACAGTGCATTTGATATTCTGGAAAATTACTTGAAATTGCCTCAACAATTTCTAAAAGGAATATTACAGATTTATACTAACTGAGAGGCAGCTGTGCTGGTCTGCAAAAAAGAACCAAACCTTGTGGCACCTTAAAGATTAATAGTCAGGGGTTGCCAACATTTTTGAAACCATGAGCACATCTGTAAACTAGAGAAGTATGTCAGTACAACACACATGACACAACCAAGCAGAAGGCCTCAAGGCAAGTTTAGCAGCGGAGTGAGCTTGACAATAGGGTGAGGAGGCCATGGAAGACTACTCTGCCCCTTCTTCCCTTGACGTAAACAAATTTCAAGCCCCCAACTTGATAAATAGAGGGAGGGAAAGAATAGTTGTACAAGTAGAAAGCCAACAGGGCTGTGTAGCTAGGACCAGCCCAAGTTGCTTCGGCACCTAAGGATGGAAGTGTCCAAGGTGCAATATGCTCCTGGTTCTCAGGGAACGGATTTGTTCCCTTTAGACCAAAGTTGCTGACCTGGAGAAGCTGAGAGGCAGAGAGGTTGGTGGGATATCTTCCCCTTCTGTCATCGAGAATGAATGCCTTGGCTTGGGAAAGGAAGGCACTACTCTGGGGAACAGGGGAACAATTCCTTAGAAGGGACCCATTCCTTGAGGACAAGCGATTATCCTGCCCTGCTGAGGACATTCGTTGGGGTGGGGGGATATTTTTTTGCAATGGATAATTCAGTCATTAGGAGCATGAATGGGTTCGTTTGATGGGCATGCAGACCGCATGCCTGGCGTGGAGTTTGTGTATATCTCCCATCGTCTAGTTAGCAAACTGGATGTAAATGGTTGCAGGATTTGTTGACACCAATGACAGGGAAATGTAATCCAGTGGTCCTGGAAGTGAAATGTAGGTTGCTAGGTAGGATATTGAAAGCCAGGACCTTGTAGCTTTTTTCCTGAAATGTTACCGGTTCTGTGTGCAGGGCGGGCCAGACAGGCACAGCTGTGTAATCTCAATGTGTAAATGAGATGGATGGATTGGAAGGTGGGGTTCGATTTTGCTAGGGAACATTTTGGAACAAGCCAAGCCTGTACAAAAGGGATCAGGATGCAGCCAGACTGTTGGCGCTTGAAATATATATAAAAAAGTGGCAGAGCAGCTTTCAAACTGATTGGGGGGGGCAAGGGTAAGCTGGCAGGAGCTGAGGAACATCTGGTTCAGAACAAATCTTCCTCTTGGGTAAGGAGGAAGGTGGGCCAAGCAAGACAGTAATTTAAATAATGGAGGAGTGGAACTAGGCATTGAGAATGCAGGGACACATGACAGCAATTCAGGGAAGTTTTTAATATGTAACGCTGTACTGTTTTTAACACTGATTGGGAGCTGCCCAGAGTGGCTGGGGAAACTCAGCCAGATGGGCGGGGTATAAATAATTTGTTATTATTAATTATGATTATGATTATTATGATTATGATTATGATTATGATTATTAAGAGAGGCCAGAGAACCGATCAAGGCTAAAACCTACATGCCGGAGACCCTTGGAATAAGAATCCTTTGGGCAGATGTTTACTCTCTCAACTTAATCCTGAAATGCACCCCAGTCCAGTGAGTGAGATCTATGCATGGGAGCAGGTTTTCATGCTCACAGCTGATGCTGATTCAAATGTGTATCTCGCTGCACTAAGCTGGCTGTGCCTTCCAAGGGAATAGGGATGCATGTCTCCATCTAAAACCACTGATAGTTGCATGTAACTACTTGTACACAGAGAGAGTTTGGTCACAGTTAATTGATTTTTAATTAGCCGTGTAAAAAGGTTGCAGCTCTCCCCTCTGCCCTCTGCATGCAGCAGACCAATAAATAAGCCATTTAAGCTGAGGGTTTTGGATTAACATCCAAATTGCAAACATATTTCTCTAAAAGTAAGTCCCATTTATATCAATAGGCTATTCTTTTAAGCTCCTTGTTTGGAAGCAAATTGCATTGAAATTAATGGATGCTTTTTCTTTGTAAATGTCGTTTATGGGTGAGGTGTATATCTGCTGGCCACGGTTTTTGTTTTGATAACTGCATAGTGAATTAAAATAATCAACTAAGAGCACAACCTGACCTCTGATGTTGATGGCATGTGGGAAAGGATGATTAAGATAACATGCAGGATCCTCCCTGTACGTGGAGCAGAGCACAGACATCCAAGTGTCCGTGTTTTCCAGGGACAGTCCCAGATTTAGAGAAGCAGTCCTGGTTTCTGATTTGATCCCGGAATGTCCCGCTTTCCCCAAGGACGTCCCTATTTTCATTGGAGAAATGTTGGATGGTATGAGAGCCCCATTAGTGATGTAGGATGTCATGGGCATAGCCAGGATTTTTGCTGGGGGGGCAGGTCTTTTGTTAGGGGGGGGCAGAACCTCAGTTATCTATGTATTTATATTGATTTTTATTGATTGGGGGGAAGCGGCCCCTCCCTGCCCCCCCTTGGCTATGCCTGTGTGGGGTGTACATCTCATTTAACTCATTAACACTTAGACTAGCATAGGATTGTGCGGCATGTCACAGTTTTTTCCTGTACCTGTCTGATGTGCTAGTATTTGGCTGAAGATCAGGGTTATCTTGGTGTCCTCCTCCCCCATATGTTAAAATCTGTTTCCACAAATAAAGTTTTCTTTTTACCGCACATGCTGATAAAGCTTCAGCTTTATTTCCCTTTAATGTAACCCTTACCATTAAGTATACTGCAGTCACTATGATTTATACTAAGTGGTTGGACCTTATTAAGACTCCTTCATTAATCATGTCTTCTGAACACAGAAATAGCTTTAGCAATAATTTTTTATCCCCATGATTGTCTGTTGTGCAACCAGTTTTAAAACGTTTCTTTAATTGTATTATTCTGCCAAAATATTTTTCAGCTGCAATCCATCAACCAGTTAAACTAGAGCATTTGGCTATTAGCTTAAATCCACACTTTCTAGTTTGGGTGAAACAGGAAGCCAAAAAATGGGTCAGATCAGATGACAGAGCCCCATTTACTTCCATTTATTATGTGAGTAAGAAAAAGGGCAGGTATTGCACCTGTTTTCCTATCCCACCTAGTACATCTGCCTGCAATGCCACCAACCACATACATGACCCACATGCAAAAACTACAGCATGCATACACTCAGATCACACAGTTGGTTTTTCAGGTAAGACTCAGAATCAACCATACAATCTGAGCCTATGTACTTCTGATTTTAAATGTGTAGGTACTGTTCAAATGTTATGTCCTTCTGCAAGTGGGTAGTGTCATCAGAGGTGGAGCAGACATCCTGGGTAAGTGGGAAGGCAATGCAAACTCTTGTTCATGCGTCTTCTGTGCCATGTGGGGGGGCATGACTGGGACTATACCATCCTGTACAGTGGAAACTGTATTTTAGATGTACCTTCCTTGTTTGCTTGTTTACAAAACTACAAAATATACTAATCCACACAAAACTTACTATGTACAATTCGTACAATACGTCTCTAAGAGATCAAAAGTGCCCAATTTGAGCATGTCATTATTTATTAGTAGTAGTAGGACCTTCATCATAATTAAAATTACTTTAACGTATTAGGAAACAGAAGAAAATTAATAGCTTCCATGAGTTGAGAATATGACACAGTGTTCCACTAAAGTTTACTAGCTGAATGATGATATTGACTGGGCGGCAACTATTCAAGGACTATTAGATTCAATTCATATACTGGTATATACACTTAATTTTGTTCCTTGGTTTCCTTGCCACTGTTGTACATTATTTGTCTAAATATTACTGATATGCTATACAAAACTTCATAGCTTCACCAGAGCCAGTTTCCTACACTCAAAATGTAGACGTTTGCTTCAAGCTGCAGTCCTAAACACAGTGACTATGGACACAAAGGTGGGGGGGAATTCTGAGTCAACATACATAGAAATAGGATTGTGCAAACTAGGTGTAAAAGGAATCTAAAATCAGTCACTTTCACTTGGCATATTAGCCTACCTTGCCCAAATTGTGGATGTGATACACATAGAGTGGTACCTCGTGTTACGTACTTAATCCATTCCGGAGGTCTGTTCGTAACAGGAAACCTCTCATAACATGAGGCGCACTCCACTGCTGCACAATTTCTGGTCTCATCCTGAAGCAAAGTTCTTAACCCCAGGTACTATTTCTGGGTTAGAGGAGTCTGTAACCTGAAGCGACTGTAACGTGAAGCATATGTAACCCGAGGTACCACTGTAGTATAAACACTGACAACTGGGAAACACTGGCCTGGGAGCGCTCCAATTGGAGAATAGCCTTTACCAAAGCTGTCATGGACTTCGAAAATGCTCAAACTCAGGATGAAAGGGATAAACGCGCTAAGAGGGAGGCATGTTTGGCAAACCTTCACAGTGATCAACTCCCTGCCGGAAACTTATGTCCCCACTGTGGAAGGACGTGTGGATCCAGAACTGGCCTCCACAGCCACTTCCGGACTCACTGTTAAGACCGTGTTCATGGAAGACACCTGGCTATGAGGGATCGCCAAAGATGAAGAAAGAAGGAGGTTCTAATCTCACCACCTCCAGTTGCGCTTTACGGGCACAGCTGAGAGGGGCTTGAAGTACCAAACACCCTTTGCTTTCTGCATCAGGTCCCCGACCTATCACCAATATACTACGGATCCATCAACAACAATACATTCGTAAACATGTTAAGTTAAATTAACTGAAAACAGCTTGCAGATACTTAATTGGCTTAGGATTTCATTTAAGTTAAGTGATGAATTAATAGGTTTAATTTCATAATGTGAAGATCTAAGGATGTTAATGTTTAAGTTAAATTATTTTAAGAACTATGATTTGGAAAACTGTTAAAAGGACATGCAGTGAAATTCAACCAAGGGGAAGCGAGGAAGTCACTTAACAATGTTAATTAATGTATTTTTTAATAAGGTTATGATTTATGTTTGTTTGTTTACGTCCGCACAATACGTCCGCACTACCAATAACGCGGATCTGCGCCGCGAGGGTCGCGCTGCATCGCGTTGGGGAAGCTCAACATCTTATAACGGTTCTCGTTCGGCCGGCCCCGCCCCCTCCCTCCAGGCCCCGCCCCCTCCTCCGGCGGCTGTTGCGTTCGTCTCCGATTGGCGCTTTCCCGTGGACCAATGGGAAGAGCGGGGCCGCGATCCTACGGGAAAGAAGCGGGCGGGGCCTGGACTGGAGGCGAGCGCAGCGATTGGACGGGGCGGCAGGGCCGGGGGGCGGAGCCCGCTGTCGGGCCGCCGCCTGTGCGTGGCAGCCGCTCTGAGGGGATTCTGGCGACGCGGGCGAAGCGGGCCATGGCGAAGAAGGTGGCCGGGGTGCCGGTGCTGGTGGCCGGGGTGCTGGTGCTGGGCTTGTGGCCGCGCGGCGCCGAGAGCTCCCCGAGGAAGGCGGTGGCCGCCCGGCTGGGGGCGAAGTGGCCGGCGACGCCGTTGCTGCTGGAGGCCAGGTGAGGGGACGAGAGGGAGGGTTGCTTGAGGGGTCAGCTGAGGGAAAGCGAGGGCAGCTGAGGCGCACCTCCAAAAGGGGCCGAGGGGTGACCCGCGTCAGGAACAAGGAGACTAAGGGGAAAGGTTGACCTCGGGATCTGCTGCCCCTGTGGATCTGCTTGCCTCATGGGTGCGCCTGCCCTGGGTGGGGAGATCGAATTGGAATCCTCCGCTCCCACCATCCCACGAGGGTCATCTAGTCCAACCCCCTCTGCCCTGCAGGAATCTTTTGCCTAAGGAAGAATGGACAAAATTTAAGGATTATTTAGCTAAATTTGTTACGTTAAACTAATTGGAAATAGCTTGCAGGCAACAGATTGGTTTAGGAATTTATTTAAGTTAAGTGATGTTTAACACGTACAATTTCGAATTGAAAAGATATAAGGATGTTAATGGACTAAATTAAGTTTATAAGAATTAAGATTTGGAAAGCCGTTATAAGGATATGCATGGAAATTCAACCAAGGGGAAGCGAGGAAGTCACTTAACAATGTTAATAAGTGTAATTTTAATAAGGTTATGATTTATGTTTGTTGGTTTGTGTTTTGTTTGGGTATAATTTTGTGAAACTTAATAAAAAAATTGAAAAAAAGAGAATCTTTTGCCTAACATGGGACTCGAACCTGCAGCCCTCATGCCCTACCTGTTGAGCCAGTGCCCCACAAACTCGGCTTCCCAGGTGTCTGGTGCAACTCCTGTCATCACCCCTGGCCCCGCGAGCGAGGGATGCTGGGAGTTGTAGTCTGGCGACAGCTGGGGTACCCAAGGAGGAGAAGCGCTGGACTGTGCAACCTCCAACCAGATCTCCTGGTGGGAATCCAGAGGGGATTGGGAATCACAGCTCTCCTGGCTGCCGTACGCCGAGGGAAAAGGACGTCAGGGCAGTCCGATTGGGAGAAGTGGAGACTTCCGGTGCCAGGGAGTGTAGTGTAGTGGTTAGAGCAGCCTTTGTCAGCCTTATGCCCTTGGACTGCAGACACCATCAGCTCTAGATAGCGCATCTGGCAGGAGTTGGTGTACGTTGTAGTCCCAGCAATATCTTGAGGGTGCCAGGCTGGTTAAGTCTGGAGAAACTCCTTCTGAAATACTCAGCCTTGAAGGTCATACTCTTTCACCTACCTCACAATGCTGTTTTGAGGAGAAGGGAGGGACAATGAATGCTGCCTTGGAACTAACTTGTAGGAAAGTTGTGATGTGATATACATAAGCTGAATGCTGTGATGTATGTAACATTAATTGTCCATGGAATTCCAGAATTTCAATTGATTTAGGATAGTTTCCTTGAAAATCCATTGGAGTTTATGGAATGATTTAAGGGCCTGTCCCAAAGATTTTAATGGCATGTTAGGGAGATTGTTCCAGAGAAAGTGTCTTGGAGTTGTAATCACAAACCAAATAAGTGCCCCTGCATTCCAGCCCTTTTATAGTACTCGTATGAGTTCATTTGCCTTATTGCTATCTCCATTAAGAACGTGTAGCCACGTGGTAAAATACTGAGGTCAGATATCTTACATATCCAGCAGTATCAAAAATAACAAGAAACAAGTATAGGTCTTCATCTGGCATGCACATGAATCTTGTTCCAATGCCATAACATGCCAAAGTGATGTACTGTAAGAACCTTATTTCAAATAATTCTACGTGTCACCAGTAACAACTTAATACCTCAAGATGGTTGATCTTTATATTCCAGCAATTTGACCAATGTTGCCACACTGTGTGCATGCTGCATATAACTATGTAAAAAATTTCCCACCTCCTTTTTTATGCTGCCATTAAAATAGAAGAAAATGAATTGGTGTGTTTAAATAGCATTATTTTCTGCTATGTTAAACCAGAAATGTTGCTTGCTATTTAAGCTTATGAGTGGTCTTCAGTTTGGTATCCTGCTCCTTTTCCTGCCACCCCCAAAATAGATTCATTTGAATTTGTGTTGTGTCTTAGTAATAAATAATCCAGTAGTTACTCCATGTCTTCTGGGACTGTCCCTTTTTACCACAATTTGAGACAAAATCCAATTCCAAACAAACTTTTCATTGCAGAATTTGCACATAAGTAGATGTAGGCATAGCCCTTCTAGGACTTTGTCACCTGCGCAGCAGTAAACAATGTCCTCCACTATACCATTTTGTTTCTATAAAATAAGAAACGTTTCTGTTGAATAAAAAATCATAAAGAACAAACCTTGTTTACAACTCATGGTATGTCTGAAGTAAGGCAAACTATAGACCTGGGTTTGGATGACAAATTAAGCCAAATTATAACTCAGCCCTGAGGAGTGTAACAGCGATATCTCCTCTTTGGGAACCTGTGCGTTTGCGCTAAGCCATGGTTTGCTGTGGCATTACATGCAAATGAGTCACTCTGTGAAAAAATACACAACTTCTGAGCATTTAGGAAACATCAAGAATGGTTAGCTCATGTAACACAGTTATTGTCCATGGTGGTATGGATATCACATAATTTAAAACTAAAATAAACATTTATGTAGTTAAAACTTACTAGTTTAATCTGTGCAAGACCAGAACTTAATTCCAATTGTATATGATTCAGAGTTTTCCTTAGCAATGAACATTCAATATACCTCTTGTACAATACCATAAAATTTTGCACTGTATGTGCTACATGTATGGAGGAATGAGGCAACATAACTTGCATGTCTCATCATACTCAGTTTTCATCCACCCCTTTTACAGTACAGGCCTGCCTGCTGAGCTCATGGGTGACTGAATGTCTTTAAAGTCATTCAGAGTTAATTGTATAAATCTAATTTCACTGGTGTACTTGCTGAGTGTGCTAGGGTGTCATATGTACATAGCAATTCTAAGTAAGTTTAGTCAGAAATAAGTCCTACTAAATTTAACAGGATTTATTTTGCAATAAGTATGTTTAAGATTGCAGCTTTTACCTCAGTTTCCTGTCTGTAAAATGAGAATTACATCCTGCAAGCCTAATTGAAGCAAATGCTATATAACTGAATTAAAACATCTCTGTCTTAGTTGTTCAGTCTGCATTGTTTTTAAATCAATCTTTAATTGTTTTTGGACTTAAGAAAAACCTGTCTTAGCTGTTTTTATTATATATTTGTAAATTTCCTTAAGGGGCATGTAGAAGGGGATTCATTAATCAATTAATTAATAGGTTGACAGCTTAATACAAAATATACTTCCGGGGATCCAGTGCTCTGGCTATGTAGATTATGTCTTGTTATTGGTTGGTGACATGGGTTATTATTCTGCACAAGGTTTGCTATGTAGTGTTGTTCTACTGATCTCAAAGGACTTCTACAATTTTGTGGTGAAAAGTAAATTATGTCTTTAAATCATATAGGCTTTTTCAAACACAGGGAGAATTGGCATAGCAACATCTTCTGGGATGTGTGAGGTTAGGATCCAGCAGATCCCTAGATGAGCTGGGAGGTTCCCAGTGGATCTGGGCTATACCTGCTCGGCTTCTTCATCCTTAGCTCAGCTGGAGATACACTGACATATCACCCCCATCTGTCTTAGCTGGATCCCATCTTACTGAGTTGAGCTCAGTGGATCTTAAACTGGCGTAAGGCTTGAAAAATGAGTTTTTTAGAGGCACAGTGGGCCAGTACTGGAGAGGGAGACTAAAGCTTGATCCTAAGCCCATTCAGTTCAGTTACCTGACCTGGCTGGGATAAATTAAACCAGCGAAAAGAGTGGTATAATTCAAACACAATTTTAAAGACTTGTTCCCCCTCTGCCAGGTTTAGGCAGGCTATGCTAGCAGAAGCTCCGTTCCTGAATGGAGTTTGGATCCAGTGTAATTTTTGCACCAGCTTAACTGATGCCAGGCCTGCTATATGCCAGCTGCTTGTGTATAGGATCACTCACTTGGGCTTCTTCTCAAAATGTTTGTTTGTGTCTTATGAGCTATACTAATGGATGAATTATTACACACATTTTTAACAGTGAATTCATTGCAGAAGAAGGCAATGAGCAATTCTGGCAGTTTTTGGAAACGGTGAAAGAATTAACATTATACAGGAAAGGAGGTAAGTTGGGTTTGTTGTGTGTATCTAGACTGGCAGACCTTTCTGTAACTTGTACTGTGTAATAGTGTTAATAGTGTGCATGCTTTCAACCAAGAGTGGTTAACCTGGGACTCTCCAGTTGTTGTTGGTTTACAACTCTCCCACCATCCTTGACTATTACTGCTGCTGGCTGGAGCTGATGGGAGGTTTTGGGTTTTTAAAAACTTTGTCTGTATGTTGTGTTTTAGGAATTTTTTATTCTTTTTTATGCAAACCACTTAGAGATTTGATTATATTAAGCAATAAAATATGTTCTAGATAAATAGTCCAACAACATCTGAAGGGTCGCTTTAAATACACAGTGTATTCTGCAATCTGTCCTTAGTAACGCTTCACTTTCTGGTTTCTTTACATTAAAATAAGAACGTTGAGACAGTCCAAGACATGTTGATGCCTGAAGCAGAAAATCAGAATGATATCCTCCCTTCCAAAAATCCACTGCATAAAGTAGGCTGCCTTGCCCTGGCTGATACCTGGACTTTGCAGTCAGCCACTGATTAGACTGATGGGTAGCATGGACAGGTCCTTTTCAGTGGTGGGTCTGTACCTCTGAAACTTATTTCCTCAGCAGATATGTGGGACCTCGTGTTCTAAGAAGAAGAAAAAATTCAAAATATTTTTATTTCAGTCTCTCTTTTTCATCATGGTATTGGAATTGCTGTTGCTCAATTTTTAGGGGTGTTAATGTGGTTTTCATGGATTCTGTAGGTGATTATGCCTTACAAAGTGGTATGTAAATGTAGTAAGTAAGTAAGTAAGCAAGCAAGCAATGGCTTTTTAAAATATTTGCCCAAGCCTTTTTCATGCCCCCCCATCCTTATTTATATTCTGCATCATCTTCTTAGTTATCAGAGATCTTTTAAAAAAGGTTTCTGATCTAAGCATCCCAGCTTTTGTTGGTGGGGAGGGAAGCAGCATGAAGGAGGGTCTTAATTTTGGCCTTATGAGTGAGCCTTGCCACTTGGCAATTTCATAATGTCATATCCGGGTTCATCCTCTTTTCTGTTCACCACATGGAGTTACTGATAAATGTGTAGGTACAGCATTTTTGTATCTATAATAACCCAGAGCTCTTTTCTGCAGCACATCAAAGGAGGCGACTGGAAGTTTTGTTTCTGTTTGTAACAAACCATAGTTCCCCATTACATTCAAACTTGGAGAAAAGTGGTTTGCTTAAACTCTTGTTAGTGAGAACAAACAAGAATCAAACAATAGTTTCAGATTCTTATTTACTAATTAGCTGAAACAATGTTCTCCAAGTTTAGATGTAGCAGTGAATCAAACATTGCATGCTAATTTTAATTGTGTCCAGTCATTTGGGCACATCACAACATTTTGTTTGTTTTGGGGATTTATATTCCTCCTTTAAATGCCCATGGTGGCTTCCGTTAAATATTAAAAAAAAAAAAATTCCACAGAATGGGGCGTCTACACCTTCTGATGTTTGCTTTGTACAGGTTTGTGCATAACTCTAAACTATGGTTAGTGCACATCAAGGTTTATAAACCAGCAGCACACCATGGCTTACAGGTGAGGTTTGTTCATGTTTAATAAACCATGGTTAGGCTGCTGCTATGGCTTCAAATGATCTAATAAACTGCAGCTTAACATTAAGTGCGAATCACATCATGATATGGTCCTAGAGTTGCATACTGTTCTCTTTAGGTCATTGTTCCTCCTTAGTCACTCCCCACCTCCTGGGACCGGAGAGTTTTTCGCTGTTCCAAGCACTAAGAGGAAGGAACAAGGTGCCACAGCTGGTCCTCTTGTCTCCATACTTACGTGTTATGGTGAATTAAAATATTTCCACCCAACCCCAATCAAACTGCCACACAACCAGAATTCTCAGTGCAGGAAAGAGTTGAAGCTGGCAACCTTTACAGAATTGTTGTCTTTATAATCTTTAGTCCTTGAGGACATGCCCAGGTGTTCGGTTAGGATGGCAGCCGTAATTGCTGTTTGTTAAAAGAAAATTATATGCATAACCACTCAGTGGAATAGCAACCTGTTTTCTGTCTTTTGTTTATCTGTACTAGTACTACTTTATTTTTTCCTTTTCCACAGCACTGTCTGTCTTGTCTTCCTCCATTTTCCTCTTCGCTTATTCAACAACACAGCACTTTTTGCTTGTTAGTTCATAGGATTTCAGGCATTTACCTTAGCTTGGGCCATTTTATTTGGTAAAATGGTTAGTGATTAATACACAGTAATGCTCTCTGATGTATGATTCAACTTCTGCACCACTCTTTTCAGATCAGCAAGAGAAACCAGTTCACAAGTCAATATACCTGCACTTCGATGGACACTTAATAGCATGTTTTATGTTTAATTTGTAAGCTCCCAACTAGAGAAATTGTACTTTGTATGAATAAACATTTTAGAATTGGTAATCATCTGAAATCCTACAACTTTCTATATTCCAGATATTTTTATTTTCCAACACGTAATTGTAATTCAGTGATATTTGGGACTAGATGTTAACATCTCACTTGTATTTCTTTTCCTTTTTTAATACAGTCTCGGAGCATTCTTATTACAACTTAATCCTGAAGAAAGCCGGACAGTTCCTTTCAAATGTGCAGATTAATCTTTTGAAATTTTCTCTTTCCTTACGAGCACATTCCCCAACCATTCAGATGTTTCAGCAGGTGTGTAAAATGGGCTGGTACAAGCTAGGAATCTGGATATGGCTTTGGTTCACATGCTAAAGAGGGGCTTTCAAAAATGGCTCCTCATTGTGGCTGTTGTCATACTGCAAGCCGTTCTCTTGCAGAAGCTTGCAGCATGGCTGAGAGCTCTTTCTTCATGCTGCTGCAACCCTCCCTTCCAAAATGTTTTGTGGTAGCGTGATAGTCTGCTTGCTAAGCTTCTGTAGAACTATAGTGCTGCGTGGAAGGGAAAAAAGACCAGAGGGATGGATTTACAGTAGCATCCAAGTGGTGGTGGTCTTCAAAGCAGCCCTTAGTCTCTAGTAGTGTTGTTGATATTGGTAGGACTGGTCTGGAGAAAAACACTATTTGCTTTACATCCATATGACCTCTTTAGGTGATATCTATCTGCAGTATATTGTTCAGTGTGAACTCAGAAGCAAGCCTCAAATCAGTCCCATGCCACAGAGATACTGGCCTGGCTTGCATGTAGTGCTGAGCGAAACCATGGCTCTCAAAGAGGATATAATGGCTGCTTTGCTCCACCTTGTCATTAAGATGTTGTGCTGTGCTGTGCTGACCCAAGTCTCTTGCAAGACAAACTGCAAGCTGCAAACAAGGACCTAGGAGTTTGTGGTTTGGATGTGAAAGCTAAACCACAAGCATGGATTTGGATGTCATGCTAAGCCAAAACACAGCTTAGTACATTGGCAAAACAATTTTGGAGAATAAAAGCTTCCATGATCTCCTCTCTGGGAGCCTGCCCATTTCCACTAAGCCATGGTTTGGCTTAATGTTATGTGTGTAAGACAACAATGAATGATCCAGGAATATTCTGTATTATAATAAACACATGGGGTCCCAGTTCATTTCTTCATTTCTGCCCACTAATGGGGTGTGTGCAGAGTTCAGCCCCCTAGATTACAGGTTGTCCACATGTGCTTTAGAACTAACAAATTCCCTGTAATGTCTAAATGGGAGACTCTCTCCCCACCCCAACTATAGTTAGTTAAAACAAAATATGGTCAAACAACTCACCTGGCTCAACAGAAAATGCTGCAAACTTGCGCTTACTGATGTGAAAAAGAAAGCTGTATCCTATTGATGTTGACACCAAAGCTGAGTCTGATGTTAAAGTGGGTATTTCTGAGGGTATTTTTGGAAGTAGGAGAATAGACATGGTAACTATGAATTCACCTATCATCAATTTTATAAAATCAGTTTATACTTTATAAACTAGTTTAATAAAGTGTGTCTCTGTCATGTGAAGTAGGCACATGTTTCTGCAAAAGTTTGTATAAAAACTGTCCAAAGATGATGTATTTTGACCTCAACGGGAGTTGGGGAATGTGAGAAAAGATGATAGCTTCCCTGTTTACTTCTGTTATTTCCAAAAAAAGTGTGTTCTGTTATCTTAATAAAAAAAAGAAAATTGATTTCTAAAACATCCAAATAACTGTTAATGGTGGGCATTCTGAGACAGGATGCATTGGTGTTACTTGTAGGGCTCCGATCTTTTCATTATTTTCTCCTCACATACTTGGTACTTAGACGCACAATGTGATAGCAGCTGATGAGCTGTTTTAATCAAAGGAAGGTGCATTACTTTTAGGATGAAATGCAATTACACCAGCTGGGTTGAGTGTAATTGTTGAAATATTAGATTGCAGCTGATGAGCCGCCACCGAAAGGTTGCAGTGCATTTGTGGTTATCCATGGGAAGAGCACCTGTAAGACTAATGAAATTTGGAAGCTTCTGAAGAAAGCTGCTACAAGGTAAATATAGTGAGCTATTTTGAACGAACAGTTCTTAAAGCTTTTGTTCCACAGTATCACATTTTTATTTGTTTTGGCAGCACACATTTACCTTTGTACCTGGATATTGGGACTCAATGATACATGTTGGTCAAAGATGCCACTTTGAGTTGCAGCTGTTGCTTTATCTCAGGCGCCTGGGAAGAGTGATTGTCTGCAATCCTTCTTCCATATGAACTTTACATTTCAGGCAGTGCATGTCAGTTCAGCTCCATCTCTTGGTCTGTTGCCACCTCCATCCTATCAGGTGGCCTCCCCTGACACTCCAAGAGTTCTGATTCTCTGATTCTGCAAGGGAGTGTTGAGTTCTGCCCTTTGAATTATGTGGGATTGCCACATAACAGCTATTATTTTCTTTTTTTAAAGATTGGTGGAGCTTTTAAAACCATGAGAGAAGTAAGATATTTGTGTGAGATACTACACATTGCACCTTCTGATTTAGAAATATTAGCCAGGCTGTCTAGTGCCTGCTCCCTGCCACTAATGAAATTTCGCAAATTTCAAACTAGCCGACTAACTTTTCTCTGACCCAAGTGGTCATGTGTGTGGTTCTGACATAGATTATATGGATACAGGATTATACCTGTGGGATTACTATGCACATTATCACACACATTGAGACAGAATGTGGCTGATATGACATTAACAGATGTGTTATGTATGGGAAAACCAGGCTAGTTTGAAACCAGCCTCATATAACCAACATGCATAAGTCAAATTAATGCACTTCCCCTTATCTTGGGAGGAGATCTTCCTGAGAAGCTTCCTGTAAAGAGGTTTGAGCTGGCTTCTCCAGCTCAGCTGCATGGTTCTCACCAGCCACTCCTGAGTTCCTATACAGTAATTTAGGAACTTTCACCACTTTGTAAGCTAACCTTTACTGCCTGTGCAACTTCTGACTGATGTCTGGAAAAGCACATGAACCTAACCTTTGAAGAGTTTGTAAGTAAACCAGTTTTTAACTTATAAACGTGTGGTCCATTCCTATGCTGGAACGGAAATTTTGGAACTCACTTTTAAAGGTCTAACAGCCTATATTTCCATGCTCTGCTTTGCTGCATATTTTGTGACATTAATTCTCTGATGGGCTTCTCTCACCACAGAGTACTTGCCCCAAATTTGGATCTTGGCATCCAGAAATTATCCTTTCTATATATTTTTTCCACCAACAATATCCAGCTAAGTCCTACACAGAGTAGACCATTTCAGTCAATGCACCTACCTTAGCCATGTCCATTAATTTCTGTGACCATCCTCTGAATAGAACTAATATTGAATGCAATCCATAGATATACATGATATACATTTGCGCGCGCGCGCGCGCGCACACACACACACACACACACACACACACAAAGTGACCTTGATATGCACTGGCTTCTGGCTCTCTACTTGCTTGCAACATTTGAAGGCTACTTTGGCTACAGGGATGAGGTGCATTATTTCAGCCCTTCTGATCCTTCCCCAGATCTGAAGACAATGGTGTTTGATCCCATTGTCTGCCAGCCTACATATAATTGATGAGAACTGATACAGACTTCAAAGCATATGCATGCCTAGATTTCTTTGGCTGAGCTTTAGCATGTTCTAAGGAACATTACCCCTAGTGTCCCTTAAACTTTAGTTACTTTGGTAGGATAGAAGCAGTGTGCATGCTATGAAAACGAACCTTGTGGCTTGTTCTCCCCACCTTGCTCTGCTCCCTGTGGATATCCTGCTAGCAGAATTAGCCCATAAATTGTGAGATTAACAAACTACACATAGTTTAAAATGGCACAGGATTGCAAAGTCATTAAATTCTCATAGTCAACAAATTCTTGTTGTTTACAAGGCACACACATTATGCATAGGATTGTAGCTTACATAGGAGTAAGTTCCACCAGAATGGCATGAACCTACATGTATGTTTTGACTTCTGGTCATGGTGAGAGTATTGCTACTTTTTCATGAAACAAAGCATAAATTCAACTAGATCGTGAACTACCCATGTCATCTTTAGTGATTGCATTCCCTTTGGTCTAATAGCTACCATGAACGGTACTAAATAAAAAGTCTGCATGTGCTGGATAATTAAAATAGCATTCAGTGCTTTGTGCTTGCAGCTGTGTAGCTTTTTTATCTGTGTCTTGATAAAATGGCTGATGCTGAGTTGCATCTTCAGCTGGAAACTAACTTAGCTTGTTCTGCAACCAGTTTTAGCTACTGTGATGTCCTTATCTTAGTCTGAAATCCTGTATCAGGCATCCCGAAACTCGTCCCTCCAGCTGTTTTGGGACTACAGTTCCTGTCATCCCTAGCCACTGGTCCTGTTAGCTAGGGATGATGGGAGTTGTAGTCCCAAAATAGCTGGAGGGCTGAGTTTGGGGATGCCTGTCTTATATGGTACTTACTTATCTGAGAGGAAGCCCCATTGGACAAAGTGGGTTTTACTTCTGAGTAAAGATGTATTGGATTGTGTTACATACTTTTGTCAATTGTTCAGTAACCAGGCAATGAAGTCTCTCCCATTCTCACACACTCAAATTAAGTGATTCCTTTTAAACTGACAAATTATTTGCTCTTAATCCAAGGCCCAAGCCATATCTGTTCAAAGGAGATCATAAATTCCCTACGCTTCATGAGACCGGCCCAGTAGTGATCCTTTATGCCGAAATGGGTACAAAAGACTTCGCTACATTTCACAAAGTTTTGTCTGAACAAGCACAAAAAGAGGAAATTGTTTACGTTCTTCGACATTTTGTCCAGGTAGGTGTGTGTGCAGAAGGGATATAGTGAACTGCAATTGAATTAAAGTTTGTTTAAAGCTTTCCAAATGTCCATGAAGCCCCATTGTTGCATACTTTGTTGTCAGTTTCAAAGATTTTCAGCCACAGTTTGCCACAAAAGGGGAACACTGGGGCTTTTGGCCTTGTGCCATACTTATGGGTTTCCTATAGGCTTCAGATATAACACAGTACATTGAAATTAACAGGAGAATGACTGGCTTCAGATGAGCCTACAGTCAGCCACCGGAGAACTGATATATCTAGTAGTAATAATAATAATAATAATAACAACAACTTTTATTTATATCCCACCCTCCCCAGCCGAAGCTGGGCTCAGAGCGGCTAACAACAGTAAAATGCTAAAACATTCTAAAAGGATGTTGTAAGGAAAGTAACAGGTGGCGTTTTATTGAAAATGATTATTTTTCCTTCACCCTTATTGTTTTTAAGTTCCCATTGTGGGTGGCCAGATGCAAAAGAGGACAGGGCTCCTGTGCCTTTCATATTATAAAACATCTGCTACAGCTCCCACTTCTGCACAACTATTAAACTACTGTCTTCTTTTGCATCTGTTCGCCCTATTAGTGAAGCACTTCCTCCCTTCTTTCCTCTAGAATGTTCTTTACAGTATGTCAGAATTCTTCCCCTGTACAAGCACAGACTGCAAACCACATGCATATACAGTGGTGCCCCGCAAGACGAATGCCTTGCAAGACGGAAAACCCGCTAGACGAAAGGGTTTTCTGTTTTTGAGTTGCTTCGCAAGACGATTTTCCCTATGGGCTTGCTTCGCAAGACGAAAACGTCTTGCAAGTCTTGCGATTTTCCCCCTGCTTTCCCCCCCTTTTTCAAAGCCGCTAATAGCCTTTTAGCAGCTTAGCCGCTAATCCTTTAATAGCCGCTAAGCCGCTAAACCGCTAATAGCGCTAATCCGCTTAGCCGCTAATAGGGTTGCTTCGCAAGACGAAAAAACCGCTAGACGAAGAGAATCGCGGAATGGATTCTTTTCGTCTTGCGAGGCACCACTGTACTGCATCAAGCATCCTCCAAGTTGATATTGCATTAATTGGATCCTGACATTCAGTCACAAGGCCTAACTCTGATGTGAAGTCATTGTTGTTTTTTTACTTGAAGTAAACTAGGCTGCTGATGAAAACTCTGTGGAGCAGAGACCAAAGAAAGTGTGCATGGATTAGTGTAGTGTCCGAAGTTCAAAAAAATAATCTGACCCTAACTTTATGATGATGATGATAATGATATTAATAATAATTTGTACCCCACCCATCTGGCTGGGTTTTTCCCAACCACTCTGGGTGGCTTCCAACAGAAAATTAAAAACACAATAAAACATCAGACATTAAAAACTTCCCTAAAAAGGGTTGCCTTCAGATATATTTTAAAAGTCAGTTAGTTGTTTATTTCTTTGACATCTGATGCGATGGCATTCCACAGGATGGGTGTCACTACTGAGAAGGCTCTCTGCCAATAGAAGGTATTCTTTCCGAATGGAGGCCTCTATTAATTTTAGAAACAGAATGATTAAAATCCATAGTTCTTGTCTAATGCCTGCTACAACTCACAGTACAATGCTATATGACGTACCGTATTTTTCGTCCCATAGGACGCACCGGCCCATAGGATGCACCTAGTTTTTTTTGGGGGGGGGGATAAAGGAAAATCCCCCCCTTTATTCCCCCCCCCCAAATGAGGTCAGGGAATCCAAACCAGGTCGGGGAACAGCAGGATGGCGGCGCTCTGCCTCCCTGCTGTCCCCCGAGCTTGTGGGGCTGCCCGATGTCTGCCCAGCGCGCGGGGCGCTCTGCTTCAGGGCGCCCTGCGCGCTGTGCAGCAGGCTGCTATCCGCAGCCTAGGGAGCCCTGTGGGAACACCCGCAGGGCTCCCCAGGCTGCAGATAGCTTCCTGAAGCCTGGAGAGCGAGAGGGGTCAGTGTGCACCGACCCCTCTTGCTCTCCAAGCTTCGGCGAAAGCCTGTATTCGCCCCATAGGACGCACACAGATTTCCCCTTCATTTTTGGAGGGGGAAAAGTGTGTCCTATAGGGCGAAAAATACGGTAAGTCCCTCTGAATTGTATGGGGATTGCGATCAAGGAAGTGGGTATAGGATTGCAGCCTTAACGGGCAATTATTTGTAAAGTATAATCCTGATCTTGTGTATGTTTACTCAGGAGTTCAACAGATTTAAATGTGATTTACTCTCAAGTAAATCTAAGTTTAGAACTTATTTAGAAATGGCAGTGCTTAACATTCCTCCCTTCTGTTCTTTTCGAAATGATGTACTCGAGCAGAAACCTAGCTCCGAGAAGATGTATTTGTCTGGATATGGTGTGGAACTTGCAGTAAAGAGTACAGAATACAAAGCGGTAGATGACTCTCAGACCAAAGGTACATTTTTCTCCGGTGTGTGGTATTACTAGAGACATTATCATCACAAAATATTTGGCAGTGTCTAGAATTTTGAAGGCAGTAATCTTCTACATTGCCCCATTGAAGTTAATGGAAAATGTCTTATTGGGTCAGTAATTCACCCAGTATTTGTTTTCCTGACACACACCGCTGGTTGTGATTGCATTTTGTGGGATATGGCAAAAGTAGCCACAGGCGTTGAGAATCAATACAGAAATGTACATCTGTAATTTTTTTGTAGATGGAATGGAAAACTCCTATTTTCTAACTGTATGCCAAACCTGATCTTCCTCCTTTGTCATGTATTTGAGAACCTGTCTTAATTTCTTTCTTCCTCTCATTTTAGGCAGTGAGTTAGTTTCTTTGATAGAAAAAGTAGTAATTGTAATCAGTTCTAGAAAGCAAATATATTGTCATATTTTTGTACATGTGTTTTGTTTAGCTACAAATAATGTAACAGCAGAAGGAGCCAGTGAGGAAAGTGAAGTCCAGGGCTTTCTCTTTGACACATTAAAGTGAGTTTATGTTAATTATAATTCCATACTGTCATGCTTGCTTTTATAAACTTGTGTTTTTAGTGCTTGAATAAGATCTGTTGCAAAATCATCTTTTGAAATTTTACCTGTTTTATGAAGTTAATTTAAACTGGTAGTTACAAATGTCTTGATGTATGCAAATGATGTTGAAATGTTACTTTTGACCATATTGCAATTGTTTTAAGATCATGCTTCTGTTGAACAATGGATGCACATAGACATTTTCCTGCTGTGCAAATGAATATATTTTATCTTTTTAAAAAGGCATGTATTTTGACCATATGAGGATAACAACACTATGCTTGTTTACTTACATAAGCACATCTCTTTTATTTTCAGTTAGGATAAAACATCTTTTGTGCTGGTAAATGCTTTATATATCATAAAATATCCCCGAGAGGAAAGTAACAAACATGAGGAAGAAGAAAATTGCACCTTTGCTCAGCATGTCCCTATTTCATACAATAGCACATTTTTGAGTGAAACCAAAAGCTACCATACTTCATTACATCATGTACACCATTACATCCTATAAAATACTCTGGACCTTGAACCAGGAATTCCGGAAGCAGAACCTGCACACATAACAGCAACAGCAATGCTATTTCTATTTCCATTTCCATTTCCATTTCCATTTCATTTCATTTCATTTTTATTAGTAATTGTATCATTTATATGCCACCCATCTGACTAGGTTGCCCTAGCCACTCTGGGTGGCTTACGTTTTGCATTAACGTAAAGAATCAGCTCCTTATATGATAACAGCTGCCATTTTTACTGAATGTTGGTCACAATACCTAAAATACCTAATATGGTGAAATGGATGGTTAAGATGCAGGGTCCAGTGGCCATGGCTCAATAAACGTCCTTTATTAAGAACTAAGGAAAATCAACAAAAATAGATACGTTTATAGAAAATTAGGCACCATTTATTGGCTTTTGTGGGAGTAGCCTATTAATTCCAAGCTCATATTTATCCTTTAGGAAGATAAACTGTAATGAAAATAAACCACAAACTAAAAATGTCTTCATATTTTATTACACAACTATCACTGACGTTGGTTAACTGCCCTAGGAGCCTTTTTGGATGTAGAGTGCATTAAAAATACTTTAAATAAACACAAAAATAGAACACATCAAATATAGACGTTGAAATAAATTTCCTCAATGAGTAATAAACCGCTGAGTCACGTAGTAGAGAAAGCCTGCTTAAACAAAAAAAGGATATCAGCAAATGTCTAAAGACCATTACTGGTGGTGTTTAATACTGGTGGTGCCTAATATCTTACTTCGCCAAACCTTTATTAGGCATTACAAATATAGGCCATCATAAAACATCTATGTACAAAATTTTAAAATATATACAAATAAATAGCCATGTAAAAATATGTAATAATGAGGATTTTCATTGGACTTTATTCCCACTAAATAGTGCCATTCACCCGAGATACTACTGATAAAAACTCAGCCACCCTTGCAGTTACTTGCGGGTTAATATTAAACAGATAGAATCTGATATTTTCATTGTGCCATGAAGAGTACCCCCAAAAAAGGGGATAGCATGCATTTGCGTAGCTGGTTGTGCAATGGGCAGTAGAAAAGAATATGTTTTACTATGTCCGGCACGTTCCAAAAACATCCACAATGTCTGTTGTTTCTGGGGATGTTTGAATATCTGCCCCTGACAAAAGCTGAGGGGAAAACGTTCAGCCGGGCTAACATAAAGGCCCTGCATTGGACTGGAATTATCAATTTTGATATATAAGTGACTCTGTTATCTGTTGTATATAAAATTTAGGGGAGCAAATTTGATTTACAGCTGACTTGGTGTTTGTTTTTCAGTGTTCCTTAATCTGATTTGAATATTACGATAAATAATTGTATAACTATATAATTATAATGATATAACTTGAATTATGCAAGAGTTCTGCCTAATATCTATAGAAAGGGAGGTACTACTACATGGGAGATCATTCCTTTGTACCAGGCTTGGGAGGGTTAGCTGAATTGGGTGAAGGGACCAGCCAAGCTCTCCCAGCTAAACCAGCCTCCTGCCGTTGGTGCAGCACTTTTGCACCCACCAGACGGGCAGGTGTTTGTGCCTCTGGAATGCTTGCAGCAGTAGCCAGCACAACGCTCTGAAACAGGGTGTTCCAGGGGTGAGGAGGGGCTGAGCTGGCCCATATCTGTCGGATCCTGAGCTGGTTTCACAGTCATTGTGTGACAGCATCAGGCCTATGAATGCTATGCCAGCTCCAGGCTGGCACAGCGACCTTTCTGCCCCCCCCTTCCACCTTGGCAACCGTATGTGGCAGGGCTGCAAGTGTGCTGGTGGCTTTGCTGCACTGTAAAGCTGTGGGCTGGGAGAGGGGAAGAGAGAAGATTTGCAGCCTAAAAGTCCCATGCCTAATGGAAGGGAGCGGCCAACTGGAAGGTCAGCAAGTCTACAAAAGCGCCATTATCTGGTTCCACTACATAGGGCTGCCACACATCCGTAATTTCCTGGGTAGTATTTTCGAAAATTGGTTAAAATGTCCTGGAAAACCCAGGCACATGGTAGCTCATATCGGACTTTCCCCAAAAGTAGCTAATGACTTCATTTATTTGGAGTTTTTGTCAAAAAGCTCAACAACTTTGGCCTATATGGTACGGCATTTATTTGGAGTTGGCTCCTATGGTTGCTAACCATGGTTAATGGTAATCAGCGATTGAAACTTTGCTTTGAACCCCGTCTTCAAACTTTGGTTGTGCGGGACAGTAGCATTAATAAGTTCCCCCTTCTGAGTTACGAGAAACATTAAAACTACAATTTTCAAACGTTTATCATTGGTCTTTACGCCAACCGAATTATAAGCTCCTACAAGTGTTGTGTAGTATTGACTTGGTTTATGTTTCATAAAATCCAGGCAGAACTATCCTGACCTCAAAGACAATCTTCAAGAGCTGAGGAAATACCTGATTGAAAGTAGTGATGATACAGAGCCTTTGAAGGTTTGGGAATTGTCAGGTAATAACCTTTATACTAGTTGTTTGTTTTTTGGTGTAATACAGTGGAAGAATGAATGGCAGTGTATTTGCACCAGTTATATTGACATCAATGTGATGTTTACAAACCTTGTATGTGCAAAGGGGTTGTTGGTTTTTGGGAAGGCTCTTTTGAGAAAAAAATTCTCGAGGTGTACATTGGGAAATAACTGCTGTGCACACATAACTTTTATCATCCGGGCTAAAAAAATAAAATAAAATGTGAATCCCTTGCTCACACAGGCTCCAGATTAGCCATTGTATTCAGAATCTGGATATCCGTTATGCTTCTTTTGCTATGTTGCTTAAGGAGTATCTCCCAGAACTACATTTTCATGGAATACATTTTCAGTGAGCTGTGTTGATCTCCCAATGATAATGGTAATTTGCTAGTGTTATGAAAGTATCATGCTGAAAACCTGAGGGACCATTCTAGATGTTACGCCTAGTTCTAAGTGGTGCAGTGGAACAGGAAATGTGGAGGAATTAATCTCGGGGGCATTTTTTTTGGAACAATGACATCCTCTGCTGGAGCACCAGATACAATCCCCCCACCCACCCACCACTGCCTCTGTTCTCATGCCTCTGGCAAGCGAATGAGATGATAACGAGGCTTTCAATTTTTACTGTTGTTTGTAACATATCATCATAAAGGAAATTGGAGAATGTGGGCAATAGTCAGAAGCTGGCTGCTTTTGTTTCCTTTCTTTGCGGTTCTTGCTTCGTGTCAGCAGTTTAAATGGTAACACCTTTTTGTAAAATGGTGAGCATGGCTGATCAAAAGCTAAAGGTTGGACTTTTGTTAAAGCTCAGTGTGTTTTAGCAGGCTGAACCTATGCCGTTAGAAACAAACTCGGCTGAATTTAGTAGCACTTACTCCCAGGTAACCATACATAAGATTGTACTCCTGCCTTATGGCTGATCAGGCAAGTGATTCCAGGTTAAGCGGCGCACCACTTTCTGCCAGCCCAGTATTCTAGGATCGGCATCAGATCCCATTAAGTTGGGTATTATGCCATGTCTACTAATCTTTGAGGTGTACATGTGTCATAGTAGATCAAGAAAGCTGCCTGAATTTTTTAACTCGGTGGAATGTGGCTATGGAAGGCTGTCAATATGCGCTTCTGTACTTCAGAATTTATGTCCTAGCATCAACGTGCAATGGGTTTTTTCAGGCTCCCTTCATATAACCGACTTGGGTGGGGCTGGGGAACTAGACACGCAGCTGCTACTTTCAGCAGCCGCTGCACATTTTGGTTCTCTGATCGGATCCTTGTAGCTTTTCTTAAGTTTTCAGAAATAAATCAAGAGATTAATATATGGTCAGATTCAAAACATTTGTCCTGGCTTCATTGACAGGATGAAACACCAAGAAGCATCTATTGTTCTCTTCTGTGAATCTATTTTTAACTAAACAGTTTTAGATTTTATTGGTAAACTATGCTGCATCAGATGAACAAAGTGCACATAAAGCTCTTCAGGGAGGCGGAGGGAAGGGAAAGATGTTAAATCTTCCTATCCTGATGACCTGCAGGAGGATCTTGTGTGGCTGAAATCATTGTGGTACAATTTATCTTTAGTATTTCTATTAATGCGGCACAGGAGTAGGCCATGAAGTGTTATCATTGCAAAATAAAAGCCATAATACTACTTTAAAAGCTATTTCGTCATATCTATGATATGTTGAGGATGAGGGAAATTGACCATGAAGCTTGTGGAAGATTAGGCTTTTTTCCATAATACTGTAAAAGTAGCACAATATGATGCCTTTTCCCCTTTCAGCGTTATTGGTAACAGTTTCTTGTATGCTATTATGTTACATAAAGGATATCCTTTTTGGAAATAAATAAACAAGTTGATGAGAATTAGTTAGTTGTAACTAAATTAAGTTCCATTGCTTTCCCTGGGTCTTTTAGCATTATGCAGTTTAGTGCGGATTACACTCAAGTAAGTGGGTATAGGATTGTAGCTCTACTAAAGGCCAACTGACTGCATTGCAGAGAGGAGAATAGCCTTGTGCAACTCATGATTCATTAGTTGAATTAGATTTGTTTGTTATAAGCCACTAGGAGTTCAAACAAAATAGATGGAATATAAATTTAATGAAACCTTTTGAAACTGGGCAATATAACTATTACTGTGTTTCTTCTATAGTTATTATTCCTGTTTTCCAGTGTTCCAAAATCTGTGCTATAATACGCTGAATTCTGTAACCTGTATAAATAATGCAAATTGAGCACCCCTTTTTTTTGCTGCTTTTGAATAATCAATACTATTTTGCCTAACTTACTCTGATTTTTAGTATTCATGGAGAGTGGCAAGAAATTATATTGGAGTCTGAAACTTCTCTCCGAACTTTTGGAAATTTGGTGTCGCACCTATGCTGCGTTTCAGCAACAGCTGGCAGAACAGTTTCAAGGCTATCAGGAAACTTGTTCTGGAAAGTTTAAATTTTCAGAAAGCTTGAATTCTAGGGGTTTTCTGCACTCCGATCAAATCAAATCAAAACATACAAAGCAGTCCTGACAGATGCATGCAGATGAGGTTTGAACAATCAGAAATGCGAGTAGAAGTAAAAGCAGTTCAGTGGTAAGATTTATGTATGCGACTGCAGCGTCAAGAATGTTGTTGGCCCCAAAATGAAAAGAAGAAGACCCGAGGAAAGAACTGGATACAGAAACTCATGGATTATGCAGAAATGGCAAAACTTACCAGAAAAATAAGACATCAAAATTACAAACTTTTTATAAAAGAATGGAAATTGTGTATTGGATATGTACAAATAAATTGTAAACAGAGAAGGACATTGGCAGGATTATTGTAATAACCTGCAGTTTCATAAGAGTAAATAATTAAAGTAGTTGAATAAAAAAATAAGTTAATTCAGTATATGCAGGAAATGATGAATATAAATTTAAGGAACCGCAGAAAGAGGAAGAAGGAAGTCGAATTTTGAAATGTTAAAATGACTGTAAAACTATTGGAGTGTATATAACTAAAAATTACCAATAGTTCAGTGGCTAAGTTCAGACATTCCTACAAACCATTTGGAGAACTGGAAACAAGACATGTGCCGCGTCTGAGTTACGGCGGTGCAGGCAGTTGCCCCACACAGGGTGCTGAGCCACAGAGGCACAAAATTGAGAAGATCCATAATTGAGAAGATCCATTTTGGGGTTCCACGTTTTGGGCTCGCTCAGGACGCCATGTTAACAAAGATTGCCAAAGTACACACCTGACGTGTGTACAGCACTCTCTGTAGTTTGCCAGTTCAAATATCATGACAAACTGTGGTTAGGTTGGAAGAGCAAGTACCAACCCTTGCTGCTCTGAAGTAAATTGGGGGTCAGCACTAAACAGGAATCGGAAAGGGAAGCAGCGTATGTGCAAGCATGCAGCTCATTCATAAGCGGAATAATTTTCTGACTAGAGCCTTTGAAACATCATCAGAGAAAACAAGCTTAACCTGCTGCCACATCTTACACCTAAGGAAATTATTTAATTACAGCTGCATCTGTAGTATAGTTCAGACTGTTTGCTATCTCTGGTCATGGTGACAATTATAACTTGCATCACGGCTGTGTACTATCATAGTAGCCTCTGAGTGCATTTGTGGAAAATGTGTATAGAAATAAGACTGCTGCATTTTTAAAATTGGCTTTAGGGCAGTGGAAGTCACTTACCATTTCAGACAATAAGATGTGTCAAAGAGTAGTTGAAATGGTACAGTTTTTAATCATATGTTATGATGAATTAATGTATTTTTTATATATTTACCTTGTGGCTTATCTTGTTGCTTTTATTAACAGTGTGTGCAAATGACCTGATTGGCTAATGATGAATATAATTCTATTTACAGTTGTTACTTATATGCCCCTTTCTAGTCGACATATATATGCTCCAGGCATGTGACCATAGGCAAGGAATTGGGAGTTGACCCTAGGTTTTCCTCTTCCCTTCTCTCCCTAAATTCTACCTGCCAACATAACTGTAGCTGATCGTTAGATAAGCATTGACCTTCAAGTTAATTAAAGCCAGACAGGTTTTGCTATTAACAAATGTTTTAAATCCATACCTGAGGTTCTTCAGTGAATGCTTTGTTTTCTTGTAGACATTAGTTTGCAAGCAGCCTCTCGAATTCTCTCTGTGCCCGCTTATAATGCATTAAAAGTCATGAAGGATATTGCACAGAACTTCCCAGTCAAGGCCAGGTAAGGCTAATGTTATTTCCAATTACAGTTGTACCTCGGTTTAAGAACAGTCCGGTTTAAGAACCATTTGGTGTACATACTCCGTAAAATCGGAAATAGTGTCTTGGTTTGAGAACTTTACCTCAGTCTAAGAACAGAATCCGAACATTGGAAGGGCACCAGCGGCGGGACGCCTCATTAGGGAAATCACGCCTCAGTTTAAGAATGGTTTTGGTTTAAGAACGGACTTCTGGAATGGATTTAGTTCGTAAACCGAGGTACCACTGTATATTAATGAATGTCTGAATTTTGAGAGTTTCTTTTGAAACTTTATTTACATTTTTATCCCACCGTTCTTCCTAAGTTATTAGGGCAGCAGATGTGACTTTCCTTCATTTTATTCATTCACCAACCCTAGGAAGGACTGGTCTGAGTTGAGCTTTCTGACCAAGCGGAATTTTAGCCTGGTCTCTCCAGTCCAAGTTCAGCACTGTTGTCCACTACAATATGCTAGAGTAGCCTTCCAATAAACTCCACAAAAGTTGCTAGCCTGACTGCTGTCATATATCTATGTAAATTGTCTGTGTCAATAAAGAAAATCAGGATCTATCCCACATCTTGCCTTGAAGTTGATTCTTATCATGTGACCAGGAAAGTTGTTTTTAACAAGCCTAAACAACAGTTAATAGAATTCAACAGATGGAAGGATCCAGTATGTAAAGCCAAATGCTAAGTCTTAAATGGCCCATTGGGTGCAAGTTGTCAAATTAAGAAACATAGCCATGATCATTCATGCCACAATAATACGCAGTTCTTTGTCATCTTTCTGTACCAAGAGATTACTCATAAGAGCAGCGAAGCTAGCTTTCCAGTGTTTATACAACTGGTATCATGTCGAGATTTCCTTCATTAGCAGACATTGTCATGATTGTAAGTGAACTTTTAAAACGCTTTACAGTTCTTATCTCGTTTACCCTTACAACAACCCTGTGGGTCTCCCTCTGCTACAAAAGCCAAATTTCTTTCCCTACTGTTCTATCAAACAATACACTATTGTTACAGTCTGCGATGCTTTGAATCCCCAATACAATCCCATACTTATTTGACATTGCAAGGCACAGCTGGCTGTAGTTTTTGAACTATTGTGACAACCCTTAGACAGAATAAGGCGGAGATGAGAGTGCATGGTTGATGTTAGACATGAGCAGTAATTTCTGTCATCTGGCAGAAACTTGAATAACTTTTCTTTGTTCCTGTTTGAATACATCTTGCATAAAATTTGTATTTGAGCATATAA
This sequence comes from Podarcis raffonei, assembly GCF_027172205.1. Lineage (NCBI taxonomy): Eukaryota > Metazoa > Chordata > Lepidosauria > Squamata > Lacertidae > Podarcis > Podarcis raffonei. Next base: position 96,132,678 of record NC_070605.1, on the reverse strand, counting down.
CAACTGTTGAAAATGATGCTTAAGTCAAGTACCACACTGTCTATCAAAAGTCTTTTCTAAAAAATCTTTAATAGTCATTTTACTTTAGAAGAAAAGTTTACAGGTCTTACTAGATAGCAAGAAATTGAGAGTGGACATCTGGTTTGAACATGCCCTCACCTGCCACAGAGGGAAAAGCCTAGTTTAAGAAACCATAGCTCAAGCTAATTGTAGTTTCCAGTTCAGAAGTTAACTACAAATGGTTAGCTTAAACCAGTTGTTTCATTGTGGTTGGGTGTTAGTGGGGATATATTGAGGGGATATCATTGCATGCAAAACTTTGCCTATGGAGTACTTTATTCCCTCAGAATAGGTGGGGGAAATGCCGAAATACAGAACAGTTCATGATCTCTGACTTTTTCAGATCCCTGACCAAAGTGTTAGTGAACCTGCAAATGCGGAAAGAAATAAAGGAAAATCAACAGGTTTGTTACTGTTCTTTTTATTATACAAAATAATGCAATTGATTATACTGTGTCAAGAGATGCATACATTATACAATGCTGGGAGATAAACGTATTATGATGTAACTTAAAAATGTAAGCAGCAGAATTTCTAAAGGTGGACTTGCTCATCAGTTGCAGTCCTTAGCTTCTCATGACACCTTCTGCTCAAATATTGCATGGCATGGCCTGATTTGCTGAGCAGCCCTTCCAGCTACAGTGAGCGATGAAACTTAGACCATTAATGTTCAGATGTTACCTTCAGGGCTTGAGCTTTAACTCTGAACTAAGCTGCTTTAATTGACCACTGGAGTTGAACATAAATCAGTTCAGTACCCAAATGTCTGCATGCAGGATAATTTGCTCTGTCGATAATGTATTTTAATGTATTGCAGAATTATATTTCCCTTAACACATGGGTCATTTGAGATCTGTGTTCTTCAGTGTATATAATCCTCCTTCCTCAGCTTCACCCCTATCATCCTAGATCAAGTCAGTAATCTTCAGCTACTGTCTCATTCCAAACAGCCCCATGTTTGTGAAGATTGCTTCGTTCAGGATTCATTTTCTTATATGTATAGAATCAGACAGTCATTGACACCTCTTTCCACTCTTCCCTGATTTACCGGTATATAAAATATGCTTGATTTGCTACTCACAGAGGTGTAAAGAATTTTATTTATTTATTAAATTCCTTGACCACCCTTTATTTGAGGAACTTGTGGATGTCAAGGGTGCAGTACCAGTGATGCAGGCAGAGTTAGGTTATGGACCAACCCCAAGGTCTCACCCCCCCCCCCTTCTCTGTGCATAACATGTAGACAACTTCAGGTTCTCAAAATTATCTATGTGCTTTTGGAGGGTCCCTTATCCATTTTGATAAACTTGTCAGAAAGACCCACCCTTTTTATCCAACACCACCTATCTGCTGCCAGGTATGCACTTTTCTTCCTCCCTACCTCCCTCGAGGAAACCATTCCACATCTTGCAAAAAAGTAATCCATGTGTTGTTGTTGGAGTCTATCAGCCCCAGCCAATATGGCCACTGGTCAGGGTTGGTGGGAACTGCAGTCGTCCAACAACAGCTGTGAGGGCTGCAGGTTCCCCACCCATGTGCTAAGTTATGGTTTCGTGCAGCAAGATTGTGCAGGTATGAGCCTCAGGCTTGCATGCCGTATCCTGATAATAACGTAAAAGCCCGGCTGGGTGTTGGGGACTGGACTGAGGGGGACAAGACTGAGGAGGAATGGTGGAGACCTCCCCTCCCTCCTGAACTTCCCAGAGAAGAGGAAGGTTGTATTGAATTACAGCAGTGGTTTGAGGAAGGCCACAGGTCAGAGACAGGTGAATAGAAGAGTTGGGAGGTGTTGGGAAAAGAGAAAGGGGGAGACAGAGACAGAGCAGCCAGATGACACATTATCGCTGGAGAGCATTTTTGACCCCCCTTCTCCCAGAACCTGGTGTGCACTGAAAGTGGAAGAGCAAAGGACTCAAGAGACAGTTAGTCCCCAGCAGCCACCATCAGAGGAAGTGCTGTTGCTAGGAAGGGAGGGGGAAGGAGCTCAGTTGGAGCAACGCCATTGACGGGAGACAGACTGCATTCCTTCATCGTTCTCTGTGAATTATTGAATAAATCTTGGTAAGACCTCTTATTGTTGGCGAAAGGCCCAGAGCTCCAGCATTCTGTTCTCACAGTGGCCAAACAGATGCATATGGGAAATGGACCAATGGGACCTGAGTTCAGCAGCACTCTTCCCACTTTGTGGTATACAGAGGCATTCTGTGTCTGACCGAGGAGGCAGGACATAGCATAGCTATCACGTTTGGTAATCTTAACCTCCATGAATGTGTCTAATCTTCTTTTAAAGCTGCCCAAGCTTAGCAGCTCTCCCTGCATCTTGTGCGAATAAAGATGTACCCAACATTAGAAAATTCTAGCCTGGGGTTAGTGGGAAGCCATAGATTTCCAGATTCGAATGAATTTTGTTAAACTCTGACTGAAAGATTGTCATCTGCAAAGGGAAGAAGGGACAATACAAACCCGAAATGCCTACCTGCTTCTTCTCAGCATTTAGCTTTTACGTCTGAATGCTCTCAAGGAGGCTTTGACACCTTATAGGCTAACAGATTTATCGTGGTGAAAAAATTCATGAGCTAGAACCCACTTATTGATTCATTATGCCCTAATAAATCTGCTAACCTAGAAGGTACCGCAACAAAACTCTTTGTGTTTTCTGGAAGAAACTAACATAGCTACTGCTCTATGTTCTGCTGGCAACTATTTATTTTTTATTTGGTATTTCTGATCACTCCACTGAGACTGCTTCAGAATGGGTTGTGCTAAGATGTTTCTCTTCTACGCTGCTGGCATTTCTGGTTTTCAGAATAGTCTTTCAGAAATACCAAAACTAGGCAAAATCCACTCATAGAAGGGGAATATTTGATCCAGACTTCAGTTCTAAGCTTGGTTATAAGAAGTAAGTCCCATTGAATTCAGTGGGGCTTATTATTTTCTGAGTAAAGATGCTTAGCACCAGGCTATAAATTTCATTTTGTAGATGCTTCAAAGCAGTACTGAACTTCATGCCCATGAAAATCACTATTAAATAGCACAGTGTTTTTCATGCTTTCCTGACACTTTTACGTGGCTGATCTAAAACAAATACTTCTTTTAAAGCCCTGGAGCTATTTTTTTTATTTGAGCCATTTGATCTTTTTAATAAGCATCTTTTAGTGAATTCCTATTTAAGTTTTCCTCTTTCCTCTTTTCTCTCTCTCTCTCTCTCTCTTTTGCCTTACTGCAGATTACTCATTTTTATTAGACTGCAGCAGCTGCACAAACGCAGTGTAAAATGGTATCAAGTACTGGTAGTTAAATAGCTCTTAAAATAGACCTGAATACATTTTGATGCCAGTTGCTCTCTTTTGGAAAATCCTGTTACCTAACAGAAGAACTTTTGAGTCTTTCTGTCTCAAGTGTCACATCCAAAGTAATGTTTGAGTAGACAGGAGTCTAATATACTTGCAGAAATTGTTCTACACAATTGCTAATGGGGTATCGGGGTGTGTGTGTGTGTGTGTGTGTGTGTGTGTAAGTTCGTTCTCTGTATTTTAAACTTACTACATCAGAGAATTCAAACATAATTTTGAAGAGAAGTAATAAAACAAAATTCCATGAATCAGACAACATTTTGGCGAAACCATGACCTCTGCAGGTCAGGGCGCCAAGAGCTCATTTTATGGCCTACCGTGAAACATGCAGTTTGCACTGCCAAACGTTGCAAGAGCCAATTTGCAGGTGTCTGGCACCATTTTTGAGTGAATCAGATGACATTGGGTTTTCGGGGAAATTGTGACCCTGCAAGTCAGGCTGCAAGGGCTTTTTGTGGAACGCCTTGAAACATGGGGTTTTCACAGCCAAACGTTGCAAGGGGCCTTTTGCTAGTGTTTGATGGCACTTCTGAGTGTATCGGATGACGTCAGGTTTTTGGCAAAACCGTGACCTCGTGGGTTAGTTCTTTGAATATAGATAATGAAATTTGGGGTTAATCTGTGCAAATTTAACCTGGCTGCATACTTAAGGTTATTATCTCTAAGGACCGCATGAAAAAATGCTTTGGGTGCACACAAATGCAGTGGTGAGAAAGCAATCTCTTTGTCTTTTTTGTCTGTCTATAAATCTGGCAGCTATTCAGACATCAGTAGTAGAGCAGAATAAATTGTCATGCACATTTTTGAGCTACAGGATATTCGTCTAGCAGCAGGAGAGGCATGATTTCAAGCTGTGCAGAACTGAAAGATTCTCCTCTAAGATAATGTAAGTTGAATAGAAAATGCAATATGGGAAAGAGGCTAAAGCCTATTAAGGACTGAAAAGTATATGGTGATTAGATGCAGTCAGAATAGCTTTCAAGGATAAGTAGCTATGTTACGGAAGGATGTAGTTGTTGAAGCCTAAATAACATTTCAAGTTACAGACTCACCTAAGGAAGCCATCCTTTTGTTTTTGCTCAGGTTAGCTGTCTAAAAACAAACGTTGTATGCTCCACGTTATAAGTGTACAGCCATTGTACCAGGTCCAGTGAAAAAATGTTTCCATTAGACCAGCCCTGTTTGTATGTATGTAGAGACAGAGAGAGAGATTGTCCCTGATCTTATTCGCCTTTGGTGCACATTGTAGGGTAGGCCATTTGATAACTCCCATTTTACAGATTGAGAAAGGACCAAGAGAGGGGTGTGTTCGCACGGCCATCAGTGTGCATACAAAACAGAGCAGGAAGGAAGAATTTTTAAATCAAATTCAACACTGGCAATATATTATCTAAACACATTTCTATGGAACCAATTATAACAGTAATATATTAAGTCAAGAATATTCAATAAAATTTCAAAGGGAAAAGAGAAAAAACAATCAAAGACATCAAGATTAACACTCAAACAAGCCCATCTAGACTTGGACTAACTAGATCAGCTGAGGGCAGTTGCTGAGGCCCATGCAGTCTAAGGGCCAAGTCAATTTAAGTTAGAACAGTACAGTATATTTGTGAGCTGCACCCCAGTCTGAGGTGCACCCCCCCAGATGTTGAACTCCAACTCCTATCAGTCCCAGCCAACATGGGCAATGGTCAGGGGTGATAGGAGTTAAAATCTGACAACATCTGGAGGGCACAATGGCTACCCCTGCTGTAGCGGATAATCTTTTTCATGATCAAATGGTGCATAGTATCGTATTTCTTCTCTTTAAAAGTTGCATTAACTGAGACTGCTTCATAGTACACCATGTAAATGTTCTTTATTGTGGGAAAATAGGGAAATGGCATCTAGCTCCAGTGTGGCACTGCCAGGCAGCACGTTGAATCCACTGCTGGATGGCGCTGTGGTCTAAACCACTGAGCCTCTTGGGTTTGCTGATCGGAAGGTTGGCAGTTTGAATCCACGTGACGGGGTGAGCTCCCGTTGCTGTGTCCCAGCTCCTGCCAACCTAGCAGTTCGAAAGTACACCAGTTCTAGTAGACAAATAGGTACCGCTGCGGCGGGAAGGTAAACAGCGTTTCTGTGCGCTCTGGTTTCCGTCACAGTGTCCTGTTTCTCCGGAAGTAGTTCAGTCATGCTGGCCACATGACCCAGAAAGCTGTCTGTGGATAAACACTGGTTCCCTTGGCCTGAAAGCAAGATGGGTGCCACACCCCACAGTCGCCTTTGACTAGACTTAACTGTCCAGCGGGTCTTTACCTTTTTTTTACTGCTGGGGTTGGGGATAATCAAACAGAGCCATTCAAAGACCAGGACTATGCCAGCTTGGAGCTGCTATAATGATCAGTCTAATTACTGGCAATTAACAGCAGTGGGGCTGGCTCATGATTCAGAAGATCCTGGCTTTGCCCTCCCCGGTACTTCTGCCTGCCTGCATTTTTGGCAGGTGGAGCAGCTAGCTTCTTGGCTGGGTACTGGGAGATCACCATCTCATCCCAGCAACCTCCCAGTGCTCAGCATGACCAGATGTTTGTGTTGTACCATGACAGAAACTGGAGACTGAATGCATTGCAGGTGGTTGGAATAGATGATCCCTCAGGAAAACCTTCTGAAGTATGTGACCTACAGCGGGATGGGAAGCAACTTGCACTTCACCATATGCAGCAATATACAGGTGAAACTCGAAAAATTAGAATATTGTGGAAAAGTTCATTTATTTCAGTAATTCAACTTAAAAGGTGAAACTAATATATGAGATAGATTCTTGACATGTAAAGCGAGATATGTCAAGCCTTTATTTGTTATAATTGTGATGATTATGGCGTATAGCACTTTGGGAACATCCAACTTCTTCTGCAATTACCTTTTGAGGCTTTCTCTCCTTATGGAGGGTCTCAGTGATGGCTTTCTGCACAACTGTCAGGTCAGCAGCCTTCCCCATGATTGTGCTTCCTACTGAACCAGACTGAGAGACCATTTAAAGACTCAGGAACCCATTGCAGGTGTTATGGATTGAATAGCTACTGCACCTTTTCACAATATTCTAATTTTCTGAGATTGTTAATTTGGGGTTTTCATCAGCTGTACACCATAATCATCACAATTATAACAAATAAAGGCTTGACATATCTCGCTTTGCATGTCATGAGTCTATCTCGTATATTAGTTTCACCTTTTAAGTTGAATTACTGAAATAAATGAACTTTTCCACGATATTCTAATTTTTCAAGTTTCCCCTGTATAGCGAGCAAGAACTGGTTTGCTTCAAAGACTCTGGTGTGTTCAGCAACAAATGCCGAGCCTAATTTCCTGAAATATAACTTGTCAAACTAAGTTAAAGCCTGTCTTTCAGGTTATTTGGTTTTTCCTTTCTGTGAGCAGTGAATATGTAAGAAAGGATGAATGATGTTCATGAATAGTTAGCATCAAGCCTACTCTGTAGAAGAGGAGAAATCCCTTATCTACAAGAATAATTAGAAGATTAAATTTTATCCAGCCAAAATTAATGTCATCTTGTTCACATAGATTTCAGATTTGAAAGATGAGGATATTCTGAAGATGGGTTTTTAAACTGTCTTGACTAAATTATACTAAGCTTGACTTCTTCTTTTTACTATCTTTCTAGCATCTGAATGAAGCTCTTGAACTTCAGCCTGGTGAAGCACGTTTATTTCTAAATGGTCTTCGTATGGATTTGAATCTTCATGATCCATTTAGGTAAAGTATTAGTTATGCAACTTTCCTATATTAACTATACCGAAAAGGCCCAGTGACTTGATCCATAGACCAGCTAAGCTGTGGTTAGCTCTATATTGACAGTCCTAAAAAGAATATTAAGTATAGCAATCTGATTGTTTTGTTCAATTTAAATTGAGAGGAAGAACAAAAGAGTTGCTTAACTAAATCATATATTTGTGGGTTTTTTTAATAGTCTTTTAGAAACTTTGAAGGTAGAAGAGAAAGCAATGCGTGGACTTCACTCCCTTGGAATTAAAGGAGATGTTCTTAGTAAAATCATGAGATTAGATGCCCATTCTGATGATGACGCTTATGCATTAGACATTCGTCACTCTTCAATAGTAGTAAGTAACCATATTAATTTCTTTATCTAGCTAACAACTTTTAAAGTCCCATGAGACCCTTGGGGTGATACTCATCTAAGTTTTATTCAAGAGTGGACCTCTTGAAATGAATAAACCTAGCTTTCTCATGCTCATTTATTTTAGCAGGTCTGCCCTAAGTAAGTATCAGTTGAATTCTTCCCTTTGTTTTTTTGCTGCATCTAAATAACATGGCCGCCTCTCTTGAAAACTGCATTTAAGGCTTTAACACTAAAAAGTCCAGCAGGTATTCTGATTCATGAAGTATAGTTAAGACTTTAACTGTTTTTCTAGCTTAGTTTAAATGACAGATATGGGATAGGCTGCATTCATTTTCTTAAGTGCTGCTACATTATGCTTTCTGGCTACGTTTGCATGAAACCCTTGAGTCTTCCCTTGAGTTGCTTGTCGAAACCACTCTTAGCAAGCAGTGAAATATGTCTGAGTTTATTGTCTGTCTCTCTATGATGTGTGTAAAATGGGTCTGTGCCCATTTTATGCAGCATAACTTGTATAGAACTTTTACAGGGTAGTACAGGCAGGAGCAGCAACAAAAATGAGCACTTCCATTTGCAGAAGGGCCACTCTTGTTTTAAGGCAGGGGTCCCCAAACTGTAGTCCATGGACCACCAGTGATCCGCATTCAAGTGGTACTTGGCATCTTTGCATACTCATGTTGATTTTTAAGTGTGTTTCTGTTGCTTCTTTTGTATATTGTATTTCCTTGATTTGCAATTTGAATTCAGTGGAATGCAAATCGTAATACAATAAAATACAATATAAGAATTAAAAGAAGCAATGAAATACAGTTTAAAATCATACAGCATCTTGCGCAGTGCACTACAAATACTGCAAGAGGCAGAAAAATTACCAATTGCTCCACCAAGATCCTCAGAATGAGTGAATCTTTATTTGCATCAGCCATCGGCCAGAACAATAAAATAACAATGCAATATACAAAGAATAGAAATAAAATGTCAATTATATAAAATACATTTTAGGGTTTTGAATCAATACTCAAATAGTGGATCTTATTCTAATTGCCCCAGCTAAAAGATCATCAGAAATTTTCATATGCTCCATGGGAAATAAAGTTTGGGATCCACTGCTCTAGGCAAATATTGCAAATGACATTCAATAAAAAATGAGTCCTATACAAAGCAATCTTTATTATTATTATTAGTAGTATTCTACCCTATACTGAAATACACACCCCTAAGTAAGAAAATTAGCTTTGTATATTTTATGAATTTGTTTGAAGGAAAGAGATTTATTAATTGCTAAGATTCAGGTTTCTTACAAAGTTCTACTGGTGAACTTGATAACCACTGGGTAAGATTCAGGTGCAACTGCAAAAAAAACAACCTTATTCCTATGTGTAGTTGCCATATTAAATTCTGCATTTATTAACTAAGTGTACATCAGTGGATAAACAGTCTTCAGTATCAAATGATAAATTTCCTTGTAAGTGAGGAAGAAATTGAAAGGAAGAACCTCAAAGGATGCTAAATTACCCTTTATTGACAAGTATATGAACACAGGTAGTAGCTGAGAAATTTTTAATTACTTGCTTACTGCATTATATATCCTTGAGTTCCCAAGGGGACGAAACCCTCTTCTCCTTTATATGTTTAATGTGTGTTTCTTTAAACTGTGTAATTTTTAAAAAACTTGTATGCAATTAAATCTATTCAGAGTACAGTAGACCAGTATTAACTTTCTTGTCAGCGCACTCTCTCTCTCTCTGTGTGTGTGTTTCCTAAATGATTGTCATGAGATTTCCAGTGTATACATTTTCTTACTAATAGTTAAACGCAGGCTGTAGGTACCAATTCTCAGTGCTATTTTTCTAGAAAAAGAGGTGCCAGAACTTACCATGAATCCCTTGTTCTCTTATAACGGCAGTGGCACCCAACTGAGAGGTGCCGGAACTAAGTTTCGGTGAGTCCTGGCTGAAAAAAAGCCCTGCCAGTTCTTTGTATGGTTTTCTCTGGCTGTGGATTTCAGTAATGGTTGACAAGCTTCTCTGAAAGGCAGTTTGCTCACCTCTGCTGGTCTCACCCTGCAACAGAGCTGCATAGATATATTCCAGACTGGGATAACCAAATATTCCAGATATTGATGGATTGCAACTTTGCAGTGAATGGCTGGTTAAAGATATTTTAAATGAATAAAACAAATTCCCATTATCCCTATGCATTGGCTTTGCTGGCTAGGATTGGACGGCGCTGTCATTTAAAACGATGGTCTGTTTAGGTGTTTGACCCCAGACCTTAAACTATTTGGGCAGTGACAGCATTGCTCCACTTCAGGAGGTTGCTGCACCACAGAGACAGGAGCGATCCTAATGAACTTATAAAGTTGAATCCTGGGCAAAGAAGAAGCAAAAGCAGACAAGCATGTAAAAAAAAATGTTTGGTCTGGTTGTTATAAGATTGAAAACTTAAATGTGGGTTCCCCCCTTTTTATAATAATTTTTATTAGTTTTCAATTATAAACCAATAATAGCCTCATCATAACAATACTAATTTATAATAAGTTATTAATACCAATTGTTCAAATACCAAATTATATAATTTAGATAAAGTGGCCCCATGCGTTCTAGAATTGATGGCTTGATAATTTGCTTAATTTCTGCATTCCAAAATCCTATAATTTCCATTACATTCCAGTCATAATAATAATCCCTTATACAACAACTGCAATATTAATAACTTCTATTTATGTTAGCACATTAAATGATTTATAAAGCTACAAGCAAGGAACTCAAACTATATCCTTGTTCTTCCTGTGTGTGGCAATTGTTCTGTCTGTGGTGTTTCTTTCTGTCCTTGTAAGATGTTCTGACTTTCTTTTCCCTGGTTGTTGTTGTTATCCATCATGTCTTGGGCAGAGCTGAGTTGGGGGGGGGGGTTCTTAACCATGGTTAGCACATACCATGGTATGAACCCAGTCTATACTTCCAGTTCAACAACCCTGAAAACTTCTGTTGTGAAATGAATGCATACTCTAGAACAGCCATCAGAATCTTTTGCAATGTATTGTGTAAGGCAGGGTTCCAAGTGAAATTTATCAAGTATTCTCTGGCAGACAAGTCAATGAAAGTGTCCCTGAAGGGAGAAAGTCTATAAAGTGCTTCTTAAGCTTTGAAAATCCTTTTTAGCACCATATTAAGTTAGACAAGAGAAAACTTTAAGCAGTAACACTGTTTGGCATATCAGATAATATACTCTATTGTTTTACTTTTGTCTTACAAAGAAATTATGACCCCTCTTTATCCCTTTCCCTTTTTATTGAAATATCTGATACCTAAACCGAACACATTTATTTATGAGTGTTAACAGAGTCACACTGAAGTTGTTTTTCAGAAGTAAGTCCCATTGTAGTAAATGATACTTACTTCTCAGGCAAGTGTGTAATAATAATAATAATAATAATAATAATAATAATAATAATAATAATAATAATAATAAATAATAATAATAATAATAATAATAATAATAATAATAATAATAATTTATGTATACCCCACCCATCTGCTCGGCGGCTTCCAACAAAATATTAAAATACACTAATCCATCAAACATGAAAAGCTTCCCTAAACATAAAATATGTAAAATAGAGGCCAGGAACTTCAGTCTTTCCCACAGAATTTCATGGTCAGGAGGACTCTTGCAATTGGTCCTTACCTACATGGTTACGTTTTTAAATGTTCTCCCAACTATGTGATTGGTTACTTAGGGAAAGGTAATTCCCATGTAGCTGAGGTAACAAAGAAGCACTTAATGTGCTTAAGACGTCAGCCTTACAGCCATGTGAGTATGTTGTCATCATGTAACTGGTTATACTGTTTGGTTTTAATGGTAACTCTGGCAATCACTTCTGTGTTTCAGTGGATCAATGACTTAGAAACAGATCACATCTATGACAAGTGGCCTACAAGTTTTCAGGAACTTCTTAAACCAGCATATGCAGGAATGATGCGGCAGATTCGGCGCAATCTATATAACATGGTATGTATTGGGGGTACTGGCCAAACTTATTTATATATTTGTTTATTTTGAGATTAGGGTCTTCTGCATGGAGGTCATGGAAAAGCCCTTGAGCCCTCACCACCCTCTGGGCAGCAATTCACATGTCTGTGTATGTCATTTAAGATTGTTTCACTTGCTTGTGTGCAAAATATGTATAGCTGTGTTGGTGTATCCGTGAAGACTCTGAAAAGGTGATGTTTGCATCTGACTAGAAAATGGATACGATAAGACATCTTTAAATGTTTCTCTCCTGGCAGCGTATTCCCAAGTAGCAAAAGCTTGGAGCTGCAGGCAGATAAGATCAGACTGGACTTGGAGGACCTTGGATAGTTCAAAGTACCGTACTTTTCCATGTATAAGACTAGGGTTTTTTCCTAAAAATTGAAGGTTTAAAATTGGAGGGGGTGTCTTATAAACGGGTAGTGCATTGGGGGCATGTGGGATTGGCTGCTGCCCAGAATTAGGAGGCATCTTATACATGGGGGCATCTTTTACATGGAAAAATACAGTATATACTTTTTCTGTTATGAGAATCACAACTTTTACCTCTCTTTCGCCAGACTGCACCTCCTGGGCTCCGTCTCTTTTCTCAAAAGTGGAGAACCCTAAAGGGACAATCTTCTGGCTTGGGAACCTAGCACTCAGTTGCCTCTTGGTCAGCTGCCAGCTTGTGTATTGGCCGACCTTATGATCCGGCACTATTTAAGGAAATATTGTTTATTGGAGTCCTCATTCAGGAGTCTCTGAGCCAAGGGGCTCCTGACTTGACAAGCTCAGGTTGTGCTTTGCTGGTCGTGTTGATCCCCCTGGTTTCTCCTCCACTGTGTCAGAAGTTTGGCCTCCGCTAGGGTTTGGGACATGACATAAGTGCTTTGTATAAGCTGCCCTAAACTGAAGTTGCAATCTGTATGTGTTTTATTCATTCATACCAAGATAAGCAGCCAGAAAATTGGAACCATTGAACTGTAAAATGCATGTACCTCATCAGTTTCATATTTGTGGGCTGATCTGTCCCGTGCCATTACAGCATGCAGCCCTCTGGTTATTACAGCATCTTTTGTACAGTTCAAGGAATTCCTGATTAAAGAGTATACCAGTATGGTATGGGATTTGGCTACATGGAAGAGGCATCTCTTGTGCCACAACAGGAACTTAGGAATCAGCCCCCTGTGGTCCTGAGTATCCACAAATGTTCTGATATATAACTGAATTTATACAAGCACATTTTATCTGAGATTTTGGCAGTGTGTTCAGCATTTCAGAACCTCTTTAGCTGATTATTCTTATTTTCTACCTGCTGAAACCGTAACCATCAGAGTTGATTTCCAAAAATTCTAAGCTTATCCCAGCAACATGTTCAGAAAGTATGGCAAAAGCTAGGCTTCTTTTGACTGTGAAAGCTGCCATTGCACTTTTAGAAGCGAAATGTGAATATGAATTTCTGGGATCAGCAAAAGCCATCAAAATACCTAATGGGTTAAACCACAGAGCCTAGGACTTGCCGATCAGAAGGTCAGCGGTTGGAATCCCCGCGACGGGGTGAGCTCCCGTTGCTCGGTCCCTGCTCCTGCCAACCTAGCAGTTCAAAAGCATGTCAAAGTGCAAGTAGATAAATAGGTACCGCTCCAGCGGGAAGGTAAACGGCGTTTCCGTGCGCTGCTCTGGTTCGCCAGAAGCGGCTTAGTCATGCTGGCCACATGACCCGGAAGCTGTACGCCGGCTCCCTCGGCCAATATAGCGAGATGAGGGGCGCAACCCCAGAGTCGGTCACGACTGGACCTAATGGTCAGGGGTCCCTTTACCTTTTACATGATTCAAGTCTAGATGCCATCTTCTGGGAGAAACAACCTACATCATTGCCTAACTGCTGCTAACTTAAATAAAGTAGTTGTGTGGAGAGACACACACTGAGAGCAACTCTTGCTTGAGCTGCAACAGCCATGCTCCATATCATTTCTGTCAGTGTGTCATAGAAGAAAGCGAAATTAAAATGTGCACCTCTATGGCTGATTGGCTTTTAGACACTAAAACTCAATTTATCCTTCTGTTCTTCCTTGTGATTAGGCTTTTAATTTAAGTACACTTTACTGTGAGAGAGCCTACTGTTGTCTGTCTGGAATACTGCATTAAATCCTGATACAGCTAACATGACACAACTTACTTCTTTTTAGCATGATAAGTTCATACTTGGCCAAGCTGATTGATAACTTCCTGCACATATTTGAAAAGGTTGTTGCTGAGAGAACCAGTGCAGTCACTTTGCTAGCCAGATTGTTGTGTGTTGATGTCTGTGGTCAAATGAGTATATGCCATTGTAAGAATTCACCTCCAAAAGTTGAAAATCTTGGCTCCGTTTTTAGGTTCAGCTTCTTGACTTTGTAATGCGTAAGATGAAAAGTTGCCATCTAAGATATTCAGAAACAACAACAAAATGAAAATAAAAAATACAGCAACCTAGAGTAATAACTTTTCCAGGGTGTAAAATATTGGTAGACAAAATGTAGATATACATATTTTAAGTATTCTCACCACCCCCTGCAAAAGTGGCATTCATCAAAGGTTGGCCGCAGGAAGCGGTAAGCATATACATTTTGGGAGGTTGTGAACAAAATTCAAAATGACAAATCTGCTACTGTTTATCACCCAGACTTTTGCTACAAATGCATAAATTCTAAAGTTGCATTCAAGTATATAAATGGACTTTTATCTTTCCATTTCCCCTAGCTATTACTAGGGATGTGCTTACTTTTTCCTGATATTCCTGATATTTCCTGATATTGTTGAACTAGTAGCTCTCACTGAAGTGATAAATCTGTGTATGGGCTGTACCATTTCACGGTGCAGATGACAGTACAGTGGAACCGTCCTCCTTACACACGGTTCGGGTAACAAGCTCCGCTAACCCAGCAGTAGTTGCTCCTGGTAGCAAACTTTGCCCTGGGATGCGAGCGGAAGTCTCATGTCAGCGGCGCACACGCAGCCGGAGGCCCCATTAGCAAAAGCGTGCCTCAGGATAAGTACGGTTTAGAGTTAAGAACCTACCTCCGGAACGAATTAAGTTCATAACTGGAGGTACCACTGTACACATTTTGGGAATGTCCCTCATACAATTCTCCACATAGCCTACAAGTACATCAGGTGATTTTGCTGGGCTAAATGTCGTCTGTTGGGCATCAATATTTTTTGCGGGAGATAATTCAGTTGTGTGAGCCCAAACCTGCGGTCTGGAATCATACAGTCTAGAACAGATATGCTACCTCAATGTGTTCCTTTGGGCCTCTTAAGTCTGCAAAGGAAAAGAGCAGAGAAAGTACAGGGAATGATATTGGGCCTAAGGATTCTCTTCTCCTGTCAGGTCATCTTTATTGATCCTATGCAAGAAGAAGCAGCTCACTTCATGAAACTTGTAGAAGTATTCTACTTTCAAAAGGTGCCTCTTAGGTAAGTTGAAATATGGGCAGATATGTTTCTTATACATGATGGTGTACACTGGCGTACAGTCTGTGTAAATGTCATGTGTGGTGACCCTTGGGGCCCTTCCAACCATTCTCTTAATTGTGTGTTCATGATTATTTGTGCTCATGATAGGGTAAGGGCAGTTAAAATCCTTTCAATCCTTTGTTTAGTATGGCAGCACCTGCACTTTGGAGTTCCCTGCCTATTGAGATCAGGCCTTCACTGAACTCTTTTTGGCACCTGTTAAAAACATTATTTCCAAACTGTGTCGCGACACGTTAGTGTGTCGGCTGCAGTGTCGAGGTTTGTCCCCATACATTTTGTTATTACAATTTATATATGTGTCTGTATCTCTTATAAGGGGTTAGCTTAACCTCCGGTTTGCCAGAAAAGCTGAATTACTGTGTCGCGAAATGATGCATGCCTGAAAAGTGTGTCACCAACATGAAAAGTTTGGAAAGCTCTGGTTTGGACAAACCTAACCAGATGCTTTAAAAGTTGAGATAATTTTAATCCATTTTAGTATTTTAACTTGGTGTGTTTTAAAGAGGGGTTGTGGATTTATCTTAATTGTTTTATCAATTATTTATTTATTTTAATTTATATACCATCCTATACCCGCAGGTCTCAGGGCAGTTCACAGGATAAAATGACAATATAAAAACACAGAATATATAATCAAACTAAAAACAGAAACTACCAAATTAATCCCCACCCACCCCAGCACATTTTAAAAGGGCATTGGCTATGCAAACCAGTTAAAAACAATTTTAAACATTGTTTTTTTAAAGAAATAAACAATTAAAAAACAGTTTAAAAGAATGTAAACAGCTTTGATGGGTTCTAGGGATTCTGTATAATTCTCTAATTCTGTCCAGATAGCATTTATAGTAGATTTTTTTGGGCAAGGTGGTATGGAAACCTTAATCCGCATTAAACAGCATTAAAGCTTTCCATACTTTAACCAGGACAGCAGTTGCAGATGAATTACATGGGGTTATAGGTGTTGTAGTTGCGTTTAACGCTGTAGAGATGAAGCAAGCTAGACCCCCACTGGGCCTTCCACCTTTGAGGTTTTCCACATCAATCAGTGCATAAACCAGTGCATATTTATTAGGTAAATAAAGAAATACTGTTTGCAACTGTAATTGTGCATGTCCTGTAACTCCATAGATTTGACGGAAGCTTCCAGAAGCACATGTGACCAGAAAGCTAGATTAGATGAACCTTGATCTCCTCTCACAGTACTTTGTTTTATCAGTGGAGAATTGTTGATATTACTTTGGATTTGTTCTCGATAGAATCACCATAGAAAACTAGTTTAGGGTCCTAGGACTGGAAAGCTGTGCTTGATATTCTGATTTAAAATACTTATTGCTGCTGGCGGATGGGACAAGCAGAATTTTACAGTAAAGATGCTTAGGAACTACCAAGTACAGACTTGCAAAGAAGACTTAGCTAAAGTTAGGAGGGAAGGGATACCAGGAACTGTAGAGTCTAGGTAAAAGGGCAGGAATTTTGGCTACTGGAGAATTACTGTGCTGATATAAAACTGTTGGCATCAAGTGAGATAAATCATAGATGTTCAGGGGGAATAAGGAATGCAGAGTGCCAGGTCAGTTAAAGACTGAAAATGTGCGGACATTTTTTTTTAACCTCAGAAAAGGTTATTTCTGTATGCAACAACTACAGCCCATGTTTTGTTAGCTGCAAAATGGAAAATGAGGGAGGTCCAGATTGGCAACTTAAGTTGACAGAATATGCACAACTTGCAGACTTAAAGTGTAGAATAAGAGAACAAGAAGAACATACATTTAAAGAAGATTGGAAAACGTTTATTGAATATATGGAAAATAATTGTGTACAGCTGAAAACGCTGGCAGCATTAAGATAAATTCAACAGTGTAAATAAGTTTTGATGGATGTAATAATGGAAAACCGATTGGTATAGTTTCTGTAAAATATGCAGGGTTATAAGATATGCAAAATAAACCATGGAAAGAGAAGAGGGGAAGTCATTGATATCTTAAGTATGTAAAATGTTTATCTGAATTTGTAAAACAGAAAATATAATAAAAATCATATTAAAAAAGAAAATGTGCAGACATGATTTTGATAGTGTGGTTTTGAATAGGACATAGACATCTGTTTTGAGAGGTCAAGGTAGGAGATAAGGTTTCTCAGCAGAAGTAAAGATCACGTTAGGACCTGAACCATCAGCAAAATCAGGGATAAAGGACGACCTTGGAGCAGGGTCCAGTTCTTCCGGTATCTGTGTTTGATGAATAGGAAAGCTAGGAAGTTTACTTCACAAATGATGTGGTGAAGGCAATTTGTTGGGACAATTTATTTCTACTTCAGAACTATCTTATTCTAGAGTGAAGTCCCATTAATCTGGAAAATGCTTTTTAGCCTGTATGAATATCTGTTTATCTCTATCACTTAGAATATTTTCTGTAGTAGGAAACTATGTTTCTTACCCAAAAGATTCTTTTGTATTTTTGATATCTTCTGGTTAGCAGTCTAACTAGCAGGCAAAATCTCCCATGAACCTATAGCTACATGAGAGCTATCTGCAGTCAGATGTCATAATTGGATTGAGCTCACACAGAAAGATAACCCTAAAACCTTTCTCTAAGCAGGTCTAGGCTATCTAGTCCTCCAGTTTACCTCTTTCACTGCCTGCACAGTCAACGTCACTAATGGTAGACGGTTTCATAACAATTAAATTGCTTTTCTTTGTTGTAGGCCACTGCCACTCACTTTAATATTTTGAATGTTGCCAGTTTATTCTTGCTGTTTGGATTCACATGCAACGTGTCTATAATCTGCCTTTAATGTGGTTTTATAAAATGGTGCAACTCTTACAGAATTTTCATTTCTTTTCTGAACAGAATTGGGTTTGTTTTCGTCCTAAATACCGATGAAGTCGTTGACGGAAACAAGAATGCAGGTGTAGCTTTATGGAGAGCTTTTAACTTCGTTGCAGATGAAATGGATATCCCTGCGGCTTTTACTGCCATGACGAGAGTTAGTGCTTGTAAAATATTTTTAAAACAATCCTTTCCCCCCCAAGGTTACCTTAATTTTTCTACATTTACAAAGTAGTCACGGGGCATACTATTTAAATGCATTTATTTTTTTTAAATACTTTTCCGTAAGAAGTTTTGTTCTCATCGTTACCAAGCTTTCCTGGTGGGGCGGGATGGATGCAGATCCATGTGCCTTTTGGCACAGATCTTAGCCTGAATGGGCCAAAAACATAAAATTCAGCTGCCTGCCTCAAGATAGAGACGCACGCCCCCCAACTCAGTGCATGCAATTGAGACATATAAGCAGGAAGTCTCAGCTAGCTTCAGATGACTCATGCAAACGGAGAAATGCGGCACAGGTGAAAGCAAAGGAAACCTAAAGAATCGCTAGGCAAGCCCGGGGTGTGTGTGTGTGTGGAGGCAGATTAGAATTTCCTTACTCTTAACCCAACTGTTGTTAAACTGGAAAACACGGAACGGAATTCAGGTCGATGATAGTAAAAAAAAAAAAAAAAGGGAGATGGTGAATTCAGTGTTAGGCATTATTATGAAACATATTTAACATCCATCCTTTAGTGCTTTTGCCAGGCCAGTAAGAGGCTGTGTTTGTTTTTGTGTCCTTGTCTGGCCCTGCCCACTTTTGGGGTGTGGTACCACTCGCTGCTGAAATGCAACACACACACACACACACACACACACACACACACTGTCCCGCAAAGAGCTTTCCACACTAGTAATCTGGTTGTCGGGCTGAAAGACTTCCTGATCCCCTGGTGTAAATGGCTTCTGCCCACCAGTTTGGGATTGTTAAGGGGAGAAACGCTAAATATATGGATTTGAGAGAGTTGGTTCACTCCTGCTTAACAGGAACCCTGGAGGAGGAAGGTAAATTCCAGGTGCTTAAGCGTGGGTTAAACTGATGCTCGCAGAGTAAAATCATGAAAGCCTAGCTCTTTAATTTTATCTAACACTCTCATGAAGCCGTCAGGACTCCTTGCTCCCAAAGCTGTTCTAGGGAGGCTGTCCTAGAATTATGTGCTAGTAATAGAAATCTCCCCATTTCTAACCTAACTTTATTAGCGGCTAATTTATAGCTGTGAGGTTTTATGCCTCCCTACTTGTCTTCCCTTAAATAGCTCTGACGGCTAAGCTGTGATATTTCTAACATGACTGCATATTTAGCAGTTTACTCATATTTCTGGGCTTCTGGAAGAGAGTAGGCAACAAGACAGCTTTATTATGTAAATATTTGCTTTGCTTTCTTGACGCATTTCATGGCTGGGTACTGGAAGGATGTGAGATGGATGCATGTAATTGTGCAGAAAATAAAGGGTGGTTTTATTCTCTCTCCTGAATTTCTCCTTTTCCCCTAAGTGCCCAGAAATGCATATGATGGATGAGTTTAAGAGTGAAAGTTCATTGAAGTTTAATTGGCGGAGGCATTAAAGTGTGCCGTCTCTTGGTTACTGCTGAAAAACCCGGTAATAAAATGAGCTAGATGGGCCTGTGATTGGGCGGCAGGAGCCTTTAAAATCCACTTGCAGCTTGGCAATAAAAATTTAATATAATATGAATACATCAGTAGAATGGGTGATCACATTTCTTTATCTGTTCCTCTCTCTCTTTTAATTAGATGTACCATGAAGTAGAAGAGGGAGGTGTACTTTCTGTGGGGCATGTGAAGCGTTTTCTTGTCACAGGATTTCCTCATGCTGACTTGCAAGATATCTTGGGTGTCGATTCTGATTATGATGAGAACAGACAGGTAGGAACAGTACAGAGTTGCAAGAGGATGTACCAAAAAATAAATCATTTTTTAAAGTTTTGGGTAGGTGGCACAAATCCACGGGCATTGAATACTGAGGTTTTGGAATATCAGGTGTTTGAGGAGGTACAATATTTCACCTCCCACAATACCTATGCCACAGAATCTGGAATATCGGCAAAGCGTCATTGGTGCTGTAATGCAGGAAACGGCCAGGATCAGTTGTGTGGATGTATCTTCTAAAATGAGTCTTATAGGCTCTGTTGTTTGAGGGTCAACAGGGAAACAGAAAACAACATTATCCTAATACATTTTACAGGCAGCATCTCGGTCACCTGGGAGACATGCCCCATTGAGCTCAGTGGGACTTGCTTTTGAGCCGCCGTGCATAGGATTGCAGTGTTAGTCATCCTGAATCCACTTCTGTAAATTCAACTTGATGCTTGGCTTTGTAAGTAAGCAGGAAAGGCAGATAGGCAGCTATCATTCAAAACAGTGGCGTTACCTTGTTTGACTTGCCTGTCATGATATCTTTTTTCACCTATGACAGTGCATGTTCAACCAGCTTTCCATATTTTCATCAATGCATTGATTTGAAAGAATAAATATATGAAGTATTCTATTGCTGTCAACTAATCTGCAGGTCTAAATGAAATCCAGAGGGTTGGATAGAGAAGAAGTTAGTTAAACCTAGTTTTCATTGAAATTTGTGTTCGTGTTAGTCTTGACTTGTCCCATTGATTCCAGTGGGAACTGAGTTCAACTAACTTAACCTGAATTCAACCCAAATACTGTTAATGCATTGTTTCAGGAAATCATGTTCGCAGCCGGCGATTGCCAGTCCCCCTGCCTTTAAAATAACTGCTTGAAAAGTTGTAAAGGAATAATAAATCACTTTGCTCCTCACCTGTCCCAGCAAGCGATGCATAGATGTTTGTGTTCATTTTCTCTTGATATCTAATCACTACTTTTCCACAGTCGGCTCTATATAATTGGGACATCTTTGCTCCATCTAGGCAGGAGCGATGTTTTATAAGAAGACTGGCCTGGGTCCATTGCCTCAAGCTCTCTTTAATGGTGTGCCCTTTAACAGAAAAGAGATGAATCTAGCAGAGCTGCAAACCTCTCTGGTGAAGATCATGGATGCCACGGAGTCCTTCCAGCGGGCAGTGTTCTTGGTATGTTTCGCATTTTATTTTATTTTTAAGCAAATGCTCAGTGAAATAATGGCTAGTCGATTGCTTAAGTTGTGCTTATGTTCTACATTTTTTATAACGAGGCGGTTTGGAATTAATCTTGTGAAAACCTAAATGGCATCATTATTTTAATTTGCAGTCATGATTTTGAAACCTAATATATAATTATTATCCATGCTTTAGAATTTAACTAAGCCCTTGTTAATCCTTGAGATGCTTGGAACCACAGTATGAAGACAAATGTTGCTACAAAAATGTGGACTGGATAAGAAGACATTTCTCCCCACTATCCTTTTCTTCAAATGATTGAATAATTTGTGTGTGATGTTCTAACCACCTTCCTGACTTCACTTTTTCCTTCCTCGCCTTTTTCTTCACAGTAACCTCTGTCTTTTGCCCATTCGAATCATAATAACAACAGTAAAAGCCCCATTTGCCTTATCTGCTTGGCTGTTTCTTGCCTTCCCTTCTTTCTTATTCTCCCTGTGATTGTTTTAGCGGAAGGCGGAAGTGGAGTACAATGTATTTTTTTGCCCTTTGCAAAGCTCCTCACAACCCGCTCTGGATCCACGGCACCTGGCTGGAGGTGTGTGTTATACTGGCACCCCAACACCTGCTTGTTGCATCTCTGGGAAGGGAGAATGACAGCAAATGAGCCCACAATTTCTGCCTCTGGCAGCTGCATTGTAGCTTGCAAGGCACTTGAAAAAGGGCAAGGACCTGGAGCCAGCAGAGCAGGAGCAGGCCATTAGCATTCCTGTGCAAGCCATGAAACCTTCAGAGCAGGAAGCCAGGTGATCCCAATACCTGGGGAATGAATCATTAAGATCCACGCTTTTTTGGAGCATCCACTTGAAGCTTGTTTAACCACTTATTTCCTTCATCTGAGAAGCAGAGAAGATTCCTGGAGAGGCTACACAGAACAGTGTGAGCTCTTAGAAATGCTTTATTCTACCTCAGCCTCCAGACAATGAGGAGTTTTTAAGGAGTCACCGATTCCCCCTGGTCAAAAAATTATTATTTTTAACTCTCCCTTTCCCTAACTCTTTGCAGTCCACCAGCCAACCCATCCCACATGCTTTTAAGCTTAATGCTGATGTTCAGAGACAAATTAACCAAAGAGGCATTTCTGGGAGAAGTTTCCTCTCAACATGGGGACAAACTTTGACTCCTTCCCACCCTCCATCTCCTTCTGAATGTAATGGTCTACCTAAGGCTGTTTTGCTATTAGCTTCCTGACATAAAGGCCTTCACAAAATTATATAAGCAGTTGTGTTCTAAGACTCTGCTTCATAGATGGCATTCTTCCCTGGAGAAATTGCTCCACAATCTTCTGATCATTTGTACTGATTTCAGACAACCTTATTACCAACACCAGGGGCTGACCCACGTGACTCAGTTGTTAGTCCAGAATATGATGATGGAGACTGGGTTGACGGGTCTCAAGTTAAAGATTGAGGGGTCTCAAGTTTCGCATCACCTCTTTTATAACTCCCTCTATATGACACTGCTATTCACAACTCTGGCAGCTCTTCCTCAATAGCCCTTCTGCAGAGCCAACCCAACGCCACTTAAGGGAGAAGGAGTGCTGATTGAACCCAAATCCATTCTAGCGTCTTTTCCATTTTTTTAAAATAACAGGATTCACCTTCATTATAAAAAAAGATATCTTGGGCTAACGAGTATTATAGTCTAGAGCCTGAATTTATGGACTCTTGGAAGCTCCCAGCAGCTGACACCCCAGTCTCTAGTCTCCAAATTTCTCCCCCACAAAGATGGGGATGCTCAACTGAAAAACGCCACTGAGGGGAGGCAGTTCACCTTACACAGCAGGACTTCACCTCAGTTTTGAAATTCACTCCCCCCCCCTTAGGAAGAAGAAGAGTTTGGATTTGATATCCCCCTTTATCACTACTTGAAGGAGTCTCAAAGCGGCTAACAATCTCCTTTCCCTTCCTTCCCCACAACAAACACTCTGTGAGGTGAGTGGGGCTGAGAGACTTCAGAGAAGTGTGACTGGCCCAAGGTCACCCAGCAGCTGCATGTGGAGGAGCGGAGACGCGAACCCTGTTCACCAGATTACGAGACTACCACTCTTAACCACTACACCACGCTGGCTAGGTGTCCTACATTTTTCATGCACTGGTAGCTCTTTTATTTAGCTCGTTATTTTTGATCAAGATAGTATGCATTTCCCCCCTCCTTTTTAGTGTTGGTATAAAATTCCAATAAAATTGGTGAATATGCAAACTGGGTTATAGGAGCTGCCTACTTCTGGGAAGTTCTCTTCCTGCCTTTGACCACAAGTTGGAGCTGTTACCCACCCCAATGACCTTTTACAGGCACTGGTACTTTTCAAATAGGTACCAATAGAACGATCTAAAGTTATTGAGTGGTGCGGAAACTGAACAAACCTGCTGTTGTTTTCCTTTCTTTTCTTTTGTAATACTTTTTTTAAAAAAATTTATTTATAAAATTTTCAAATTTAACAATAATAAAAAAAAACATTCCATTTGAATTATACATCCAATTCTAATCTTTCCACTTTCAGACTTTCTTCAGTCTATCTGGAAATTTTCATGTTTTCACAGTTATTCACATTTCTTGCCTCCATATATATATATATATATATATATATATATATATATATATATATATATATTTTTAACCAAATTAATCTTAACAATTATTATAAAACAATATTTCTTTCCATTATTATCACAGAGCTTCTTGAACACCTACAAACGTTAATTGACCTTCACATATATTCTTAATATACCCTGTAAATTTATTCCCATCCTCGGTAAATCTATGGTCTCGCCGGTTCTGAATTCTCCCCGTTAGCTTGTCTAATTCTGTGTATTCCATCAACTTCATTCTCCATTCTTCTTTCGTCGGGATTTCTTCCTGTTTCCACTGTTGTTTTCCTTTCAGGGCGTGCTGAATGATCATACAAATGCAGTTGACTTCATCATGGAGCAACAGAATGTAGTTTCACATATACATGACAAGATTCTTGATCCTCAAAGAAGATATTTGAACTTTGCATCCCCATCAGGTAAACCCAAGTACTGCTTCTTTTCTTTCTGTCAGCCCTAAGTTTGATTTCATATTTGATATTAACAAGCCATGTTTTAATTTTTGCAGTGCCTATAGATACAAACGATTTCTCAACTTTTTCCTTCTTGGACTCTCAAGATAAGACTTTTGTTATTTCAGAAAACATGAAGTATGTTACAAGGAAAGGTACATTTTGTTTTTGTTTAACTGTTGTTATGAAAGCTGAATGGTTTACTAAGATTAGTTATAACATTGTATTGTTGCTTTAAGCTACATAAAAAACCCTCAAATATACATTCAATATACCGTATTTTTTGCTCTATAAGACTCACTTTTTCCCTCCTAAAAAGTAAGGGGAAATGTGTGTGTGTCTTATGGAACGAATGCAGGCTGCGCAGCTATCCCAGAAGCCAGAACAGCAAGAGGGATCGCTGCTTTCGCTGTGCAGCAATCCCTCTTGTTGTTCTGGCTTCAGAAATTCATAAAGTTTTTTTTCTTGCTTTCCTCCTCCAAAAACTAGGTGCGTCTTATGGTCTGGTGCATCTTATAGAGTGAAAAATACGGTAATTTGATTCAATATAATTCAAATATAACAAGATCCTTAAATGTAACTTAAATATAACAAGATCCAAATTTGGGTCAAGTACTCTTAGGTAAGAGAACCCCAGCAGAGATTTAAAACCACAAAATACGCAGCAAAGTAAAGCGTGGAAATATAGCCTGTTAGACCTTTAAAATATGCCCCTCCAAGTGAGTTCCAAAATGTTCCCTAAAAATTTTCTTTCCAAAGTTTTCCTCTTCCCCCTAGCATAAGAAAAGGCCACATGTTTGGTAAGTTTAAAAAATTGTTTACTTACAACTCTCCAAAGGTCAGATTCATGTGCTTCACATTTATTGAATAAATGGAAAATAATTGTGTACAGCTGAAAACGCTGGCAGCATTAAGATAAATTCAACAGTGTAAAATAAGTTTTGTTGGATGTAATAATGGAAAGCCAATTGGTATAGTTTTTGTAAAATATGCAGGGATATAAGATGTGTAAAATGAACCATGGAAAGAGAAGAAGGGAAGTCATTGATATCTTAAGTATGTTAAGTGTTTATCTGAAATTGTAAAACAGAAAATTTAATAAAAATCGTATTAAAAAAGAAAAGATTCAGATGCTTCAGAAAAGTTTTACAGGCAGTAAAACTTAGCTTAGTTACAAAATGGTGAAAGTTCCTAAATTATTAGTATAAGAACTCAAGAGTGGCTTGTGAGAGACATGTGCTTGGGCTGGAGCAACCACCTCAAACCTCTTCAAGTGCTGAGCTTCTCAGGTAGACTGGGAAGAACAAAGGCTTGATTACCTACCGGTAGTTTCTACAAAGGTGAGGGGAAATGGACCTAGCTAAGCCTGGCAGGACAGTTTACTCTATGGTATTAACCCCTTCATGCATTGATTAGACTTAAGCATGTTCGTTATATGCGACTGGTTATCCCACACATGGGGCATCTGTTAATGTCATATCAGCCACATTCTGTCCCAATGTGTGCAATTGATTTTGAACACGGATTTAACAACTGGCTCTTAAATTGGCTTGGTTGAGATACAACATTCCCAGTCAGTGACAATGGCTACTTCAGTTGGCGTGCTGTGCACTTAGTGAGGAGATGTCGGCTGCACAATACTTCCTCCTCCTCTTGCATGGCATTCCTCCCTTTGTAGAGCTAATCGTAGTTCGGCATTATATTTGTGCCAGGAATAAGACTTAAGTACATAAGCCTTCTGCAGTTGTTTCTCCCTCCTGTCGTGCAATGGGGAGAGTGGGGCCGTGCTTAATGGCCGTTCTGGTGCATCCCCTGCCAGACCCACCCCCTGGCAGCTGCACTTTGGGGCTGAAGTTCGGTGCGTGCACCAGCTCTGAAGATGATTTAGAATCCTTGAATCATGCGAGGGACCTACGCTTGTAGACTAGGCTATCTGATTCAGACATTCAGGCAAGGGGTGGGTCCAGTAGGGGCAGCGTCCTGCCCTCTCCTTGCTGCTTCAGTCATATGTCACATTATTGTAAGAACATGGGGTGAGCGGTGCTGCCCCAAATACTTACTAGCATATTTTAAAATAGCTCTGTACAGTGGTACCTCAGGCTACAGACGCTTCAGGTTACAGACTCCGCTAACCCAGAAATAGTACCTCTGGTTAAGAACTTTGCTTCAGGATGAGAACATAAATCGCACAGCGGCAGCGGGAGGCCGCATTAGCTAAAGTGGTACCTCAGGTTAAGAACAGTTTCAGGTTAAGAACGGACCTCCGGAATGAATTAAGTTCTTAACCCGAGGTACCACTGTATGCAGCAATCCACGCTTCTGTTCTGTCAGTGCACTCTTGTTCATGCACTTCCCTTTTTATTTATTTATTTTTAATGTTGAAAAGTGAAAATGTTCAATCTGGGTTCTTTCCCTCCCTTTTCTTTTTTTAGATGAAGATGTAGTATACCCAGGCACCATATGGATTGTTGCTGATTTTGATAACCCAGATGGGAGGCAACTGCTTTCAAATGCCCTGAAATACCTGGTCAGTGCCGTAAAATTCCTGTGTCCGCATAGTATGAGTGCAGCCGGGTAATCTCTCTCAGCAAGGCTCTGAAGGAGGATGGTGATGGAAACATAAATAACAGCAACAGTATTTGATCACTATGGAATGGGTCTTGCTAACCTAATAATTTATCTCCTTTCCATCAAATAAAATAAAATAAAAAGTTTTAAGGAAAAGGCAAGCTTATGGAAGTATTAGCTACTGAACAATTCACAAAGCTGGCAAGGAATTGGACTGAAAAAGCCAAAGAGAGTTGGGAGAAATAGGCCAGATGAAAGATGCTGACTTCTTTTGACATCTCTGTATTATATGTAATGGTACAAGCTCATTATATGCATGCAGTTTACAATGTCAGCACCCAAACCCTTCATTTAGCAAGAGTGTATCTAATAAGGAAGGAAGGAAATGATTATGGGAATGATCCAATCTCCATACTGAGCAGTGCATGCCCATTTCTGCATTTGGGATGAACCGAATGGTTGCCTAAATAAATAAAATTTTAAAGTATCTGACACTTCCAGAGTAAATAACTGTCCTATAAATCTGGTTTTACTGTGCCAAACTGATATTTTTCCTGGACTTTCATAATGTTCAGGAAAACAGCCATTGCAGCCTCCTGCTCTAAAAGATAAGCTGGCATCTTTTGAGTTGGATCCAAACTAAGGTAGTGTGCTTTAGTCACATTTGTCTTTGTTGGCTTGATTGTTCAGAATATACCACCTTTTATATGCTATATAAGATTTCAGGTCAGTGATTAAATTCAACGGGACTAGTTAATTGTGACCAGCATAAGTCCCATTGCTTTCAACTGGACTAATATATAGCTAACTTTGTCTGGACCCAACACTATATCTTGGCTGCTCCTACCGTAACAGTTCTGAATTCTGCGTTACATGCATGAACTATCCATAAGGTTCAGCGTTTTGGATACTTGAGTGCAGGGAGTAACATAAATTCTACTCATTACTGATGCAGAGCAGAACTCCGACATATAGTTAGCAGAGTAAAAACTTACGTTGCAGGATTCCCAAAGAAATAGACCAGAGGCAATTAATATTTCATCCAGCAGAGCTTTACTGCTACTTAAGGCAAATAAGCATAATGGTCACAAATACAATACATTCAGGATTGGCACTGTCCATAAGAAATCCAGTTGCAGCAGACTTAACTTAAACTTACAATAAGACTAAAACCTTAACACTAAGCATACTATATACAGGACACTACACCAGAAGGAAAGAGAGATAGAAAGTGAAACTCGGGTTCCTTCTGGCCCTACTTTTATAGTCAGCATGACCTTGACAGGAAGAGAGAACAGAACCAGTTTAAGCCTGCTGTACTTAACTTCTCTGAAGGAATAACCCAAACATCATGAACCTTCTGCTTGTTTCTAGGCAGAATAGAAACTTAGGTGTCAGGTAGAAACTTCCAGCTTGCACCAGTTTCTCTCACACACAGAAGCTTCCATAACCCTCTTGAATTAATTAAAATAGGAAAGATCTCTACAATACTTTCTATACCAAGAAATGCAAACTGAGAGGGAGGCGGGACTATAACATTTATGCCCTGCTCGTAAACTTCCTAGAAACTTGTTGTTGGTTGAGATTAGATTGCTAGACTACATGGAGCCTTGGTTTGATTCCATAGGCTTATAATGCCGTTCTCAGAAAAGAAGAAAAGAAAAGCCAACTCACACTTCATCAGCAAGCCTGTTTAATGCGTGTACACCATTGTTTGCAGTGACAAACACAACAAAGTGTAAAAGGGAGCTTATTCGGCATATATGGGGAGCCACAGCCAATTGCTCTCATTTTTTCATAGCATCTCCCCATCAGCCTTACCTGTTTAGAAAACACGAGAGTTGATAACAAGGAAAGGAGAGGCAAGGGTACCGAAGGATGAATGTATTTAGGCTTCACTCCAGTTGCAGATGCAGACTGACAGGCTTATCAAAAGGCTTCATTGGAAAAGTGGGTTATGAGAAGGGATTTGAAGGAAGAGAGAGAGAGAGTTGGTGGTCTGGGAGGGACTTGCAGGCATTAACTGTAATAATAAGTAAACATGTAACCTCTATCTGTGTCTTACAGAAAACTAGCAGTCATGTACAGCTTGGGGTTGTGCATAATCCTGCATCGAAAATAACTGAAGATAACACTGTCATTGCAAGGGCAATCTTGGCAGCTTTTCTAACGCAGAAAAACGCTAGTCTGAAAAACTTCCTCGGTCGGATTCTAAAAGAGGACACGGCAAGATCTCTCGCTACGGGAACTAAAATCAAGACACTTCTTGTTCCAGTTAGTAGTTTTATACTCCCTTTACTCTCTTTGCATTTGCTGAACGTACAAGATAGCAAAGTAATTTTAAAGGAAGGCCCTCCTCATTTGGTGCCGTTGCACTGTGAATTCAAGGAGAAACTGATTTAAGTGTTTGGAAGTGCTGTTGCCAGGCTGGATTTGACACCCAGTCTCTCTTTGGGGGAGATGTTTTAGCTTTTCTGACCTGGGAGACATCTTGTTGCTTTTCTGTTCTAGGGCATGAATAACGATGCGTTTGAGAAGAAGTACAACACGATAGGTGTCGATGTGATTCAGGCTCACCAGGTGTTTTGTCGGGAGGTTCTTAAGCTGCTTCCTGGGCAAATGGCTGTTGTTAGTAATGGCAGGGTAAGTAAAGAAGTAAACTCGTTTGTAAGACTGACTTCACTTAGCTTATCGAGAAAGCCCAGCTCTTGCTCTTTTTTCATCTCACTGGCATCTTCTTATCCACCATTCCAAACCAGCAGTAGGGAACCTCTGGTTGTGGGCCTCATTTGGCACATAGTTTTACCTGCAAGGTCCTAATCTTCCCCAAACCAGGCCCACATGCCCTACACCTGATGTCACATATAAGGGTTTGCAGGAAGGTATAGATCTGGCTCCTTTCTGTAAGCAGACACTGCTGAACGGCTGATGGCTGGTGTCTGCAAACCTCTGAGCCTTTACTCACAGAGTTTCATTTCAAATCACCCAAAGGACAGCATTTCTCCTGGTGCCCCAGTTGCATTATTGAAACGTCCTGCAGGGGTTGAGGGAGGTCAGGATTCAGGCTGCTGGCTGGATCCATTTCCCCACCCAAACACATTATACTTGGGCTTGGGGTCCTATTTATTTTTATTTATTTATTGAATTTCTATACCGCCCTATACCCAGAGGTCTCAGGGCAGTTCACAGAACAAGGTCAACATAAAAACCACAATATATGTAATCAAAATAAAAACAACAACCCAATAACATCCCCCCCCAAAAAAAGAGAGCCACATTTTAAAAAGGCATAGGATGTCAATCAGATCAACCAAAGGCCTGGTTAAAAAGGAACAATTTTGCATGGTGCCTAAAGATGTATAATGAAGGCGCCAGGCGAACTCCGCTGGGGAGAGCACTGCACAGACAGGGAGCCACTGCAGAGAAGGCCCCGTTCTTGTGTTGCCACCCTCTGGACCTCTTGCGGAGGAGGAACACAAAGAAGGGCTTGAATGGGTCTTCCCCACTCCAGCTAAGCCCTTCATCTGAATGAGTCCATCCGGTCTCAGCACCCAATGGTGTATAAAAAAGGGAAGCTGCTGGCACAGCACCATTTACTTCTGACTTCCTTGCCTCTTCGCAGGGAAGTGATACAATTGTATACTCACTGAGGATTCAGTAGGTCTAAGAAGGTGGTGACCTTGACAGGTCAGCAATCGTGTAATAAATGCAGCCACCCTCTACAGTGAGATTCTGAACCAGTTTGGTTGTCCAGAATGGAAATATTTCCATGCCTGAGTGTGGAGTGGGCCTGCACAGAGTATTGGTGAACCGCCTAGCTGCCAACGCAGCACTGTGTGCTCTTGCCTATGGATCAGGGGATCCTACCCCATGGGTGATGATGCTCCAGCACATTACACTAAAGGCCCTTCAAGGGGACAAGGGGGAAGAAGCACCAGTGCCATCATCACTCTCATTTTGTCATCCAGACACGATATGAAAGAGTGCATGCAAATTTCGCAGAATATAACACGCAAGTACTTTGAGCTTCACTGGCAGCTAGGCTCATTCTAGGTGCAGATGCTGGTTTGAAGCCTTGAAAAGCAAAATGTAGCATTCCTCCCACATCCCCACCAATGTCTTAATTTGTTTGTAACAGATAATAGGCCCTCTACGTGAAAATGAACTGACCGCAGAAGACTTTGACTTGTTGGAGCAAGTAACGCTAAGTAAGGCAACAGCGAAGGTCAAAGCCCTGGTCAAGGAAATGGGTGTTGGCGGTAAACGGTAATATTTCATTCAATTTTTTTATATTAAAATATTTTTGTGGGGTTCTCTTGGATTGTAGCTAGAGCTTTCCTCACTAGCCAAGGCAATGCGACG
Organism: Podarcis raffonei; assembly: GCF_027172205.1. Classification (NCBI taxonomy): domain Eukaryota; kingdom Metazoa; phylum Chordata; class Lepidosauria; order Squamata; family Lacertidae; genus Podarcis; species Podarcis raffonei. Next base: position 96,101,619 of record NC_070605.1, on the reverse strand, counting down.
TTGGACATTCACTCCTTTAGATCTAAATCAATTTGACAGTTTGCATTTGAGTTTTAACGTCTTTTGAAAGCCTTCAGAATGTTATGGTGACACTTCCTGGTATATATTTTAGGGGGTAAATATAGCTGATTGTTTGCCTTGAAGAAAAAAACCTTTTCTTCTTTTCTTTAGCGGCAGTAATTTAGCAATGAAAGTGAGTGCGCTTATTTCTTCCTTGCCTAAAAGTGATGTCCGCCGAGATATTGACTTTCTCAAAGAGAAGCACAGGTAAAAAGCCTCTAAATTGTTGCGTGTTAGTTTTTGCCACAGTGCATTCGTCGTTGTGAAATCTGTGTGATACGTAAGATATTTCAATACTTAATGAAACGTTTTCTAGCACTTGATTTATTATGTGTACAGGCAATGAACAATCCACACATATACCCAAGAACAGAACTTGGTCTAAAAACTTGCTATCTAAGACCATAGTTGATTTAATTGTTCAGAGCTGAAAATAAATGTTCTTGATGCTGCTTTTAGCATTCGTTTATCTCTGCTGAGCAGGCATTTGTAGATAGGCTCACATGGTCAAAACCCCAAAGACAGTGCACAGGAATGGGGGGTATCATCAGAGCCCTGAGGTTTGTAGAAGTACGTAAAAAACTGGTGGTAAAATAGACCTCAAGGGGGACTCCCCCCGCAAAAAAATAATCATCAGAGTCCATAAAATGCTGGCTAACTATTGGCAGGGGAATTGGATGGGAGGGGGAATGAAGGACAGGATCACGGACTGTGCAAAACACTAAAACAGGAACACTTCAAGCTGCAACATTTTGTTGTGGGTTGCACTTGATGTATTTAATAAAGGTTCTGATAACACATCAGTCAGAACTGCTATGAAGCCTGGCTTTCAGAAATGGATAAACTGCTACATTCTGACATGCCTTAATGACTGGAGTTTGGGGGATTTCTCTGTTGTTTTGTAATTATTAATTCTGTGTGTGGCAACTGAGATCAAGTCCCTTTCTTTAGTTTGTCCCAAATTCTTCAGTTCGGAAACCTGTTGATATTGTGGTTCTGTTTTTAAGTCATATCCCATCACTTCAAGAAATACTTTGTAATTGCGCAATGTAAACCTCCACTTGACACAATATTTTTCTCTGGAGGTAGTTCCCGCCATTGGCTGTGTGTTATGAAGTGATGGGACATCTGTTGAACCATAGCATGCTTTCTAAAAACACAAAAGGGTTATATTATAAAATTCCAGTGCATGCCCTCCCTACAAATCATACTTGCCCTTTTATATACCTTGCTCAACATTGGGTGTATTTTCCTCCCCATAGTGTACTAAAGATAGATCCAGAGCAGAAAAGCGAACCCTTCTTTGACGTTGTTGGCATTGTAGACCCGTTGTCAAGAGAAGCACAGAAGCTGTCACATTTACTGATTGTAAGATCATTATTGATTTCTTGCACGCAATTCCAGCTTTGTGATTTAGTTAAGACCTGTGTAGTACAGAATGCTATTGGGGGGTGATGAGAGAGAGAGAGAGAGAGAGAGAGAACGAACGAACGAACGAACCAGCTTCCAATCCTCATTTGACCATGAAATTTACTGGGTGACTTTGGGCCACTTCTCTCTTTTAAGCTAACCTCCTTCATAAGATGATTATGTATATATGTACGTTTCCGAGCACAATTCAGAGTGTTGGTGCTGACCTTTAAAGTTCTAAACAACCTCAGCCCAGTATACCAGAAGGATATCGTTCAGCCTGGACACTGAGGTCCAGCGCCGATGGCCTTCTGGCGGTTCCCTCAGTGTGAAAAGTGAGGTTACAGGGAACCAGGCAGAGGGCCTTCTCAGTAGTGGCACCCACCCTGTGGAACGCCCTCCCATCAGATGTCAAGGAAATAAACATCTATCTGACTTTTAGAAGACCATATGTCTTCTAAGGCATCTGTTCTAAGGCATCTGCCTTCTAAGGCAGCCCTGTTTAGGGAAGCTTTTAATGTCTAATGTTTTATTGTGTTTTTAATATTCTGTTGGGATCCACCCAGACTGGCTGGGGAAACCCAGCCAGATGGGCAGGGTATAAATGTTTATTATTTATTTATTTAGCATGGGGGAATATTCAATTTGAGGTGGATTTAGGGCAATGCAAGTACTTCCGTTGCACTTGGGTATGGTGTAAGAAGTTGCAAACAAATAAATTTATATGTACAATGAAAGTGTCGGGAATTACGTTGTTGCCCCATGCAAATTGTTTTGCTTAATTCTGGATAGGGAAAAATCCCACACAAAACAATTTCGTTAATACGAGAATTGTTTCTGTTAGTTCCTTGGTCAGGTTGTCAACATGAAACTGAGGCTGTTTATGAACTGTAGATTCAAGCTGTCAGAGGCGCCTTTGAAAAGGTAAGTAGCACATGAAAGTTTATTAATGAAATGTGCCCCATAATATGGTTCCCACTTAGAAGTAGTTGCCTTGCCTAATGACTTTACTCATTAGGCAGTGAGTATTCCACAATCTTCTGCTAGTCTCATTTACGTTTTCCCACTCTGCTGCTTCTCGATTGCAACTTTCCTTCTCTCCAAATCTTCCTTTCTTTCTGTTTGGAATTACTGTGAGTAATTTTGCAAGTATTGCCACAAATACTTGATCTTCCAGTCCTTTCATGTACCCAGGCATTAACACCCACTTCCTGCTTCTCTGAATTCTTAAATAAATGTGCACATTGGTTGACTGCACTCTGTTAGAAACACGCTTAGCATAAATGCAGCAACTCGTCGCTTGGTGCTGGTGCTTATAAAACATTAGTGGGTATTAATGCAGAAAAATGGTCCTTTAAGCAAAGTATATCCTCATAGAAAGAGAGCTTATAATTGTAATCACTTTATAATTGGAATTGCTTATCAGAGCTCATCATATTACCATTTATTTATCATTTTTGCTGTATTTGCTTTCTGCCGTGTAACCAACAGCCAGGAAGCCCTTTCCTTTTGCCAAAATAATTAGATCATTTGTTACAATATTATGAGTTTTCTGTGACTTGTATTTGCTTTCTCCCAGGCATAAAATGGGTTCTGGGCAGGAAAATTAATCATTGTGTGCCTCATGTTTTTGAAGGGCTTGTTCACTTGCCCTATATAATAGGGCTGTCGCATTCAGCTGGCTAATGCTGGCGTCCTGAGCTGCGTGTTCTGTTTTTCAAAGGGCTGGTAACACCGGCCGCGTTCTTGGCACGTGTTGACAGTGAAGAGAATGTGTTTGTTGAGGGCTCGGCTGGTAATTGTGGCACAGGAATCCGACCTGAGCTAGAAGAACTATAAAGCCTGTGGAAATTAAAAATAAAGAAAGGGTGTGAAAGATCTCCTACACTGTCTTGTCGCGTGTGGATTAGCTGCTTCAAAAATAGCAGCATTTGCGTGCTCGGCAATGATGAATGTATAAAATAGGATCAGAGGATTCGAAGGTGTTTTAAAAAAGTTGTTATGCAAACTTTTCAGTTGCATCTTGCCCTTCCTTTTCTGCTCTTTTCCCTTTAACGCTGACATTTGTATCCTTGCTGTAGTTTTTATCGTTTTGTTCTGGAGTCCGAACTTGTTTCAGGAGCCAGTGGTTCCTTTCCTCTCGCACCGGGAGCAAACTTCTTTGAAATGCCAGAATCCCCTCTCCTGACCCTCAACATGATCACTCCAGAAAGCTGGCTGGTTGAAGCGGTGAACAGTTCTTATGACCTTGATAACATTTATTTGAAAGATGTAAGTACTGTTTTCTAAATGTATGCGTAGGAATTGCACAAATGCATGATGCATGGGACGCGGGTGGCGCTGTGGGACACGGGTGGCGCTGTGGGTTAAAGCCTCAGCGCCTAGGACTTGCCGATCGAAAGGTCGGCGGTTCGAATCCCCGCGGCAGGGTGCGCTCCTGTTGCTCGGTCCCAGCGCCTGCCAACCTAGCAGTTCGAAAGCACCCCCGGGTGCAAGTAGATAAATAGGGACCGCTTACTAGCGGGAAGGTAAACGGCGTTCCGTGTGCTGCGCTGGCTTGCCAGATGCAGCTTGTCACGCTGGCCACTTGACCCAGAAGTGTCTCCGGACAGTGCTGGCCCCCCGGCCTATAGAGTGAGATGGGCGCACAACCCTAGAGTCTGGCAAGACTGGCCCGTACGGGCAGGGGTACCTTTACCTTTACCTTTATGACTGACATATTAATAATTCTCCCCTCCCTTTACAAAAACATTCAGGATTTGTGTTTTCTTTAGGACCTGCAGGCAAAAAATGCCTCAAGAAAAATAACATGATAAATGTTTGCCCTGTTTCAGATACATTTACAATCAGATAGATAAATCAGGTAGATTTAGTGACAAAAGAAGTTTTTTGAATGTGTACTAACCAAGAAGGAGCAGAAGACATAACTTGATGTGTGAATGTTTTTAAATAGTGAATTGTTCTATTTTCAGACATCTTTACAGCATACCTAAAGGTTTGCAGTTGCACTGTATGCCTTTACGGTGTAAATTCTGGGTCTGTTTTTCTATAGCTTATCATAGACTGTTTTTGAAACACTTGCCTGACAGTATAAGAAGTTTTGTATTGGTGGTAGAACGAGTTGGTGGCAATAAACCAGGAGTCCTGCTGAGTTACACACATTTATGTATTTTGCCTCTCCTTATATTACAAAGAACATTGCTTTGTTTCCATTATTTTGGCGTGGGTTTATTTTTGCCTAAGGATGAGTATTTTTGTATTCAATAATTTTGTGAGAGTACCGTAGCTTCCTCATCCTAACTGTCTAGCCACTAATGGCTAACAAGCTTAGGTATTTACAAATACTTGGACTAGCTTAGGGCCCCACCAAAATGAAAACGTGACAGGGGATTTTGGATTAATCACTTTTTAGGCAGGGTCCATCTAGGTCTAAAACAATAAAGCTAACATTTTCTATCTGGGAACCCTGAAGATCATGGAGTCAGCCCTGTTGTGCAATTCATTTTTAATATATTTGGACGAAGAGTAGTAAATAAGGAAAGCTACCACTGAAATTTGCTGCATTGGCATACAGTGCCAAAAAGCAGTAGAGGAATGGCCCTTAGTAGTAGTAGTTTCCTAGCATCTCCAGGTAGCATCCCCTGGTAGACAACTCTGTCTAGAAGTCCTGGAGAGCTTCTACCAGTCAGTGTAGAGAATACTGATTTAGATGAACCAATGGTCTGCCTCAGTACAGTGGTACCTTGGTTCTCAAACTTAATCCATTTTGGAATTCCGTTCCAAAACCAAAGCGTTCCAAAACCAAGGCGCACTTTCCCATAGAAAGTAATGCAAAACAGATTAATCTGTTCTAGACTTTAAAAAACAACCCCTAAAACAACAATTTAACATGAATTTTGCTATCTTAACAAGACCATTGATCCATAAAATGAAAGCAATCAATGTACTGTAGTATAAAATAAATAAGGCAGTATTGTATATGATAAAAATAAAAATTACATTTTTTTTCTTACCTGCTCTGATGATAGTCATTGTTTGGATGGGGGGCTTTTATCCATTTCCGCACAATCAATCAACCAGTAGCTGAACTGGGTTCCACAGTCACAAAAACAAATTAACCAAAAAAGCCTCAAAAACAAAAATGCAAAATAAATGGCAAAAACAAATGCACCAAACTTAATCCGTTCCTGAAGTCCATTCGACTTCTGAAATGTTCAAAAATCAAGGCGCAGCTTCTGATTGGTGCAGGCACCTTGGAAACAATAGCTGACAGTCGCATCAAATGTTAAGCTTCTGAAAAATGTTCGAAAACCAGAACACTTCTGGGTTTTCGGTATTTGGGAACCAAGGCATTTGAGAACCAAGGTACCACTATATACGGCGGCACCCCATGTTCCTAGCTTCTTAAGAGAAGCAAACTCCCTAAAAGAAGCATAATGAATTCTGGGTAAAAAACTGAATGTCAGTTGAAATCGTAGCTGCTGCAAAATTAATTAATTCTTGGACAGCTGGGGGAAGGGACCCTTTCCCCTCCTTCTGCCTTATTAGAAAGGACAGAGCTTAAATACAGTGGAAGCAAGGTTGAATCAGGTCTAATGCATTCAGTAAGATTGAGCCTTCTGTGCAGGTCCATAGCCACAATGTTTGACTATCCGTATATGCCTCCCACTCCCTAATTTCTGGAATTCTAAACCAATGAAATTGTGCATTTTCACAGGTTGAGAGTGTTGTTTCTGCAGAGTATGAGCTGGAGTATTTGTTGCTTGAAGGACATTGTTTTGATGTAGCCACTAGACAGCCGACTCACGGACTGCAGTTCACTTTGGGAACTAGGAAAAATCCTGTTAAAGTTGATACCATTGTGATGGCCAATCTGGTAGGTTCTGGCTAAGCCTGGCGATGGAATACTCTATTTGACCAAATGCTTATTATTGCCTACCTAAACACAACTGGCCCATTATTATTTGATTCTTTGATTCTTTTGGGCCCAGAAATGATGGTTAATTATAACGGTACATATGGCTGTTTCAGACAAGCTGAAGATTTTGCTTCGGCTTTTGACTTACTACAGCTTAGTGTTGCATCTGAACACAAACAGACTGCTGTTAATCTTAACTATGGTTTATTAAAACAAGCCAACTTCCTAACATTATTATGTCATGTTTTTGTGAGCTATACTTAAGTGTGACCAAAGTTTAGGAAATGGGTAGGCAAACTAAGGCCCGGGGGCCGGATCCGGCCCAATCGCCTTCTAAATCTGGCCCGTGGACGGTCCAGGAACCAGCATGCTTTTACATGACTGGAATGTGTCCTTTTATTTAAAACGCCTCTCTGGGTTATTTGTGGGGCCTGCCTGGTTTTTTTACATGAGTTATTTGTGGGGCATAGGAATTTGTTCATCCCCCCCCTTCAAAATATAGTCCAGTCCCCCACAAGGTCTGAGGGACAGTGGGCTGGCCCCCTGCTGAAAAAGTTTGCTGACCCCTGGTTTAGAATATAGATCCTGCATTGCAGTGGATGACCCTTGGTGTCCATTTGAACTCTACAATTCTGTGATCCTATGACCCAACACTAAACTATTTAATAAAAAATGGAATGGAAGCTTTTAATCTTCTGTTTGTGGTTGCACCAGCAGATTTTTTTTTTTTAAGGAATCAAGGATTTCATGAGCTTGAGGTTCCTACAGACTCATTCTACATGCAAACACAGGGGCAGTAGCAGAAAAATGCTCTGTTTTCAGGTCACTATCCCATGATATTATGTAGGATGTGGTGCCATGAGTAGAATTTCCCAAAGGTTCTAAGTCAGCATTGCCAAACTTGGCCCTCCAGATGTTTTGGGACTGCAATTCCCATCATCCCTGACCACTGCTCCTGTTAGCTAGGGATGATGGGAGTTGTAGTCCCAAAACATCTGGAGGGCCAAGTTTGGCCATGCCTGTTCTAAGTGATCTTTACAGTTCTATTGTATAACCACATCTATAAAGGGGCTATGATTAATGTTAACACTGGTTTATTTAAAACAAACCAGCTTGATCAACCATAGTTTGAAGTTGGCTTCTTCCAAAAACTATAACCACTGTTTGTCAGATTTAGACAATATGACTGGCTGCAGGCCAACTAAAATAGAAGTGAGTTTCCAAACTCTGCTTCCGGGACTACACTTGGGGAAGAAGAACAGGCAAATCTGGGGGCAGGCTAGGCTTTGTAGAACACAGCCACTGTTTACAAAGAAAGTGTTCCACCCTCCTGCTTTCAAAGCAATATTTTCATTTTGTTTTGTTTTCCTCCTTTGTAGGGTTATTTTCAGTTGAAAGCAAATCCAGGTGCTTGGATTTTGAGACTACGTGAAGGAAGATCCGAAGAAATCTACCAAATATATAGGTAAGTCATAACATGAAATTTGCTAATAGTGTGGCGGTCGCTGGAATTGCTGCAGAGAAACATTCAGGCATCAACACAACTCTGTTCATTCTACTGTTTGCAACAGCACAGTCTGACTAGGTGTTTTGACGAACCTTGCTTGCTCCTTGCTTCTTCTGAAGGAATGACGTTCACCAAACTGTCCTGTTTCAAAGAGAAGCCTTTGGAAGAATTCACATTCTTCTCACTTCATCTGAATTGGGAATTTGGCAGTCTTAACAGTACAGTCCCAGGCTACAAGACTTAGGAATGTTACATGAGTACAGTGTCTTACTGCAAAAAGGTTTAAAATCACAGGAATAAAAATTCCGTAACGGGTATAAACAGGGAGTTTAACATCCTTAGCATCCTCGTTTTTTTAAATAAGGAAAGATAATTTCAGAAATGGGGTAAATTAAAAGAAACAAACATATGCAGATTTGCTTACTCGTTTATTTTATGTTGCAGAGTTCAGCTTTTCTTGGTACAGAATTTGGGCTTATTATTTAAAGCACATGCAATTGACAAAGAAGTGCACTAAATCCAATAGAATTTGTTGGAATTAAACATAACAGTGGGCTGGTTTCTGGATTCACTAAACGATCTGTTATTTTAAAAAGAAATACATTGGTATTCAGGTTACTAACCTCCTCCTTGAAATTATTCTTTTTTTTTTTTAAAAAAAGCTCCTTTGCTATTTAGACATTTACGGTGACACTATTCATGATGGCGATCATCATTTTGAAGCGGCTGCACCTGTAAACCAGAATTTCTTATGCAGCGTAGCTATGGATGACGCCAGATCTAAATTTGGCATCTCTCAAGTGACAAGATTTCAGTCTAATTATTATGATTCATTTGCAGTTCAATCCAGTGCTTCTCTATTTATAGTGCTGTCAAGCACTGCAGGGCTTGGATCAGGAACCCTGCAGGTCAGAGACAGGTTTACTCCTGCCTGCACCATTTGGGCTGCTGAACTCCACAAATGCTGGTGATCTGGGAATATTTGACAAATGAAGCAGAAGTCTTTCAAACAATGGCTTCAGCTGAGAGGGCCGATGGTTATCAAAGATTTCTGTGTTTGAGGGGGGATTACAATAACATTTAGAGATTAAAGTGCTCATTGTCAGAAAAGCAATTTTCGCAGTCTGGATGAAATATAAAGACTTACTAGAGAGTAAAACTCCGAGGTGGCTATCACCAGTGGAGGCCAAGGCCCGAAAAAGACCCAATATGGAGGCCTATTGGCCGAAATATTGGGAATTGACTGAAAAAATTGGAGACAATTGGAAGTTGCAGAGCCAGGACAAACTAAAAAATAAGGTGCGAGATTGGCTACATTATGCTCAAATTCAAGAGGTTTTCAAAATGGACAAAAAAGTTGGTTTCCAGGTGGAAAAGTCGAAACTAGAGACAGAATTGTTAGAACCAAAGACAAAGCTGTTATCTAGAATGTATAACTTGCTGCTTATGTGGAATTTACAGGATGAGACAGTTAAATCTGCTATGATTAAATGGGCACAGGATGTTGGACACAACATTATGTTTGAAGACTGGGAAAGGTTATGGAACACCGGAATGAAATTCACGGCCAGTACGGCCTTGAAGGAAAACATTATGAAAATGATATACCGGTGGTACATGACCCCAGTCAAGTTAGCTAAGATACATCACCTGTCTGACAATAAATGTTGGAAGTGTAAGGAAGCAGAGGGGACTTTCTTTCACCTCTGGTGGACATGCCCAAAGGTTAAGGCTTTCTGGGAAATGATTTACAATGAGTTGAAAAAGGTATTTAGGTATACCTTTCCCAAGAAACCAGAGGCCTTCCTGTTGGGCATGGTAGACCAGAAAGTGTTAAAGAAGGACAGAACTTTGTTTATGTATGCTAGTACAGCAGCAAGAATACTCATCGCAAAGAACTGGAAGACACAAGATTTACCCACGCTGGAGGAATGGCAGATGCAGTTGATGGACTACATGGAGATAGCTGAACTGACCAGCAGAATCCGAGATTTGGATGTAGAAACAATTGAGGTGGACTGGAAAAAGTTTAAAGACTACTTGCAAAAGTATTACAAACTGTATGAATCTTAAGACGGTGCATGATTTGGAAATGATACGCTTTAGCAATTATGATTAAGTAAATAGTAAACTAAGTGATAAAAGAGAAAAGGAGATAATATGAAATTGAACATGTTACGTTTATTTTAAAGGTATAAAAATTGTGACATAATACATTGAATATAGATACATAACATGTAAAGTTACAATAAGGTATGACATAAGGTAACAAATTGCTGACATTGTTAATATAAAGAACGCAGAATCGGAAGGGGTGGGGAAGTCCAAGTTGGGATTTTTGTTAAAAAAAAAAAAAAAATGGTTTCTTGTAAACTCCTTATTTGTTTGTAATGTATAAAATTTGGAAAGAAACGTAATAAAAAATATTATAAAAAAAAAAAATAGAGATTAAAGTGCTCATTCTTTAAATTGATATCCCTACATATGTAAATTTGTTCCTTATTATTGTCCTGTCTTAGGCAAGTCAATTGGCACTTTTGTAAAAAAAAACAAAAAAACTTTTGGGGTTTCCTGGTTTATACTTTGTGAAATATGGCAACCCTATTATTGTTGTTTAAATCTTGACCCTGTCTATTGATAGCTTTTTATTGTTTTGTACATTTGTACTAGAAGAGTAGGATAAAAATGCTCTAATAATGAAAGACTGTAAATATGTGTCTACTCAGAAGTAAGTTCCACTGTGTTCAATGGGTCTTACTTTCAGGTAATTGTATGAAGGATGCTGGCTTGGAAAATAAAATAAAGCAATAAACCGAGGTTTCTGAAATCCAGATTCTGAGCAATTTATCTTAAAGCTGGGAAGGTTTCCTGAAATATGTGTTGATATTACATTAATCAAGAGACGTGGGTGGTGTTGTGTTCCATCTCTCATTTCAGCCCCAAGCTTTTTAATGGATTTTTAAAATAAGTGAACCTGCTATTGTTTAAAAGATGTTTAAAAATAAGCGAACCCTTTGACAGTGATGCTCTGTAATCAAGCAATGCTCCTTTCCAAAAGTAATGCAGCTCTCTTAAGCTCAGTGTTATAAATGATTGAACGTTTAAAAAGTGGTAAGATTTTAGAAGGAAATACCATATTGTTGTTCTCAAATTGAAGGCTGTACAAATAATATGAATTCATAAATTGAATTCATTGGGGAAGGGGTATTTTTGTCTCTTTTTGTTACCACACCCGGGACCCCAGCTGATGACATGAATATTTACCTTCAGTGCTGACATTGACTACCTAAGGAACAAAATAAAAATGGGTGCTTAAACTGAAGGAACACCAGGATCTTAGGTCGTTTGGACATCATCATCAACCTTTTATTCGACCGTCAGTCAGAAAAAAGTACATTTGTCAATACACAGTTAAAACATCCAGGAAGATTTTAGAACTTAGCCAACACTAAAATGGGCTAAACAGATAGCCCCATATCAATACAGTCAATTATAGTCTTGCGACGCTTAAAAGCTGAAAAAAGAAATTTGGCCGCCAAGGAAGGTATAGCTCTAGTGACATTGTTCAGCAAGTGTAAAACCTGGTTTTCTCTGGGTAGGAAGCTAAATTGACATAGGTGTGGGTCTATAAAATTTTGTCTAAGCTCTGCATAAGAAGGGCAAGTCAAGAGAATGTGTTCGGTGGACTCAACCACACCCATGGCACAATGACAGGTTCTCTGGGCGTATGGTACCTCCCTGTACCTTCCCCACAATATCGCAGAGTCAAGGACATTTAATCTAGCCGCTGTAAGAAGTCTGCGGTATTCAACATAGTGGATTTCTGCAAGGTAGGGGGCTGGTATGGTCCGATAAATCTGGTCCCCTAGGAACATCCCTGGTTTTACCAGGGCTATGTCCTCTTGTCTGGCAATGTCACTCAGTCTCCGGGAGATCACAGCTCTAGCTTGATTGTACGTCATAGGCTCAAAGTAAAGGTGAGACAGTCCGCAGGATTGAACCTCGTTAATGACCTCCCTTTCCCACGATGATTGGAAATCGTCCCTCAATATCAAGGGGGCAATACCCACTGGTTTAAAACAAAATCAAAATATAAAATCACAAAATATGTAATCAAAATTATAGTTTGTTACTATGCTATTTATGCTGTGTTATGAAATTGTTTTGTAGTGTTTGCTTGAAATGCATCCTGTTACTATGTTTTAAGCTACTTTGAATATGGTGTGTGTGTGTGTGTGTGTGTGTGTGTGTGTGTGTGTGGAAAAGCCACATACAAATAAAATGAATGAATTCCAGGTGTAGTGGTTAGGAATGCTTGTCTGTTCCTTTCCCTACAGAACTATAAATCTTGGTTTGGCAACTAAGCAAACTAGCCATACAGAACTATAAATCTTGGTTTGGCAACTAAGCAAACTAACCATACTGGAATATCTACATTGGGGGGCAAATAAACAAAATGTTGTCTGTTTATGTTTGTCCGGTCTGCAGCTTGTCTTGCTTCCTAAAACAGAGTGACGTCGGATACAATTGCCAATAGATTACAACAACAGGAGAAGTTGCCTTTATTGTAAGAAGTGTTTCTGGCTGTTAGTCAATGTCTTAAAGCTGGTTTTGACATCTTTTGCGGTGTGTCTGTTGGTGATATTCTAGACATGCTTGCCTTAGGAAGAATCATTCTGAAGGCTTGCTGAGAAGGGCCCAGATATTTGCAAGAGATTACCAGATAGTTTTTGGCTTCTTTTCTAAGAATGCCTTAAGCGGAGTGGGGGCTCTACTGAAGCTGAATCAGTAAGTTGTCTTTTGTGCAAGAAGCCAGTCTTTTGCATGCAGAGTTTCTCGAGGGGAGAGATTGGTATTGGCAACTAGGCTTCAGAGACTTGGCAACAGGAGTTTTCCAAATAGCCACTTTTTGCTTTCCAGTGTGATTAGGATTATTCATTCAATGAAGGTACAACTGCATATTTTGCATTTAGAATTAGCTTTTAAAGACGCTGAGCCTGTAGCTTGTGGATAACTGATAGCTCAAGCATGGGTTTTCGTGCCAGGTGGCCTCCAGTAGATAGACTTTAGCTCTGGAACTCAGCTGTTGAGCATAATAGCACCGTATTGATTTATGCTTTGTTGAACCAACTTGCTTGCTAAATTGATATGACCTTCCCCCAAAATTTATCCTTCCGCCAGCAGCCTCTGCTGGAAGCATATAAATGTGGAAAACTTCCTAAATTAGTAAGCTGGTACAAACCATGCTGTGAACAGGCAGTTTTCATTCTCATCTGAGCAAAACATTCTACTTCTTTATGTTGTGATTAAAAAAGAAGTGGGTTTTTTTCTAATCTGAAGTTAAAATAACTTAACTTTTCCCTCCTCCTAGGCATGAAGGAACTGATTCTTCTGAAGTTTCAGAAGAGGTTGTTGTGGTACTAAATAGTTTCAGCAGCAAAATCATCAGAGTCCAGGTATGTATGCTAATAAAACCTTATGGGAACAATTTTATGTTTCATTTCTTTCTTTTCTGTGAGGTTAGTTTGGCATGGAACTTAGTACAGTCGTACCTTGGAAGTTGAACAGAAGCCATTCCGGAAGTCCATTTGACTTCCAAAACATTTGGAAACCAAAGCGCGGCTTCTGATTGGCTGCACGAAGCTCCTACAGCCAATTGGAAGCCGCGGAAGCACCATCAGACATCCGGGTTCCAAATATGTTTGCAAACCAGAACAGTCACTTCCAGGTTTGCGGCGTTGGGGAGCCAAAACATTCGAAAATTGAGCAGTTCGAAAACCAACTGTAATGGTGCCTGGTGGGTGATGTCTGCTGACAACTCAATTTGTTCTCATGTGTAGGTGCAGAAAAAACCTGATGAAATTCATGAAAGCCTCTTGAGTGATGGGGCAGCGGAAGAAGAGGAAGATTTCATGATTAGGTAAACTGGCTTGTTTGCATTCGGGCAAACCAGCACATTTGATTTTCCTTTTTGGGGAATTGAAGGCTGATTACTTAGAAGAAACTGGGCCTTCCTCAATGAAGATGTTAAACATTATTTTATGTTCAGCAATGTAGTGTTGCATTTTGCAGTGTTGAAATTTACCATGATGGTCCCCATAGTCATTGCCTCCCTCCCAGGAAAAGTCCAGAAATACAGGCAGTTTTGTTGATCATGCATATCTTCAAAAGCAGCAATGCATAGTACAATACCAATTTTATTAGGAACAACTGATGCAGAAAGTTTCTTCACTGTGGACATTATTAGGGGCATTTATTACTCCATTCTTCAGGCTCCCAGAACAAGTAGCAAAGATTTTTGAATGGGCAGAATGATAACACAGGGACATTAAAATGAGCAGAGCAGCCAGAGTGTATTACTTTCAGCCAGAACAGGAAAGAAAGAACAGTTTTAAAATGTGAAAAATTAAAAAGAGAGCCAAGGTGCTAGAGGTGGTTAGGATTGGGGCAGGAGAACGAGGTTCAAATTGCCACTTGGCCATGAATTTCATCGAGTGGCCTTGGGCAGTTACAACCTCTCAACCTAACCTACTTCACATGGTTTTTTTTTGTGAGGGTACCTTGGAGGAAAGAAGGGATAAAAACATATTCAATAAAATTAAAAAGTCCTGGACAAATAATAATTTTGTTCACATGGTACTGAAAATATGTTAAATTCAGCAGCAGCCGAGTCCTCCCCTGGCGATATTATTGCATGGTTTGGGCAACACAACCGAGAAGGGCCATGTCTTGGGGCTGTTCTGCAGACTTCTCTGGGCTCTTGCGCCTTCCTCCTTTTTCTTCTTCTTTTGTCTTGATGTTCACTTTTAAATGCCAGCTGAATAATGCTCTTTTTGAAGTTCTACAGGAGGGACTCAAAAAGCAGAAAACGAAAAGAAAATGGATATGTTAAATATCTTTTCTGTTGCTTCCGGCCATTTGTACGAACGGTTTTTAAGGTAACTGATTCTTTTCATTGTTGTATTTTAGGATAGGATTGTGTTTTTCCTCTGTATTTTAACTTTGAAAGTGGAGTGAAGTATTTAACATTGAGCTTTTGAGTGCTGGGGGCAGGTTGGATGAGCAGTATAAGCAAGACATGTGTAGTTTAAGAGGCTTGTTACTGGATATTTTATTTCCAGTTGTAAAGATCTCAAATATAAAGTTACCTTCCGGCATCTCTGTGGCAATGTTTTGCTGTGCATATTCTAATATGTTAACTGATGAGATTTTTTCCCCTCTCCAGAATAATGATGCTCTCAGTTCTGCGCCACACCAAGACACCGGTTAAATTTTGGTTTCTGAAAAATTATCTGTCACCAACATTTAAAGTAAGTACACTTATCTCCCTGTTAAGTTAAAAACTTTTGTGAGCCATGAAAATAATAGCAGGCTCTTGTTAGCAGAAAGATGTCATTTTTCAACTTTGTCTAGATGGCCTTTGAGAGAGACATTCGTCATCATTGTCTGTGCTTTCAATTCTGTCAGGTCAATTTGTAACTTTTAAAACTCTGTCTTGATTAAAATCCAGTTCTGAGCAGCTTTATTTCACAAAAGGTTTGGTAACTTGAAAGTGTCTCATTGCAGCTAATAAGATCTGGTTCTTCTATGATTCCTAACTATAGAGCAGGAAAGGATGGATCAGGGCCACTTATTACATAATAAGCCGATGCCTGAACTGCAGTTTAAGATTGAGCCGTGGAATCACAAATGTTCCCTTCGGTCACAGTTAAGGGCTACATCAACATCGTAGCTAAGTGCAGTTAACACTAGGCTTTTTTTCAGAAAAAGGTTTTATGTATTTTTATTTTGTACTTTTCAAGTTTATACATTTCACTAATTTTATACATTTCACTAATTTTACAATTATTTTGACATTTCAAAACTTCCTTCCCCCTCTTTCTGCAGTTCCGTAAATTTGTTTTTAATATCTTCTGCATATCCAAATTAACTGAATTTGCTCATTTATTCATCTCTTTTAAATATATACTCTTATGAAACTGCAGGTTATAACAATAATCCTGTCAGTGTTTTTATCTGTTTATAATTTATCTGTATTCTTTTATATATATAAAAAATGTTATCTTAATTTCTTCTTCTTCTGGTAAGTTTTACCATTTCTGCATATTCCATAAGTTTTTGTATCCATTCTTCCTCTGCTGGGACTTCTGCTTCTTTCCATTTTGGGGCAAGTAATATTCTTGCCACTGTAGTAGTATACATAAATAAATTTCTATACATTTAGGTAGGTCTGTCCCTATAATTCCCAAAAGAAAAGCTTCTGGGTTTTGTTTTTTTACAAAGGTTATTTTAAACACCCTTTTCATTTCATTATATATAATTTCCCAAACACTAGGCATTTATCCTCCCCCCACATCCACCCCACCATACCACATATGCAGAAGTCAACCAGGTAGACATCGGAATCTTATTTCAACAGTGGTGACAGGAACAGTGTCTACTGCCACACCTGAGAGCAGCAGGCTAACTTAAGGGATGCTGGGCAGCCACGCAGCACATCGTCTAACACCTTGGTGCCACCCATCGGCACCTGGACTGTACTAATATTAGGTCGAGCCCTTCAATGATTTAGAAAGAGGAGCAATTCCAGTTGAGAATAACGGTCTTGAAATCGGAGAATGACAACTGGCTGCCCACAGGCTAATTCTGCCCCACGCCCAATGTAGCTTTATCTCACATGCCCAAATGATCCTCAAGGTCTGGTTAGAAAAAGAAGATGCTTTTCGACTTCTAAATAAAAGAAGTGGTAAGACTTGATGTGAACCTTATTATATTGCCCGTGGAAAGACAAAATGTCATGTGTCAGACTGGTTCCTGAAAGGATATTTCAGGAAGCACATTAATTCTGCTCTGTCAGTTTTTTGTTAATTTTTTCAAACATTTCTTACAATAATCTTCATGTCAAACAGTTGCATTGTTTCATAAATTGACTTTCCACCTGCAATTCTACAGTGTTTTTTACTCAAACCTCACATCCAGGCAAATCTGAGGTCATGTGTACCATACTTGGGAAGCATGTACTGTTGGGAGATTGCCAAGTTTATCACAAGATGTTGACCATCTGAATGGGGGTTGGATTGTTCTCTGACTGGTGTTTGGGATGGAATGGCTGCTAAGAAGTAGGCCAGCCTTGATTTAGACATCCCCAGGGAAAATGTGAAGCTGGGAATTGTATTGGAAGTAGTGCTTGCCTCAAGTTTCCCATGTGACCTTGACAAGTTTTTTTGGCAACAGCATGTGTGCAACTTTCTTTCTGTCTTTTTATCTTGTAGAAAGTTATCCCTCACATGGCAAACAAATACGGATTCCAGTATGAACTTGTGCAGTACAAATGGCCCCACTGGCTTCATCAACAGGAAGAAAAGCAAAGAATCATCTGGGGTTACAAAATTCTTTTTCTGGATGTTCTCTTCCCGTTGGCTGTGGACAAAATCATATTTGTTGATGCTGATCAGGTAAAAAAGTCTAGTTTTTAAGGAAGCACAGTATGCATCTAAGACTGTTCTTGTATGCATGGGTTCAGCATGTCCCTGATATGCCTGAATGTTGTGCTTCAGGCCAGAACTGCAGTTTCGCTTGGTTAAAGTTTAACCCTAGATTGTACCATTTTAGTCCATTGAGTGGGCACCTTTGAATGCTTCCTTTGATGCACAGACAGAACTAGCACATCCCGGAGAAGATTCAGAAACGTAATCCTTCTCCTGGATGAGGTTTTGTGGAAGAGCTTTTGAAAGTGCAACCCCCACTTGAGTATTGGAGTTCAGGTAAAATCTTTCCCATGTTACATTGTTGATTGCGGGTTCCCAGCTCTGTACACTTGGCCGGGAAGTCATTGCCATCAAGGATATAGCATTCGTGACACCATTTCTGATGAAAAGCTCTGCTTGTAACGTTTTCACCCCAAGTGGGCCTTGGCATTGCTAGGGTCACGCTAGGCATCCTCTTTCAACTGGGAGCTGGGATGGAACTGCATTCCATAATGGTTTTGATTCCTGTTACCTGTGCCAGAGATGTGTGTTCAACGTATGGAGTATGGTAGTTCAGTTCTCAGTGATGTGCTGATGAGATGGGTGAAGAAAGCTTTGAAACACTTAAAAAGCCAACTTCTCCTCCCCCCCTCCCCCTTAGGTCTCTGTTCAGCTTTTCCTCTCCCCACCCGCAGTTATCACAGCTGGCCTCCTGCCTCGCTTTACTCTTTCCCAGCACTCTGCTTCCAATCTTTAATTGGCCATGCATTCCATGACATCATATAGAGTGTAGGCGTTACATCATCCTCTCTCTCTCTCCTACTGTTTAGATCGTAAGAAGCGACTTGAAAGAACTCCGAGATATAGATTTGAAAGGAGCACCCTATGGCTATACTCCCTTCTGTGATAGCCGTCCAGAAATGGATGGCTACCGTTTCTGGAAGTCAGGCTATTGGGCTTCACATCTTGGAAAAAGGAAGTACCACATTAGGTAGGAGAACTAAACAACCCAATCTCTCTTCTCTGCAACCTCCTTTTTATTGTATGTAGAAATTAGTTAAAACATTTTTTATGCCAAAGTTCTCTATTGAATAATTCACTAAGCAGGATATCCTGAAGTACATATAGACAAAGCATGGAACCTCTATGGGTTCTTTTTATGTGTTGAGACCTTATTTTGGCATCATGTTTACACTTCTTTTGGATACAAAGAAATGTGACTTTAATACATTGCTCTAAAACTTGTCGTTTTTATAGTGCTTTGTATGTTGTGGATCTGAAGAGGTTCCGGAAGATTGCTGCAGGAGACAGACTTAGAGGTCAATACCAAGCCCTTAGTAAGGATCCAGGCAGTTTATCCAACCTAGACCAGGTATGCTGCAACTAGTGGTGTATGTATGTCACAAAACTATTGTCTCGCTTGCTCTTGCTACAGTGACAGTAGCAGTGTCAAGGAAAGAAAATACACCCCTTTGCTTTTAGCATGGCCTAGTGCTGTTTAGCTACTGTGTGTAACATTTTACTATTCACAATATTCAGCTTGTATCTTGGAACTTCAGCAGCAATGTTAACTGGTGACGTGTGTTTTTTTCAGGATCTTCCAAATAACATGATTCATCAGGTGTCCATTAAATCTCTTCCTCAAGAGTGGCTGTGGTGTGAAACTTGGTGCAGCGATGAATCCAAGAAAAAGGCTAAAACCATTGATCTGGTGAGCTACTTTATAATAATTCCCCTCTCCCCAATCATACACAATCATAGTGAACATTTTATCCATCCTAAAGGAGAATACTGTTGCATGGTGTCTTGAAGGCAATCCTGCTGTAAACTGTTGCATAAGGAGGCATTTCTTCAATCCACACTGTAATCCACCCTATGGTAACGTCAGGAGGAGGTACTTAGCACATGTACTCATTCCATGCCCTTCCTCCATTGGTGCTGTTATCTAAACCATTGAACCTCTTGGCTTGCCCATCGGAAGCTTGGCGGTTTGAATCCCCATGACGGAGTGAGCTCCCACTGCTCCGTCCCAGCTCCTGCCAACCTAGCAGTTCGAAAGCAAGCCAGTGCAAGTAGATAAATAGGTACCACTGCAGTGTGAAGGTAAATGGCGTTTCCATGTGCTCTGGCTTCTGTCATGGTGTCCTGTTACACCAGAAGCGGCTTAGTCATGCTGGCCACATGACCCGGAAAGCTGTCTGTGGACAAACGCCGTCTCCCTCGGCCTGAAGCGAGATGAGCGCCACAACCCCATAGTCACCTTTGACTGGACTTAACCATCCAGGGTACCTTTACCTTTTAAAATTGAGCAGCTGAACTTTATACGTGTTTAATCTGCAAGATACAACCCATGCTTTCTTTCTTGGATCTAGAAAGTCAGTCTTCAAATAAATGTGGTGTATCATGGTTCAGTGATTTATTTCTATCCCGTGGTGTAAGGGGTGCTTGTGTCCCATCTCACGTTAGGTAGGATCCCAGTGGCCAGTTGGTGAACAGATCCCATGGAATTGTGGTTCACTGTAACCCAGACCACAAAGACTATCTCTGTCCCGTTTGTGCCTGCAAGCAAATGTTAAATCACCAAGAAGTAACTTGACTCAGAGTTGGGCCACTGAAATTAATCAACATGAGGTCCATTAGTTTCAATAGATCTAATATAACTTGGTTGACTACCACCCAAGGTGTCTCAGGAAGGGAAAATTGCCTAGCAACACTTTCTTGACTCTTCCAGTCAATCACCTTGATACAGGTGTGAATGTCTTTCAAGAAGAGCATTGCTATCCAATTTTATATCTGTTCATCAGATCTCCATCTTTAAGAATCAGATTGTCTGCTGTGGACTCCCTTATCAGATTCACATTCTTGTGCTTTTGGTGAAGTTGACAGAAGAGCTTGTTTGGAATGAGGCAGTTTTTTAAAAAAAGATGAATGGTGGGACTGAGGGCTCCTGGGGGGCTGGTGACAGATGGTTCTGTTTATAAAAAAGAATGTTATCCAGATGTGCAGGCTGCCTAAAGAGCAGTGATTGAAAAGCATGGCATGCTGTTCTCCAGAAATGTATTAATACGTGGATTTTTTTGCCAACATAATTTGTATGGCTGCTGATGTGTCAGCACAGCTCCAATTCCAATTCTGCTATGGAACCAGAATGGTGTGTATTTTAGGCCTTAATGTGAGTCCCGTATGGAAAACAGATACGGGAAGTGGGACAACACTGAAACCTGGGAAACATAGATTTGCTTCCCTGCTATGTCGTCTCTGCCCTTATTTGTGACTTATCCCCAGGGTTTCCTCCATTCTAAAGTGATAGCTGCAGGAGGACTGTGCCATGTGACACTTCTGGATCACAACAACAGACCCATAATCTGTTTGTAATATTTGTATTTCAGTGTAACAATCCAAAAACCAAAGAACCCAAACTAGAGGCTGCTGTCAGGATAGTTCCTGAATGGACAGAGTATGATTCTGAAATACAGCAGTTTATAAATCAAATAAAAAAGAAGAAAACCGTGAGTCAGTCTCAACAAAAAGGTGAGGTATAGAAACATTTGCTCATTAAAGACCTTTGGCAGGGGGAAGGGGGTGATAAGCAGTAAGTTCCAACATTTAATTGCCTATCAGGACTGGTGAATTTGCAATGCTGGGGTCCTCAGAACCACTGGTGGAGGAAGGGGGGTGCAGTCAGCCCTGGGTGTCATCCTTGACGGGGGTGACATCGCCCCCCTGCCCCCAGGTGCCGGAGCAGCTAGCTCCGCCTCTGCTCAGAACCATGCAAGGATGCCTTTCTTAATATGTGTAGGGAGCCCTCATGAGTTCAGAAAGATCATTGTTTCAGAAAATTACCCTCCAACTCATGGATGGCAATCAAACTGGCAACAAGGGTGTGCTGCAGCCTCCCCAGGCCCTAGGTGTTTGCATATGCAAATAGAGAATGCCAAAAGAGTGTTCCCGCTTTCCTATAATCTTCCAATACAGTCCAAGGTAGCTGATATTAGAATTTGAGCTGTTTGCTCTTTCCTTTTCCGGAATGAGTATTACTGCCTAATAAAATCCAGAGATTCTCCAAGCCCCTGTATAATTGTCTGTGGCCCTTATTGTGAGTTAGTTCCAGAAGTAGAACAGCAAGCTCTGGAGTAACTTCTGGTTGTCTTGTTTCCTATGTGAAGGAATCAGCTTGCAATAGAACCACCAACTTGGATAGAAAATTATGGCTAAGTAAATTAATTGTGATTCTAACGGTGATGAGAAAATGGCACGAAGAAAAGTCTCAGCTTTATTCAGTTCTTGTGTGATCTTGCAGTTGTTCTGTGTACTCAAATAATTATTATTTTTTTGTTTTTCATTTACAGATTCCAGCCATGATGAACTTTAGCACTATTTGAAGAGTGTCCTGATGACACAGCTACTGGCCATAGACTGGGGGTTAGTGGTAGTTTTTGTGGATGTATGTAAATACTACAGAGATGCTCTATATTTTTAAATAAAAACTTCTGGCATTTTATTGGGACTTGGAACGGAATAACAAGAGTGGAAAGGAAACCTAGTAAAGTGTGGGCTGTGCAGTTTGTCATTCAGTCCGATTGCCTTTCCACTTCTTTCGTTTCCAAAGGCATTACAAATTCTGGTGCTACATTCGCTAAGTGCACACTGCTTTTGTTTCACATTACACAAATATTTTGTTGGAGATCTCATGTAATAATTTTGAAATGTCTGTCTGTAGTAAACAAACACCCCCATCACATACTTTTCTTTTTAAAGCTCTATTCCATCTTTCTTCAGAAGCTTCCAAGGAGGCTGATCTGAGACAATACTTGAAGTTGCATTGCTTTTTCTGTATGACGTGTCTGCGTGCCTCTTTCTCGTGTATGATGTCACTTTCACTGAACTTTACTCTCCTGGTGCAAGAAATCAGTTGGGTCCCATTGCGTGGAGAAAGTGCTGAATTTTGGAGGGTTCAGCTCGCCAGCTCAGCAAGGACTGAACAGTCTTGGCACTTGCTAAATCTCAATATTCCCGCTGGACTCTGAAAGAGATGCTGCGTAAGATCAGCAGCTGCTGCCAGGGAAAACAAAGTGGGAGCCCCGAGTCTCACCAAGAGCAGCCACTTAAGTGATGTGGGGCAAGCAAACTGCAACTACCTCCGACGTTACTAAATGAAGGACTTCCTTTGCAGACACAAATCCTCTGGCATCTAGTTCCGGCCTGCAAACTTAAAAGTTGATAATCACTCTTTGCAACTTCTAAAAGCAATTGGCTTAGACCCCAGAGGAAATACTGGAAGTAGTGGATACTCGCTCCTGCACCCCCATATACTTTTAACCTTCTTTTCAATCTACCTGCCTAAGTTTCCGTTTTGGTTCTCCCAGATAGTCTAGCTGCCCAGAGTGGCTGGGGAGACCCAGCCAGATGGGTGGGGTATAAATAATAAATTATTATTATGATGTTCTTAGCTGCTGCTGGGCCCAAAAATATTTGTCTGCCTGCTCTGCCAACCTGGGGCAAACATGGCCATTGTTCTGTTTGCTGCCCTGGGTTCCTTTAGGAGGAAGGGTAAGATATAAATTTAATAATAATTTCCCGTCTCAGTTTCATCTATAAAAAGACCCTCGTTCAGCTGCACCAGATTCCAGTTGATAAACCTTTTCCTGCTTCCACAACACTTTCTGTGACTGTTTTGAGAGTCTTTGCTGATACACTCAGATTTCTCTACCCCTTCTCTAAAATGCCTCTCTTTGTATAGATTAGCAAGGTGTCTCTTTTGCAATCACTCTTTCTTCCTCAGTCTTATGTTGCTTTGTCTTTTACAATATCAGCCTTGTTACCACTGACGTCTGAAGGCAGCCCTGCTTAGGGAAGTTTTTAATGCTTGAGGTTCTATTGTGTTTTTAATATTCTGTTGGGAGCCGCCCAGAGTGGCTGGGGTATAAATAAATTATTATTATTAATATTGATGGGCATATGGTTTCCTGGAGCCTCCTGATCTTTAATTTTATGAATTTTTGTGACACTAAGCCAAACTAATCAATCTCCTTCCTATCTCTCTGGTATAAAATGATGTATCAGGCTGGAACTAGATGTTACAGCAAACAATGGACTGCCATCTCCAAATGGTACAATAAGAATTTAACATAAAATAAAAATCAAATTATTCCCTCTTTGTGCAGTAAAATTTACTTCTCTCCTGTTGTGCATCATTTTGATTTCACATCCGAGAAACTGTAGAGGAGAAACTGAGATAGAGCAGGAGCTGTAAAACCTCCATGAAATGCGAGGGAGATGGAGCTGTTGCTGTAGAGATTTCTTTCACAGGGACCGGGGCTGCTTCTATTATCAGTATTATCCAATACCGTGAGACAGTGGTTAAAAAGCAACGTTCTACAGTGTCGTCTACTCTGGTTATTGTAAAACTATGGCACAATTATTTACCTTGGTATTAATCTTACTTCATAAAAAAAGATGACAGCTTGAAACAGATATAATTTAGACACAGCTTTAATCAAAATCTTTCTTGAATAATTTGCATTTTATCTTCAAAACACCTTCTTGGCTTTCATAACATTTTTAAAAAATAGAGCTTTATTCCAAGACATTTCCAAAGTGCACCCACACTGCAATGGTATATATGTTAACTGATACTGGCTGGTCTTTTTTCACTATAAATCCTGCACTGAGGTACTCTTGTTCAATCTAATTTGCAGGCCCTAATTGCACTTCACCCAAGAGCAATGCTAGTAGCTCTCGAAAAACCCAAGGATAGCCCAAAACAACTGAAATACACACAAATAAAAGCAAGGGCCTCTCAGGAGCCCTGCCCCATTTCAAACAATAGGCCTAAAAAGGAATTATTTAAATTACTGTTCAGCATAAATGCATAAGAGCTGCCTTAGGCCACACTTTTGACATACTTCCCTTGGACGCAGGAAAAGCATTAGGTTGGCACTGGTTACATTACTTAGGAAGATTACTGAGAGCAAGATCTGATGTGCAGTTCAGATGCATGTGCTCACAATTCCAAATGTCTGTCCTATGCCAGAAAACGTTATAAATTAAGAAGCCATAGGAGCACTTCAACCATTCAGTACTTATCTGCTGTTTTGGGATGTGTGAAAGAGAATGCGCTTGACCCGAACTGGACATAATTGTACTCCACAAATGACATGGCTTGGTAACAGCAAATCTAGCAAAAGAAAATATGCAGAACTTACTCCATGCATAGCTCTCACTTGCAAGAACTGGTTAGGGGTTTGTGGATTACTGAATACCAGTAGTACTGTAGGCTACAACATTAGCGGAGTTACTCTTGAACTTTTGACTTGAGAGCTGGAGTGAGAAGGTGGTGAAATATTTAACTAGGCTGCTCCGAGCCCAAAATGCACTAAACTCATTTCTTAATGCTCAAAAATTGCCTTCTGGAGAGAGGCTAGATTTTTTTTGAAAGCCACTTTTGCAGGTCCATCATCTCATTATGAAAGGACTCTAAATGCTGTTTTGAATGCATTTCACAAGTACCAGAGTAATGCTAAATTTAAGGCTATCAGAAGTGTCCCAGTTCCTGCAGCAAAGCTAAGATGGAAGTCAACTTTGGTTTCCTATGACATCAAGTAGCTCAGTGGCTTAACAGAATGAAAGAGTGCCTTCTTTCTATATAACTTATGTACCCCAAATGCTTCTTGGTTATATGCATTAGTTAAGGCAATGAAGCACTAAAAACTGCCATTTGGAGGGGTCACATTTTCATCAAATTTTAAAACACTGTTGATATCCTCATCCCAACACTGTCATCTTGACAGTTTACTTACACTACACATCTCTTTCCGTTTTTCCTTTTTAAGAAAAAAATAATAATCTAAGATCAGAACTAGTTCTGCACATTTGGGGCAATGTCTCAGTCGTTCTGCTCAAATGTCAAGCATATGTTGAGTGAAAAGCTCAAAATGGATCTATTTAATTAACACCAACTAAGAATATCATTCTATTTAAGTATCTTTCTGAAGCAACCATAAAAAGAAAAGAGGTTTTAATCCAAACGAGAAAATTGCCCTTGTAAAAATAAGTTAGAAAAAGCCCACAAACCAGCTGCAGTCGTCCTATATTGGATAAGTAAAGAGTCCTAGTGATGCTTCTCTGGGGAATTATCTTAAGCACTAGAGTGGCTTTTTAGAGGACTTGCATGTTGCATAAAATCCTCCTAAAAAGTAGTATGGGGACAGTTACCGTATTTTTCGCTCTATAGGACGCACTTTTTCCCCTCCAAAAATGAAGGGGAAATGTGTGTGCGTCCTATGGAGCGAATGCAGGCTCCCTGGCTTCAGCGATAGCAAGGCAAAGCCTCCGAAGCCTGCGCTCCGGAGGCTTTGCGTTGCTTCCGCTGAAGCCAGGAGAGTCTGCTCTTTGAGGCTGGCGGTGGGGAAAGCAGCGCTTCCCCCATCGCCAGCCCCAGAGATTGGGGGGCAGCGGGAAGGCAGCGATGCCTTCCCGCTACTCTCCAACCCGGGTTGGAGGCTGGCGGTGGGGAAAGCAGCGCTTCCCCCATCGCCAGCCCCAGAGATTGGGGGGCAGCGGGAAGGCAGCGATGCCTTCCCGCTACTCTCCAACCCGGGTTGGAGGCTGGCGGTGGGGAAAGCAGCGCTTCCCCCATCGCCAGCCCCAGAGATTGGGGGGCAGCGGGAAGGCAGCGATGCCTTCCCGCTACTCTCCAACCCGGGTTGGAGGCTGGCGGTGGGGAAAGCAGCGCTTCCCCCATCGCCAGCCCCAGAGATTGGGGGGCAGCGGGAAGGCTGCGATGCCTTCCCGCTACTCTCCAACCCGGGTTGGAGGCTGGCGGTGGGGAAAGCAGCGCTTCCCCCATCGCCAGCCCCAGAGGATGGGGGGCAGCAGGAAGGCGCGCAACGCCTTCCCGCTACTCTCCAACCCGGGTTTGAGGCTGGCGGTGGGGAAAGCAGGGCTTCCCCCATTGCCAGCCCCAGAGGATGGGGGGCAGCAGGAAGGCGCGCAACGCCTTCCCGCTACTCTCCAACCCGGGTTTGAGGCTGGCGGTGGGGAAAGCAGGGCTTCCCCCATCGCCAGCCCCAGAGGATGGGGGGCAGCAGGAAGGCGCGCAACGCCTTCCCGCTACTCTCCAACCCGGCTTCGAGGCTGGCGGTGGGGAAAAAAGCGCTTCCCCCATCGCCAGCCCCAGAGATTGGGGGGCAGCGGGAAGGCGTGCGACGCCTTCCCGCTACTCTCCAACCCTCCTGTGGGCTTTTGGGGGAGATGGGGGAATTCCCCCACCTCCCGCAAAAGCAGGCAAAAGCCAGGCGCTCTTTAAAGGGGCTCCGTGGCTTCTGCTGGCTTTTCTAGGAGGTGGGGGAATTCCCCCACCTCCTAGAAAAGCCCGCAGGAGCCGCGCACCCTTTAAAGAGCGAGCGGCTCCTGGGGGCTTTTCCCCAAGGAGGGAGAAGGGACTGACTGGCCGAGTCAGTCCCTTCTCCCTCCTGCGGGCTTTTGCGGGAGATGGGGGAATTCCCCCACCTCCCGCAAAAGCAGGCAAAAGCCGTGCGCTCTTTAAAGGGGCTGCACGGCTTTGCTGGCTTTTCTAGGAATTCCCCCACCTCCTAGAAAAGCCCGCAGGAGCCGCACAGCCTTTAAAGAGCGAGCGGTTCTTGGGGGCTTTTCCCCAAGGAGGGAGAAGGGACTGACGGGCCGTTTCAGTCCCTTCTCCCTCCTGGTCGAAAAGCCCGCAGGAGTCACGCGGGGCTCCTGTGGGCTTTTGCGGGAGGTGGGGGAATTCTGCCACCTCCCGCAAAAGCAGGGAGAAGGTCTTGGAGTAGCGCACAGGCTGCGTGCAGCCTGTCCACTGCTCCCAGAGCTGGGGGGGGAAATCATATTTTTTCCTTGATTTCCCCCCCTGAAAACTACGTGCGTCCTATGGTCCGGTGCGTCCAATCGTGCGAAAAATACGGTATACTATCTATACTCAGGCCAATCCATATCCTGCTTTGAAGAGGCAGGCTTTGTCCTAACCTGAGCTATGTTTACAGAGTGCCTCAGAGGTGCCAACAGCGTGCAGAAGTGATGGAGAAGCTCCTCCGATGTCTCCCAAGAAAACAAACTTTTCCTCTTAGCAGAAATGAAAACTAGATTGCTTTTCTCACTGTAGCGACGAGAAAGCATAAAGTATCCCATCGCGTTCCAAAGGTCATGAAGAGTTTAGTAAAAAAGAAGAAGAAAAATTAAAGTGCTTTGGGGAAACAATTGCTTCTCTGGTGTTAATGTGTCTTGAGTTGAAGGTCTGAACCCACTTCAGAATAAGGGCTCCAAAGACTTCTGCAGCCTTCCACCTCTTTAGAGATCTAACACCCAAAAGTACAAAAATAACCAGTACTAACATAACTGTTGTTTCGCTCTCCATTGTGGACTTGCTTACTCTTTAGCCTATCACTGAAAAGCTGGCATTTATTTAAGTTCAAGGACCGAAACTCCTAATTGAAATTGTCTAGAAATAAAAATAAAGAGTCCTAGAAACAGAAAAGGAAGGCGGTGGGGTTGTTTCTAATTGAAGTGGAATTTAAATTTAAAAGGTCCTCCGGAACTGAATGGGTCAAACCCTTGCCACGTATTCCAGCCTCTGTGGAAGTGGTTTCCTCCTCCTTGCTGGCTTTCTGCATCCAGCGGGTCTTCCCCTGCGTCAAACTTACTCCGCATCTCTGAAAAGACACACACATGGCAATGAGGTCTGTAGAACTGGACACATCAACCAGGCTCTAGGATATTTCATAAACATGGTAGACCACTAGAATTTCAATGGGTGGGTAGCCATGGCATGCCTTCCATCCCAGTAGGCCCTAAATGTCAGGTAATCAGCATTTTTCACAAGTGGAGTGATTAAGAAACCCGAGGTAGCCAGCCTGATACCATCCACATGCCAGCTGCCAGAATCCATCACCATTGTGCTAGTTGGGGCCTGGACACGGCGGCATTGGCTACGCGTCCGCAATGAAGAGAACTCCTGCTTTTCAAATAGAGATGAAAAGCAAAACATGTTGGCTGCGTGGGTCTATCGTTTTGAGAACGAACAAGTCCCCAAACAAGCTGCAGGCCCACATACCTGGATCAGTGAGCACTTCTTTGGCAGCTGCAATATCAATAAACTTCTTCTCTGCTTTCTTCTTCTCTTCCTCATCCTGGAAATTATCTGGGTGCCACTGCATTGCTAGCTTTCGGTATGCTTTGACGATTTCTTGTTTTCTCGCATTCCTGCAGAGAGCGCGGGAAGAATCAGTTCTCCAACTGTCTTCACGTCAGGGTAAGTCTTGTAACGCACGCACACACAGAAACGGGACACCTTTGCCAGCACCTAAAGCCCTCTCCAATCTTTCAAAGGGATCACGGGAAGAGAAGTAAGCTCCACCCCCAACATCCCCACAGGAGACATTTCCATATTGAGTGGGAAGGTTTGAAGGGGCTTTCTAAGTGCATTCAGCTTAACATAGGATTGGGTGCCTCTGCAGGATCAAGCACCTTCTGTTATTATCAGGGTAGCTGATCATTCAGAGGTATCTTAAATGCATCCATCTGAATGCACTTAGAAGCCCCCTTCAGACCTAGGCAGTGCAAGTGCCTCTCATGCCTCTACAATTTCCCACCCCTTTGCATGTTACTTGAATACTTCAATAGGACTCAAGAATGCTTGAATTCTTTAGGGATTTTTTTTTTTTAAGAGACAGTTTCTCTGGTTATGCACAGCAGAGAAAAAACAAACATGAGACCTGCACTAGACAAAAAGGGATACATGGGGAGTGGGGAATAAGGGTAACATCCAACTGTGCTCAATCTATAGACATAGTCTATTTCAAACAAACCCAAAGTATTTCTTCAGGGCATTTTCATCAGTCAGCATCTGCAGAAAGGGCATCGCAGCCCAAAACTTTCTGATAACTCCCACAAAGTCATTACCTTTTGAACGCTACCAGTGTTCTTTGGATTTGGGGCCACGTGGAACACTTACAGTGGTACCTTGGGTTACATACACTTCAGGTTACATACACTTCAGGTTACAGACTCCGCTAACCCAGAAATAGTGCTTCAGGTTAAGAACTTTGCTTCAGGATGAGAACAGAAATCGTGCTCCGGCGGCACGGCAGCAGCAGGAGGCCCCATAAGCTAAAGCGGTGCTTCAGGTTAAGAACAGTTTCAGGTTAAGTATGGACCTCCGGAACGAATTAAGTACTTAACCCGAGGTACCACTGTACTTTGAATTTTGAGGGACGTTAATCTAAGTCTGCTTGTTTCTTACATAGGTTGCCATAAACATTAACCAGGCATCCAATAATGTGTTTGTCCCTTCATGAGGAGGCTGAAAAGCTGGAGCAAGAAAGCCAAGGAGCTTCTGGGTCCCTGTAGACATAGAGGGGCAGCCTGACCACATCCTTCACCCTAGAGCTGCAGGTGGGGAACCTCTAGCCTACAGACCAAACTTGGCCGGCATGGCTTCCCCCCATCCATGTCCACCTGCCCCACACCTGGAGACGGGCAGGAAGAGATGTAGAGATGTACCATCAGGAGGCTTAAATGGTGCTTCCAACTGTTCACTGGCAAGGGCAAGCAGACTTTGGCTTTACACCCATCATTATCTGATGATGACGACGATGATGATTTATTTGTATACTGACCTATACCCACGGATCTCAGGGTGGTCCACAACATAAAAATTGCTATATTGAAAGGTTTTTGGCAGAAGGTAACTGAAACTATCAACAGAACTGTACGGAACAACCTTACATTTACAGAGCAAGATATCCTTTTGAATTATATACCCAGCACATGGAACCTCACAAAAGGACAATACAAGTGGACTCTCTGTGCCCTTATCACAGCAAAAAGACTGATACTGATGAATTGGAGAAATAAAAATGTGGCTCCCTTCTACGATTGGATTGAAGACATATACATACTTATACAACTTGCATATAAACGCAGACTTGCCATGGACAAATTCAAAGAATTCCATTCTTACAAATACTGTAATAGGTTAAGATTACAATAGCAACTTTGTAAAATAAAGTATACAGTTTGGGGTTCCCCCCTCCCCCCTTTATTTTCCCTTCTACACAGGTGCTGTTTCTTTTATTTACGTCTCATCATGTTTAGTGCACATATCACCATGTACTTTTTGAACTTCCAATAAAGATGTCTGGAAAAACAAAACATAAAATTGCTGATGGGCACTAGAGCTGAAGCCTGTTTGATTGGCTGCACGATCAGATGCCTGGCTGTGCTTTGAAGCCCCAACAGCCACCTGATGTCTTTATGATGCCGTGTGACTGACAGGTGAGCAGCCCATGAGGCTAGTTTTGGCAGAGCCAAAAAGGTTCTCACCCCTGCAGTAGAGCGATGACAATGTAAGAAGCACCTATAGATCCACTGCAATATTTTTTTATTCTTGCTAATGGAACCTTGTTCCCATTCTAAAGGCCAAGCTCCTCCTTTCGTTAAACCTCCTTTCGTAAAAGTGTGCCATAATCTGGTTACTTTTCATCTGAAGGAAAAGCAGTTGTGCAGAGCAACAACTGCTTCTTGTCAAAACCAGCTTCTTGTCAAAAGTCTCTCTCTGCTTCCAGCTGCAATTTGCTTCCTCGAGGGGTGCTGTTTGCAGCAAACTGCACAGGGGAGCAAGCATAATTCAGACTGGGGACCCCACACAGCAGCTTTTGCTAAGAGTGAAAAGTGGTCAGGTGAGGACAGGCAGAGAGCAAAGAGCAACTCTGCACCAAAGAAGTCAGGTGAGGTGGGAGAAAGCCTTCCTGCCCAACTCTTGTTGCTATGCTCTTAAATCTGTACCCTTTTAAAGATGTGATTTTGCACACGGGATACTGGTATTTCTAGAAGACACTTCTGAGCCATCGCCTCCCTTACTTTCCAAGTTGTTTCAGCCCTTGGTCTTTTATATCATTCTTTTTTTCCTTGCATGGCTATTTGCTTTTCTGTAACACTGGCTTTGTTCTTTGCTTAATACTTCATCCAGCCTTTAGCTAATGAGGCTTTTTGGTGCTGCCTGTTCAAATGAATTTGCTCTCCGCTCAAAATTAAGATTGCTTTAGGACGTAGTGTACCCCTTTGGAGGCCAGAGCTTATCTAATCACGGTTCTCTCCAGTACGTGTGTGTTGTTGGTTCTTTTGGATTATATTTTCTATTGATATTTTAGTTTTGTTATGGCTTCTGGCCAAACAAATAAAAAACTATGCACTTTCCTTAGGAGGTTGAAGAAGTCTCTAAAGTATTGTTGCGGGCGGGGGGAAGAGAAAGAAAGTTTTATTTGGAATAAAGAAATAACCATTCATTTTGGTCTGCATAAAAGATGGTCTAGCAACAGGGGAAAGTACACAGTTTTAGGATTAAACATTCAGGAGGACTTCCTCATGGGCTGTGACAGTGGAACAGACTCGCGCAGAATATGGATGAACTGGATGAACACAGGAATAATAAAAGGAAGTTTCTTGTACCTCACCAATCTTACTGCGTTGCCCCAGCCGCTCTGGGTGACTTCCAACATATTATACAGAAACACAACAACACAACAGAACATCACACATTAAAAGCATCCTGACACAGGGCTGCCTTCAGATGTCTACAAAAGATCATACAACAGGGCAGGCATCACTACTGAGAAGGCCATCTGCCTGGTTCCCTGCAACTTCACATCTCACAGTGAGGGAACCACCAAATGGCCCTCAGAGCTGGACCTCAGTGTCTGGGCTGAATGATGGGGATGGAGATGCTCCTTCAGATATACAGGGCCAAAGCTGTTTAGGGCTTTAAAGCTCAGCACCAGCACTTTGAACTGTGCTTGGAAATGTACTGGGAACTGGGTGAAGATCCTTTAGGGCCAGTGTTCTATGGTCCCAGGAAGCTGCTTTATACTCAGTCAGACTACAGGTCCATCTAGTTTATTGCTGTCAACGCAGCTGCTCTCCAGGGTTTCAGAGAGGGTGTCTCCCCCAGTCCTATCTGGTGATGCTGGAGAACGGATCTGGGATGCTCTGCCACGGAGCTACAGCCCTTTCGCACCCATTGGGGATGCTGTAGTAGTGGATTTCTTGTATCGGCAGGGGGCTGGATTACAGGAGCATTGAGGCACCGTCCAAATCTACAGAACAAGCTAAGTGACAAGAGGTCCATGCTTGAGACTGAGAAAATGGCAAGTAAATGAAGCCAGTGACTATATTTCCCACTCGCCTATGCAGTGACTCTTAAGTGTGGCTCTGAACATATATAAGGGAGTGCACAAGACAGACTGGAAGGGGCAGCGCATGTGACTGATGTTTCTTTCTGAAGTGCCACCTGGAAATGTTTGTTCTACCCATATAGGGAGGTGAGCCCTGCATGGGACACCCACTCCTGGTGAAATGGTACGGTCTGGACAGTTATAAAGAAACATGAAGAAAGGGAAGTGGGAGTTACTTGTTCTTCTCATTTCCAATGTATTGCATCATGCCTGAAACCACTCAAAGATAAACCACAATCCTTGTTCCACAGTCACTTTTGGAATGTTGCAATGGTGCTTTTCCTGCTGCCTCCTTACAAGAACTGTGCTCCATTATATTGCCTAACTGGTTTATAATGAGAGAGATATAGAGAACGGTGGGTGGTACTCAACCAAATTCTTGCACTAGCACAAGGATTAGTGCTACTGCAATGGGATCCCTCTTCTCCTCCTCCTCTTGTGCATCACCATCCCTGAATCTGCTCGAGGGCTGGAGAAAACCCCACAATAGATTTGGGCAGCAAACAGTGGGAGGAGAGGCAGAGAATGCTCCATTGTGCAAGGATAAATCCTTTCACTGCAAATGCTTGCATTAGTGCTATGTTGAATACAACCCAACGACTCCATCCTCAAAGGATGTTCTGCTCCCTTCAGGAACTATAATTCTATAAATGCCACATGTAATATGCCAACAGACTCAAATCCATGCATAGCAAGGATGTTCACAGGACAGCTTTGAGCACATGAAAGACTTGTAAAAGGGGTGTGTGATGTTATGAGGACCTGGAGAAAAGGCAAGATACAATGGGCAAGAAGTAATATGCATAAACTTATAGACTATCAAGTACTCACCTTTTTACTCCTAAAATTTTGTAGTAATCTCTCTTCTGAGATTGCTTGAGTAGCCGCTGGGCTTTCTCTAAGCCTTCCAAAATCTGTTGGTCACTGTCATTGTGGTCCTTAGCAGTTTCATAGTCTTGAATAGCTACACATAATAAACAAGGACACGCATACACTTAATGATCTTGCAACAATTAATCTTCAGCAGAGAGGGCTCAATTTCACATTTTAACTTATTCACTGGTTTTGTTCGGAAAATCGAGTCTCAGCTAAATAAGCCAAAATAACACTCTTCCCTTTGCACAAGCAGCAAAAAAATTAAATAAATCTGTTTTCCCTCCTCAGGCGGGCAGCTTTGCGGGCAGGCCCTGGGCCTCCCCTGTGAACCAGCCTATTGCAGGCTGGATCATCATCCGGCCGCCAAATTGGCCAATCGGGGGAGGAATTTAGGGGGCGTTCCCTTGGGCGCAATGCCAACTGACCAGTAGCGGCGCATGGCACTGCGCTCAGGGCAAGGATAAATGCCCAGCCTACAGGGCCTTTCACCCTCTCTCTTTCTCACTCACTCACTCCACTGGTTCTCCCACCCACCCTTCCTCAGATTTTTTGCCGATGGTACGACCTTGCTTTGGACAATGTCAGATGCTGGATTTAGGGGCCGGGCAAGATTTTTCCGCATCTGGCAAACTGGCTCTGCCATGTGGGTTTTCACCTACCTCATAGCAATTGTCACAACTCTAAGGCGTACAGGCATTGAGTAAGCCTAGTCTTGGTTGGAGGGGAGGTTGTAACCTCTGCCTGCCCTTCCATGGGTAAGGTTATCCTGTTAAAAGGATCCGGGAGGAGTGGATCCTGTCCGATGCTCAGACGGAGCCTAGGGCCATACCACTCCTTCAATGGGGACCACTAGGGGGATGCCCCAATTTGATGTAGGTCATAGGGCGTCCCCACCCGTCCCGCTGGCTTCACTCCTGGATGGGCAGGAGTGACATACACAGTTGCTTATCTCAATGCCTATGGCCAAACCTTCACATCTGTAACCAATAAAGTTGTGGCCTTATTTGATCCCAAAACCAATATGCCGCGTGTTGTCTAGTTATTTGCACCTTAGGAAAAGGAGTGGTCATGGCTCCTCATTATATTTGTGCTAGGATACCAGCTTTAAACCACAGCTTCATATTTTTGTTGTTTGGAAGCCATTAACCATTGTTTCTCAGTTTGGATGCAATGAGTAGCTCTGGATAATTGCAGGTTCCTAGCGGGTGGTGCTGTGGGTTAAACCACAGAGCCTAGGACTTTCCGATCAGAAGGTTGGCGGTTTGAATCCCCACGACGGGGTGAGCTCCCGTTGCTTGGTCCCTGCTCCTGCCAACCTAGCAGTTCGAAAGCACACCAGTGCAAGTAGATAAATAGGTACTGCTCCGGCGGGAAGGTAAACAGCGTTTCCGTGTGCTGCTCTGGTTCGCCAGAAGCAGCTTAGTCATGCTGGCCACATGACCCAGAAGCTGTACTCCCTCAGCCAATAAAGCGAGATGAACGATGCAACGCCAGAGTCGGCCACAACTGGACCTAATGGTCAGGGGTCCCTTTACCTTTAGGTTGTTCATTTGTGTGAAAGGCATGGCAAAGTGGCTGCATACAGGTGTTCAAACCTCATGCCTATCTCAGATTATTACACTGAGATTTGATAATCTGGTTGGTATTGTTCTATAAAAGCTGAAAATGCAGTATTAGCAATGCCAATTGCACAGAAATATGATCTTTTCCTCACTTAGCTCTCTGTTCCACCTGCTCTGCATTAATTACTTTGTCCTTCTCTTCCAATATCTCCCATTCATTCTCTTATAAAAACCCCTCAGTCCTTCCTACCAATGGTTCTTCAGAAATCCAAGCGTTGGAACACGATGGGGAAGTTAAAACCATATTAGAAACCAGCACCACTTTGAGTCAATCACTGGAGCAATCCACACACAAAACCATTGTGCGGACACTACAGGTGTGTTTTTGTAAAAATATGAATGTCATTCACTACTAAATGGAATGCTTCAGCTTCCGTTTTAGTGTCCTTCACAGTTTTGCATTTCCTAAATAATGAGCCTTTTCCTTTTCGGTGTCTCCATTTTTAATCTCAGAAAGTCTCATTGCGGATCTCAAGACTTCTAGTTTTTCTAAGTAAGACAAAGCATTTGCATCAGATTATCTTCCAGCAGCTGTTCTCTCTCAGTAGGCATTACATTTATCTTTCTGCTGTTTCTGGGCAAGCCGGCAGGAGACGGTGACCAATTTATATCACTTAAGACACTCAGTGGCTGCACGCAATTCCCTTTCGAAGAAGAACAAAAGGGGGAAAAGTAGTTCTGATGCCCCAGCGATTTAAAACATCCATCCACCAACAAGGCGCAAATCTGATTACTCTTTTTCATTCTCACTAAGCCAGCCTACTGCGATTTGCCACTAGAGTTCTCTGCCTGCCACTGTCATTTCTTAACACTTTGGCCGTTCACTTAGAAAAGCAGCAGGAAACTGCTATTCAGGCCCATCGTAAACACTCTACGGCTACGTCAGAGTTGGAAAGTGAAGCTCCTGAGATTTCGTCCCCCATCTTGCAGCTTTATTGCTCTGGTAACGTTAAACGCTGGACAACCTCATCCATCCCTTTAAAGCATGTATTATAAAATCTCACAATGAATGAAAGAATGCCTGCTGAAAGTTTGCCTTTTTCGTTCATTGCCACAGGCAACTACAGCACACCATGGCTAATGGAGTGAAGATACTTGAATGCAGGTTACATACTGGCAAAGGGAAAGCCAGTGTCATGTAACAGATAAAAGTGATGGACTGGGTTCAAATCTTCGTTCTGTAATGAAATTCATCAAGTTACTTGGGACAGTTGCTATCTCTTACCCAGAATCCACCTCAGAGAAACATTGTCAGGATAAAAAGGGGGAAAGCGTGAAGTGCCGACAAACCCACTTAAGCAAAATAAAGTGACTGATTTAGGGTTCGTATCATCATCATCATATTCTTCATCATCATAAACTTTATTGGACTAGCCAAAGGCCATGGCATCAATCACAAAGGGAACAAAAAGAAAAGCAATAGTAACCAACCATAAAAACATCAGGCACTGCAAATACAATAAACCACAGTCACGTTTCCTAGAACTTATTTGTTGCATATGATAGAATATCAGGGGGTTCTCAGGTAGAATGTGCCAGCTTAAATGTCCGAATCACCTTTGCAACTGACCGCTCCCCTGCTAGAACCTCCAAACAAACTCAAGGGTTTATATCGTACCAGTCGGGCAGAGAATGGCTCTCTTAGTAGTTGTGTGTAAGGAAAGATACAACCCAGGGTTAGAATAGGAAACCTTATAGCCCCTGCCATGATCTTGATGATAAAATTCTCAAGTCTCCATTGGTGAAGCTTACTTGATGAAGACATAATGCTCCTGTCTACAATGTGTAGATTTAGCACTTCGCCAATGTTCTCAAGTATTGTTAAACAGATAGGACGGCAAGGGCACCCAAACATACTTTAAAACAAGGCTTCCTAGAGTTTTATTTTCTCCCTTCCCCCTCAGTGCTGCGTTGGACATAAATACCAATCAGCAACTAGAAAAATGGTGGAGTTGACTGCCTTACCTGCCTCTCATCCCCTGCCTCAAATGGGCTACCTTTTTCTTTTTTAAAACAATTTTTATATATATTGACACTGTGTGTGCTTTTTTAAGCAGGAAAAACTAGTTGCAAAGCCACACTGGAGGCAGAAAGGGGGAGGCAGGCTTGGCAACAAGGCTTGCTACCTTGCAGACTTTATCAGACAAAGGTAACTTCATGAACAGCAGCAGCAGCAGCGCAAACCCCAGAGAATCCACACCGTTCAGAGTTGGCTTCTGCTGCAAAGTTTAGCGAGGAATAGTTACGCCTGCAAATAATGCACTGAGCACACTACCACAGCGACTTGACTGTTCAGAATTAAGAATGTGAATAAATGCACACCAGTCATTCTTAATCCGTTTTCCAACGGGACTGATTTTGCATGGTGGCAAAGGGAACAGCTAGACTGCCCCATGCTGCCGATTTCTGTATAAAAACCACCCGCTGTCCTTGAATTTTTACCTTCCTCATACTG
The DNA here is from genome assembly GCF_027172205.1 of Podarcis raffonei. Taxonomy (NCBI): domain Eukaryota; kingdom Metazoa; phylum Chordata; class Lepidosauria; order Squamata; family Lacertidae; genus Podarcis; species Podarcis raffonei. Next base: position 96,064,041 of record NC_070605.1, on the reverse strand, counting down.
CTCTTCCAGCAAATATGCTTCAGCCCTGTCTTTGAGAGCATCTACGTTATCTGGTTCCAGCTGCAAAACTTCTGTGCAGAGCTTGATGGCGTCGGCCGACTGCTGGTTCTGAAAAGGGAAGAGGGACCAACCGGGTCAGCGGTCACATTCATTTCCGACAACAGCAACAAAAAAGATGAAACTAAACATTTACCTTCGAGAAGCAGTGGCAGATTCTCTCTTTGGCTCGAGTCGTGTAAACGGGGACTTCGGACTCGGTTTTCATCACAGTCTCATATTTACCAATGGCATCTTGGTACCTATTTACAGCAGATGGCAAACGGTGGTTAGTTTAAACTGGGGGCTGGGGGCTTTCAGCCATGGTGGAGTAAAGGGCAGGAAGGAGTGCCCAGGCTCATTTGCGTAGCACTAAACTGGCACAGCACTGCAAGCGAACCAGGCCTTTCCTCCCCCAAGGTTTGGCATTCATTTACCTTTGCTACGAGTGGGTTACAGAGCACCGTGGCATTTGGAGCACACTCTGTGCACAGCACATTTCCTGTCTTCCCAAGCTTTGGTTTGATCTTGTTTCCCCCAAGAGCTAACAATCTGACGAAGATTTATTTATGGGCAGCTGCAGCATTTTAATTGCAAATATGCTGTGATCTCCACATTTAAACGCTGAGACATTAAAATGCCGTTTTAAATAAGAGATGGCATTTAGCGCTAAAACTAACAGCCCTGACACTTTAATTTACTGGGGAGATGAATAACTACGTAAAGCTTTCCACAGGGGCCATGTGGTAAACCTCTCTAATTACTCACAAAGCCAATCGATTCTCCATTTTTTTGTATTTATCAGCAACTGGAGTGATAATGAAGCTTTTGCTTTTCCCCCCTTTGTCATTTCTGCAGCACTGCGAGTTGCCGGCTTACCCACTTCTTGGCACCAGAAGCTGTGTGTGTGTGTTTATGTGGCCACAGAAAACCCACCACACATTCAGCAATCGATATCTGTGAAATGTTTAGTGCTGGCCCTCTTATGAGCCCCCTGAAAGGCTGCATAATGACCATCAAACATGCAGAGAGCAATGCTTCAGCCACTGTTCAGGGCTGCGGTGAGGATCCTAGCAATGAGCCAAACACAACCAGATCAGTATGATGGGGGAGCCAACAGCTAGAACAGAAACAAAGACCCCTCTGAAATTCAGACAAAGATAACATGGCAGGAAAGGTAGAAACTGGAGCAAAAAACCAATGGAAGATGGGCCTGGTGAATGTTTTGGGGACACCAGACGCTGTAGTCTTACTGAACATACCACGAAGCAGAGCAAGGCAGGCACCTCAGGCAGCAAATTTGGGGTGCCATTAAAGGGTAGCACTTAATTACCGTATTTTTCGCTCTATAACACGCACCCGACCATAACACGCACATAGTTTTTAGAGGAGGAAAATCCGTAGGCATGCCACCCGTAGGCATTCCCTCCATAACACGCACAGACATTTCCCCTTACTTTTTAGGAGGAAAAAAGTGAGTGTTATGGTGCAAAAAATACGGTATTTAATCTATCCTCACTGCATTTTTTTCTGCCAGGGAAGGGAAAAGGGGCTTGAGAAATTTTCCACCTCAGGTGCCAATCTGGAATAGTCTAGGTGAGGTTAGTAATCTGGATGGGAGACAGTTGTGAGTCTAATATACATATAATAAAATAGAAAAAAAGAAACCAGAAATTAGAAGGCAGCACAGAAAAAAATCCCCAATAAATACAGCTCATGCCATTCACATTTGTTGCCTAACAAAAGTCAATGGCATGGATGCATTTCATTTGGGATTTGGCCTAGTAAGGTTTCCACCCAGCTAGAAAAGCAAAATCTCCTAGTACCGACCAACTATGATAAGACTCACAGGCCTGAGTTTCTGTCTTTACTCTGAAAGAGTTTCCCAGAGTAAGCCCATTGCTTGTGTGTGATCCAAGAAGTGGCGTCCGGCCTCACAGAGCACCTAACAATTAGTACCTTACCTGCCTTCTTGGATGAGTTCTTCTGCAGACAAAATCTGCTTATTGAGTTTCTTTACTTTCTTGTAGTGAGAAAAGCACTCCTTATGGTCTTGGTCAAGTTTCAGGCATTCACGCACTTCACTTTTTATAGGGGGGAAAAGAGAAAGGAGGCGGCGAGTCAGTTTTATTCTGCGGGCAGCATGCTAGATTTTAAAGACCTGGATTCAAATCTTGCTCCTAAACTCATTTTGTGTGTGTCCCTTCACAGGTTACACTCTCTCAGATTCATTTCCTCTCCTGAAAAATTTGGATATTAAGGGTTTTCTCAATGGCCTGTTGGTATATATGTAAAAAGAGGGGTGGGACACAATCCGTTTCCTCCCACTGGGGATACTAGAGGGTTCTTTTCAAGCTAAAAGCTACTCTGGAGCTAACTAATTTAGTCAGTCAAGCAACCCCTGGAATTTACATTCTGGGAAGAACTCATTTTAATCATTTTCTCTCTCTGCTTTATTTGCACTGGATTGTCATCGCACTGTTTTCTGAGGTTCTAAAAGTGGGCAGGGATACGAGAGACCGTTTCTGAGGTTCCAAAAAGCCCTTGTGGGTAAAGTGTTTAATTTAGCTTTCTGGCGTGGGATGTGATGCCTCTGAAAGATCTCCAAAGAGAGAGTGATATTTTGGTTTTAGAAGGCAACTTGCCTAAAATCAGAGGCTCAGGCACCAGCTGAGGATTAGGAATTGCAGATGGGCATCATAAGGAACAGGTGGGGTTCTGAACCCTGTGCTTTCCTCCAAGTTAAATTTGGTAGATTGAGGAAGCATTTTTGGAAGAAAATTGGCAGAGGAGCGGACAAAGGTGCTTCACTCTTCCTCCTCCAACCTTCTCCCTTGAGATGTGAAGGCCAAAGGGGAAAAGCTGCGAGAAAACTCTTCCTGCCACAGCCCACCCAATTTTTTCCAGGCCCCACTAAAGCATTTTGAACCCTTCTTTCTCTACCACCCCAATCCCAAAACCCAAAACAAGATCCGAGGGAGGGTGTTGCTGGGGGATTTTCAATGAGGAAGACATAGGCTTGGGAGGAATAAATGTTTCCCTGAGCTATTTCTCCCCAACATATGTCTCCCAAGCTCCTACGATACCTTGGCAAGCAGAGATTTTGTTTCTGCCAAGGCAAAGCATATTTCAGATAGAGCTGGGTTAACCAGATTTCTACCTTTACAAGCAGCGAATTTCAAAATAGCTTTTGCTGATTTAAAGGCTTGCAATTTAATATTGGATAGCTGTGTATTCCAAGATGCCGTTTCTGAATAAATCAATGCCAGATATTTAAATGTATTAATTTGGTTTATGATGTGTTCACCCAGGCGCCAAACATGCTTTTTAGGGTGCTTCCCAAATACAATGACCTGCGTCTTATCGTAGTTTATAGATAAAGCATTCCTCGCGCAATATGAACTTAATTTTGCAAGCAGCCGTCTCAGGCCCAGCTGGGTTCTAGATACAAGTACTAGGTCTTCAGCATACATTAAGACTGAGAGTTTTTGGCCGAGAATTGTGACGGGGCAAACTGTAGGCCCTCCAGTTCTTTAACCATGTCATTAATATAAAAATTAAACAGGAAAGGTGCCAAAATGCATCCCTGTTTGACTCCAGTAATGGCCTTAATTCTAGTGGTGAGATGGCCAGCCAGATCCACCTTTACTTGTATTGATGTGTCAGTATATAGTGTTTTGATAAGAAATAACAGACGGGGGTCTATATTTGTCTTTTCCAATTTTTGCCACAATGCAAGTCTTGGGACCGTATCGAAAGGTGACTTTAGATCGGTAAAAGCGACATATAATTTTTGCTTCAAATTATGGATGTATTTACATAGCAGAAAGTTCATCACAAAGCACTGGTCCAATGTGGATTTTCCTCTTTGGAAACCTGCCTGGACTTCAGATATCACCTTATTTGTATCTGCCCATTCTTCCAGTCTCCCAAGAAGGAGCCTGGCATATAGTTTAGAGGCTACATCTAACAAGCTCATGGGTCTATAATTGGCAGGGTTTTTCTTATCACCCTTTTTTATATATTGGGGCAATTATACTCAGCTTCCACCCTTCTGGTATGAGACCTGAGCTGTTAATGTATGAAAACAGTTTTGCAAAAATGGGTGACCAGAAATCAGGTCTTATCTTATAAATCTCCATTGGGATCATGTCTTCTGCTGGAGCTTTACTGGCTAGTTGGCTTACGATTAGCCTCTTAATCTGATTGGCAGTTCTGATAACTGAATATAGTAAACTTGTGAGGGTAAGTCAGGATGGGGGGCATATATTCAAAGCATATTTCCAACCTGTGCCGAGTTGGGGGGTGGGGGGAAACACCCAACTACTTCTGAGGAGACTTTTTTTTATTTTTGCCCTTACAGGTAATAATAGTAACCTTACCTCAAAGACATTTCGTGGTCTCCCAGCTGATAGTATATAGTGCTGATCTTATAAAATGCTTCGGTGTTATCGCTCTTCAATTTGGCAGCAGCTTTTAAATCACTCAGGGCCTTGCCGGGCTCTCCTTCCTTGATGTAACATTCAGCTCGAAGCTCCCGCATCTCTGCAGCCCAAACACAAACCTTGAGAAACCAAAAATGAAAGCGAGACTTTGGACCAAAACGTTTGTTGTTGCATTTTTTTTACAAAAAGGACAATAAATGTACTTTGATGCCGCCTCTATGGTGAGGCAAAGATCCATTTCTATACACATTATGAGATTATTGGGTTGCCTTTGTTTATGTTTTTATTATGCATTTTGAGTTTTTTATATTGTGATTTTATGTTGTGAGCTGCCCTGAGATCTACAGGTATAGGTAAAGGTAAAGGGACCCCTGGCCATTAGCTCCAGTCGTGGCCGACTCTGGGGTTGCGGCGCTCATCTCGCTTTATTGGCCAAGGGAGCCGGCGTACAGCTTCCGGGTCATGTGGCCAGCATGACTAAGCCACTTCTGGCGAACCAGAGCAGCACACGGAAATGTCGTTTACCTTCCCACCGGAGCGGTACCTATTTATCTACTTGCACTGGTGTGCTTTCGAACTGCTAGGTTGGCAGGAGCAGGGACTGAGCAATGGGAGCTCACCCCGTCACGGGGATTCGAACCGCCGACTTTCTGATCGGCAAGTCCTAGGCTCTGTGGTTTAACCCACAGCGCCACCCGCGTCCCCTATAGGGTTCAGTTAATTAATAATGAACAACAACAGTAGACAGCACACAGAGCAAGACCTATTAAAAACAATGTTTTTAGGTAAATGGTACCCTGACCATTAAGTCCAGTCACGAATGACTCTGGGGTTGTGGCGCTCATCTCGCTATACTGGCTGAGGGAGCCAGCGTACAGCTTCCGGGTCATGTGGCCAGCATGACTAAGCCGCTTCTGGCGAACCAGAGCAGCCCTACGTACAACGCATTGCAGTGATCTAACCTTGAGGTTACCACAATGCTTATTTCCTGTTATAGAAGCGGATGTGGACATTTCAGGAGAGAGCCCACTTTCAGAAGAAAACGCTGCTGGATCAGGCCATTGGCCCATCTAGTCTAGCATCCTGTTCTCAGTGGTCAACCAAGATACCTACAGGAAGCCTTAAAACAGGATCTGAGTGCAACAACACCTTCCCCATTAATTATTCCCAGCAGCTGGCATATATATATATATATATATATATATATATATATATATATATATATATATATAATTTTATTAGTTTTGGTTGAACTGATGGACATCCTATGCCTTTTTAAAATGTGGCTCTTTTTTGGGGGGGGCATGTTATTGGGTTGTTCTTCTTATTTTGATTATATATATTGTGGTTTTTATGTTAATCTTTTCTGTGAACTCCCCTGAGACCTATGGGTATAGGACAGTATATAAATTCTAATAAATAATAATAATAAATTTAATAATAATAATAATAACCTAATTTATTTGTTGAGGCAGTAATCAGTGGTGAAATTTCAGCCATTCAGGCAATTAGCCAGATGCTCACTATGACCTCAAGCTGAACTGATCTGAGGACTTTTGAGTTATATCAAGGTAGAGTTTGTTAAGAGGAGCTGCTCATCTGCCACCTGCAGAGCCCACAATTATCTCTTGGCAGCCGTTTCCCCTCTGAGACTTACGTTCAGAATTTCATCCAAGAGACCGATCACAGTGTAATAATCCCCCGTGAGATATGCTGACTGCGCTTCCGAATGTAGGCGCTGCATCTCGTCAGACTTCATCAGCTGGGTGCGGGCTTCTGTGTCTTCCTTATCGCTAGGATTAGACTGAAGCTGCAAAAATTGACAAAGAAAGACAAAGAACAGTTACACCTGAAACGGAGGCAGGGCCGTCTTTCCCATAGGGCTTAGTGGTTCGTTGCGCCAGGGCGCCGGTCTCTCAGGGACGCCCCAGAGAGCGGGGGAGCTGCGCAGCTTTGCCGGCGGCCTCCCCTTCCCCTGCCCGCCTGCCAGCTGTGCCCCGTCAACCATATGGCTGGTGGGCGTGCAGCTTGCCTCCCAAACCTCCGCGGGAGGAGAGCGATCCCTGCAGCGGCATGGTGGAGAATTGTGCACACACACACACACACACACACACCCCATGGCTGGCAGTGCGCAGCTTCACGCCCCCCCATCTGGGTAATTTGGGGGCGCTGAGCGGATATTTGCACCTCGGCGCCACATCTGCTAAAGATGGCACTGAAAGGAGGAATTCTACAACCCATCATCTGCTGTGCACAAAGCAAAATGATGCCACTAAATTCCTTTGGGGAAATTCTTGGGGCTTGTTAGTCATGACTAACTTAAAACTTACTGTTTTCAATGGGTCTTTTAGTAAACATGACTAAGTCTGGATATTACCCCCTAAACAAAAAGATGAAGAACCTGCAGATGTAGTTGAACTCCAAATTCTATCATCGCTAGCCTTTATTTTTGGAGGTCTATAATCTCGAGAGGCCATCAATTGTAGGATTTAGATTTTATTGTGTTTTGTAATATGGGGCCAAGAGTTGCTTTGAACGTATAACAACACCCCAATATTTAATGTCCTTGATCCCAAGATTTTACTCACCATCTGACCAAATTGGTTCAGCCAAAACAACTGATGTGCAGAGTTGAACAAAAGCTTTGTTTAGAAAATACACACTGCCTCACACAATTATAGCAAGAATGTGAAATAAAAGGACACTAGCGTGCAGGGGACATACAGAATAAAAGGGCTCCTTTCACCTCCAAAGACATGGAAATTTGCTAGTAATAGAGACAGTGTGTCAGCCTGGATCCCAGCAGCTAATCCAACCAAATAACCCAACGTAGCAAAGCACACATCCCTCCCACAGACTATTTCACTATAATGGCTAAATAAGCTGTTGGGAGAATACTGTAGTGTTAGAAATAAATTATGTGCATAAAACAAGGCAAAAGGCATGTTTTATACAGAAGGTCAGACTACTGAATTTGGGGTTGAGGGAGGGAGAGAGAATAACTCCAGGATATTAGAGGAGAAAATGTTATTTATTTTAAAAGAAAATATGTGTAACATATTGAAATTTCAATATGCGTTGCCTCATGTTATGAATACAAATATAATTTCTAAACAAGCCAAATGTTCTTTATAGCCACCACCTATCGCTGAGGAGGTCTGACCTTTCAATGAAACATCACGACGCGTTCCCTTTGGACAGCAGATTCCAGAGGGGAAACAATTTTCATTTCTCCAACCTCCTTCTCTGTGCATCATTTAACACAAGAAAGGAAAAGGCAGAAAGGAAAAACAGAGAGATTGAGAGAAAGAGAGGGATGGTGGGGGGGGGGGGAGAAGTGCCATTGTACTCCAGGTGCAAAAAAGCCCAGGGCTGTCCCTGTCACCCAGAGTTAGCTGATGAACGGAAACAAGCAATTCCAAACCAATTAAAAGGGTTTTTTTAAGCCTTTAGCTCCTGTCATTGCTATTTTCTGACATGCAGTTCTTCAGTCATTTAGACCGTGAGCCCTGCACACAAGGCAGGGCCTTACTTTTGTCTCCGAACCGTTCCTGGTGTATCTGACACTTGAACAAATAATAAAACGATGATTAAGTTCCCCCACGTTCGGAACGCGCACTCTTAAAAGGCGTCTTTAGCCTTTTGATTTATGAAAATATATTTATCATGATTACGGAAACACTTGAGCGCTAACAAGAAAGCAAACAAGGCCATACATTCTCCTTACTTCCCACGCTAGTGAAATCCGCCGAGTCCAAGAGGAACAAAAAGAGAAAGGTACACACAAAAGTGGTATTGAGGCTGGGAAACAGGAGGAGACGAGGTCGGTCAAATGGTAACAGGCAAATGTGCCACGTTCCTGGGTTTCATTCCAACAACAGCTGTAATATCTTCTTAGGAAACCTGGTGCCCTTCAGATGCTATCGAACTCCAACTCCCATCCGCCCCAGTCCACATGCCAAATGGTTAGGGGTTAGGGGAGTTGTCTTTCAACAAGTTAAGGTGTGTATTAACCTGTAGATATTGCAGGGGGAAACGCTGGCTGGTGCTGATGGAACTGGAATCCATCACACACAGTTTTGATATACTGGAATAAATTTACAGAGTATATCAAAACTGTGTGTGATCAGGAAATAACGCTTGTTGGATTTCAGGAAGCTCTGTGAAAAGAATAGATAGGAATGTCGCTTAAAAGAGAAGATAAAATAAGGATTGTTAAAGTGCAACATAAATTTAGGAAATGTGAGAAGTTGTGATAAATATGAAAATTGTCAGATAGGCTGATGGAAGTCTAAAAGATGTATAAGTTAAATTGGATGTTAAATTATAAATGGAATGGTTATTGGAAATTTGAATAAAAATTATTTTTTTAAAAAAAGGAACTGGAATCCAACAACATCTGGAAAGACAGAAGTTTCCCATCCCTCTCTTGAAGAGCAGTGTTTCCCAAACTTGGGTTGGACTACAATTCCCATCATCCCTAGCTAGCAGGTCCAGCGGTCAGGGTTGATGGGAGTCGTAGTCCAAAAACAGCTGGGGACCCAAGTTGAGAAGCACTGCTTTAGAGGATAAATCACATGCCTAGCTTAGGGTTACCAGATGTCCCTGTTTCCTGGGGAAAGTCCCCGGATTTGCGAATAAGTCCCCGGACAAATTCCATCCCCGGAATGTCCCCGGATTTCATCTAATATCCCTGGGAAATTAGTGCAGGGGCTCTAAGATGCGGCTTCCGGGCTGCCTCCACCTTCCCTGACCCCAGCTACTAAGCTGTGAAGGGAGGCTTCATGCTGCCTATCAGAGCAGCCTCAGGCAGGGATCTCTCAGTTTGGCAACAGGAAGCCTCCCTTCCCAGCTGGGGGATCCCTGCCCCCTCCTGCTTGCAGGCTTGAGAGCAGTACATGTGAAAAGGATCTAGGAGTCTTGGTTGACCACAAACTAGACATGAGCCAACAGTGTGACGCGGCAGCTAAAAAAGCCAATGCAATTCTGGGCTGCATCAATAGGAGTATAGCATCTAGATCAAGGGAAGTAATAGTGCCACTGTATTCTGCTCTGGTCAGACCTCACCTGGAGTACTGTGTCCAGTTCTGGGCACCACAGTTCAAGAAGGACACTGACAAACTGGAACGTGTCCAGAGGAGGGCAACCAAAATGGTCAAAGGCCTGGAAACGATGCCTTATGAGGAACGGCTAAGGGAGCTGGGCATGTTTAGCCTGGAGAAGAGGAGGTTAAGGGGTGATATGATAGCCATGTTCAAATATATAAAAGGATGTCACATAGAGGAGGGAGAAAGGTTGTTTTCTGCTGCTCCAGAGAAGCGGACACGGAGCAATGGATCCAAACTGCAGGAAAGAAGATTCCACCTAAACATTAGGAAGAACTTCCTGACAGTAAGAGCTGTTTGACAGTGGAATTTGCTGCCAAGGAGTGTGGTGGAGTCTCCTTCTTTGGAGGTCTTTAAGCAGAGGCTTGACAACCATATGTCAGGAGTGCTCTGATGGTGTTTCCTGCTTGGCAGGGGGTTGGACTCGATGGCCCTTGTGGTCTCTTCCAACTCTATGATTCTATGATTCTATGATTCTAAGTAGGAATGGGATTGGGTCTGCTCCAATGAGAAGGGAGGCATCACGCTGCCTGAGCCTTGCCGCCGCTCTTGGCCCTCCTTCTCCGCCTTCCACGCATGACCCACCACGCACTGCTTCCCCACCACCACCACCGAAGAACCAACACCTCAGTGGCTGGCCAGGCTCATGGAGAGAGGAGATAGAAGCCTCGGAGGAAGGGGAAACGTGGCGGTTGAGGTCAAGGCGGTGGGCACCCCTCTGCCACCGCCATCGCTACAGCATCAACATCCTGAACATGTAGTAATTAATTAATTGATTAATTAATTAAAGTGTCCCCGGATTCATTGAAAAAAATCTGGTAACCTTAGCTAGCTGGTTGAAAAGCATGGGGAAGTAGGATAACAAGAATCCAGAAAAACCCAGACATACTGATGTATTAACAAGCCATTATATGGGATAAGAGAACTGGGGAACACCAGCTTTTCAGACCATATGCATTGAAGTTACAGTCCTATGCACATTTACCTGGAAGTAAACCCCACCGACGGGATTTACCGTATTTTGCGCCCCATAGGACGCACCGGCCCATAAGGCGCACCTAGTTTTTTGGGGGGGAAATAAAGGGAAAAAAATTATTCCCCCCCCCAGGCGCGGGGCTGGGTCGGGGGAAGCCCGAGCTTCCCCAGACCCCAGAACAGGCTGCTCTGCACAAGCCGTGGGAGCCCTCCCGCGGCTTGCGCAGAGCTACCTGATGCCCCACGCGACTGCCCAGTGCGCCAGGGCTTCGGGATAAGAGGCGGCTCTGCGCAAGCTGCGGCAGTCCTCCCGCGGCTTGCGCGGAGCTACCTGAAGCCACAGCGCGACTGCCCAGCGCGCCGGAGCTTCGGGATAAGAGGCAGCTCTGCGCAAGCCGGGGGAGCAGAGTTTCCTGAAGCCTGGAGAGCGAGAGGGGTCGGTGCTCACCAACCCCTCGCTCTCCAGGCTTCAGCGAAAGCCTGCATTCGCCCCATAGGACGCACACACATTTCCCCTTCATTTTTGGAGGGGAAAAAGTGTGTCCTATAGGGCGAAAAATACGGTACTTCCAATTAGACATAAGATTGTGCTACAAAAGATTTTGCTCCTACATCCCAGCACATCAGTGACATCCAGTTTGCATCATCCACCACTTGTCTGCGTGGTCACTGTGCAATATAAATGGTCTAATATTTACATCGCTTATGGGTCTGTAGGCTTTTTAGTGGCCTCCTGTCTCTCTCAGGAAATTTACCCTTTTACAGAAAATGTCATACTAAGAAATCACCACCAGGAAAGGGAATATCCATCAAAAGTTTGTCAACTTAAGCTTTCTAGCCATAAAAATAATGATGCCAGCAGAACTTGTGGCTATAAAAAATATACTGCAGTGACCTCCCTATAGCAAGCTAATGTAGGTAATAAAAAAAAATCATTTAGTACAGCTTAATTAGCAGTTTAACAACAGTATAAAATAGATGAGATGGAAGTGGTCAAACTGCTTTTAAAAATTATTTGCGCGTGCATCTCATTTCTGCTTTATGAATCTATTTGCTTTGTTAAGCCAAAAACACAGCGACATGTGTTGGGTTTAACAATTTGTCATACTGAGCTTCATCAGCTTGCATTTCTAGCCTGCATATTCCTAAGGTTGGTGTCATGTAATTTATCAGTTTTTCATAGCTAGCCAATCTTATAACCCACAGTGCAACATTTTTTTTAAAAAAATCAATCCATAAAACACCAGCAGGCACATTAGAAGTCGTTTCATCAATTTCTGAAAGCAGATTTTTAAAAACCTCACACACACAAAACAAATAATTCAAAAGAAACAACAACAACAAATTCAAAACTTAGGATTTGTGTGTGGTTTCCTTCCCCTCTCTTTTCTTAAACTGCTTTGAGAATCAGGGCTTCATATCTACCTAAACCCAAACCCGACACCCACACAATGCCATTCTATGTACATTTACTTGGAGGTAAGTCACACTGTATTCAATGGAGCTTAGTCCCAGGTAAGTGTGCACAGGATTGCACCCTAATGCCAGGTTCTCTTGCGTATGTTTATCATTTGGTCTGCCTACACTTGGTAACTGACAGCCATTAGCCCCGCTTATGGGTTGCTCGTGTGTTTGGCACTCCAATGTTGTGGTGAAGTGGTTGGAGTGCCAGGCTAGGACCTGGAAGACCAGGGTTCAAATCCCCCCCCCCACTGGGTGTTAGAATTCCTGCTCCATGATTGCAGTCATGGGATTGTTGTCTTTCACATGACGGTATATGTTTTGACTCCATAGAGTGGGAAGTGACGGAAACAGGATGTTTGTGTTGCTGTGTTCCGTGAAGTGGGACTATTGTCCTTTGTTTTTTCTCTTTGCTGTCTGATGCTAGAGAGAGAGGGAGCCATGTTGCAGTGCTCCATGTGTGTTTATATGTAAATAAAGTAGATTAGCCAAAATGCTGAGTTGCTGAGGTCTGTTACGCAAGCTGCACAAACTCTGCGGATCCCTAAGTGTGCCGATGTCTGTTGGCATCGGTCGCTGTGATGTTTGTAGTAGTTTGGATTTGATATCCCGCTTTATCACTACCCTAAGGAGTCTCAAAGCGGCTCACATTCTCCTTTCCCTCCCTCCCCCACAACAAACACTCTGTGAGGTGAGTGGGGCTGAGAGACTTCAGAGAAGTGGGACTAGCCCAAGGTCACCCAGCAGCTGCATGTGGAGGAGCAGAGACGCGAACCCGGTTCACCAGATTATGAATCCGCCGCTCTTAACCACACCACACTGGCTCTCTTTGGGCTGAAGAAAGCTTTTGAAGCTCCCGAACGATCGACCAGGAAGGAGAGAACATGCCAGTCAGGCATGTGTCTCTGCCAGGGTCCTACTTGAGTGTAGGCTGAACTCCTGACACTGGGAGCCCTTGGGCCAGTCACTGCCTCTCAGTCTAACCTACCTCACATGGTTGTTACGGGGATTAAATGTACACCAAAGAAAAAGCTGGGATATAAATGCAATCAAACAAGCAACCCATCAGGAGTGGAGCTGCAAAGCTGTCCAACCCCATCATCACATGTCATGGCTGGCACCAAAGCAGCTGTTAGGCAGAGGAGGAGCGAGTGGGCAACTGGGGAGCAGTTCTGGTTGGTTCCCCTCTTGCCTCTCTCCTTCCCAGCACTAATCTGGAGTGGATCTACATACAAGGAAAAAAACCGCTATAAATAAGTCAGAAATTGAATCATTATAACAAAATTTTTAAAATGCTATGTAAAAATTGTAAAGAATTTTTTTTGCTCTCTGGCGCCATCTGGTGGCACCATCTGGTTTTGACTTCGCATGACTTTAGGTTTGCGCAAAGGGCTCTTTCACCCTAATGCAACAAATCAGAGAATTATAGAGTTGGAAGGGACCCTAAGGATCATTTAGTCCAACCCCTTGCAATGCAGAAATATGCAGCTGTCCCATAGGGGGATTGAGCCTGCAACCTTGGTGCTATCAGCACCATGCTCTAACCAACTGAACTATCCTGTACTATTTTTTCTTTTTTTCATGAATTTTTTTTATGGTTTGGAAAGTGACAGGGAAATGCATCGAGATGTGTAAACACTCCGCAAACACATCAGGATGAATGTTCATTGCTGCATAACCATCCTGCAAACAAATCAGAACTATGACTAAAATAAATAATAATTGTAAAATAATAATAACTGTAAATATATAATAACTAGGAATCACATTGTCTTGAGGGAAACACTATGGCCTATTTAAAGCAGAAAGGCCTGTAATAATAATAATAATTTATTATTTATACCCCGCCCATCTGGCTGAGTGTCCCCAGCCACTCTGGGCGGCTCCCAATCGAGTGTTAAAAACAATACAGCATTAAATATTAAAAACTTCCCTAAACAGGGCTGAATTCAGATGTCTTTTAAAAATAAGATAGCTGCTTATTTCCTTGACATCTGATGGGAGGGCGTTCCACAGGGCGGGCACCACTACCGAGAAGGCCCTCTGTCTGGTTCCTGTAACCTCACTTCTCGCAATGAGGGAACCGCCAGAAGGCCCTCTTCTATTGGCTGGGCAGCATTTTAATCAAATAGGCAGGATACAAAACTTAACAGGACATTCTGCATTAGAAAAACACAACTGACAAGAAGCTGACAAAAGACGTTTGTCTTCAATAATAGTCTTTGCTGGCCTCTAGTGGAACAATACAAAATGAACAATAAGTTTTCCACTTGTGGTTCCCGAGAGAGATGATGCCTGTAGTCTAGTGTCTCCCTTAATCTGCCATACTAGGAATTGTCTGAGTCACCTTCCAGTCCCTGTGCTATCAATTTCAATTTTGTATTGCAAGGAGCAGCATGCTGCCCCGCTATGTCACCAATAATCCCCTTGTTATTAAAATTCTTGTTTGTTATGCCCCCTCTGCCAGATCTCCTCTTCATTATACGTATTAATGCCATTTTAAAAAGACAGAGAGGGGGCAAACTCACCAGGGCCCAATTCACACACACTTGGGACTGATCACACATTCACCCATATTACCACGGTGCTAAAATCTTTGTAGTTGCATATATTCCACACAGCATAAGAAACACTTAAAAGATTTCCATTGTGCGGCACAAAAGATAATCCCTGTGAAATCTACATTTCTGCTTCCTTTTTTCCTCTGGAAGCCAGTTTACAAGGGGTGGGATTTACTAAGAGCTCATCCATTCCAGAAGCCATCTAGAAAAGCTCTCCTTTGCAGGTGCAGTCTGCAGAACCACCTCACACCACATAAAAGACAAAACCGTCTTCCACAGAGCCAAACTTTATGGCTTTAGCAGCACAACTGGTTGATGAAGCCACCTGCCCGCTTTTAATTCCTTACATCTGGAGGGCTAAATTTATTCCTCCAAGCAACACACTAATTCTGCTTGAAAGACGCCACACTGTAGCTTCACACAACATGCCACTTTAACTTTCTCAAGGAAAGCTTATAATTTATTCTGTTTATAGCCTCCCCTTTCTAAAAAAAAAGGTTTGATTTGCAAAAAGGCAAATGCTAGAAATTGAAATACTTTATTGTCACTTGTACAACTTGTATACAGTGAAATTGCATGAGCACCCCCCACTCAGCTCTCTTAGTCTTAATTCTCGTTTACCGACGCACACCCACCAAACCCGAAAGTCAGTTGCCCTGTTGTTATCTTTTCATTCAGCGGCCTAACAGCCCACGGATAGAAGCTGTTCTTTACACTGTTGGTGCGACTAATCATGCTCCTATATCTTCTGAAAGTGTGATGCTATATTTAATAGGCGTTTACACCGGCACAGAAAGACCAGAAGCTAGCAAAAGTGTTATCTACAATGTGAGAGGAAAAAGGTTTCTGAAACTGGATTATCATAGGAGCGCCGCACCGCACCCTATGATGATAAAGGTTAAGTAAAAGAGATAAGCATCTTGCAAAGGAGCGGCTATATAACTCCAACTTAAATATTGCCAATGGTTTGCGTGCACAGAAAACTCTTGTCTACGGACAGGTGGGGTCTATTGGTGGTCACTCCCAATCAAGATGCCTTAAAATGGGCCAGAACCCAGGGCTATTCAGGGCCAGTGGCACCATGAGGCATATCAGGGAGATGCTGTACCAGCCCTGGATCTGACTAATGGCATGGTCTCCAACAAAGTTGTCCCATTAGCACATGCCCTTCCATCTGCGCAATGGGGCTTCCTCTCCTAGAAGATTTGGGAAAACAACCCGCCCCCTGAACAGATTGTGGGGTACACAGAGAAAGGAGCCGCAGTTCCACTGTGCACACAGAAGTCCTTGCACAAACAGGACAATTCTGATGGATACAACCCCCAGTTTCCCCTTGCAAACAAAGATCAGTCGCCAATGGAACCTTAAAAAAGGCTTTTCAAGAGCACAAAATACATTAAGAATGCTACAGGCACATGATGGGGGAAATTCCAGAACTGTTTAAAATCAGAGACAGCACCAGCAAACAAAACTATGGTAGAAATTATTTTGCTGGGAAAGAGGTGTGTGTTTGTTTCTCATATTTTTAATACTTTGGCCTCAAGTCAGTCACGCTTAAATCATGGCTCTCTCGTCCCCAAGGATTTTTAACTGTCTCTGGATAGAGTTCCCAATCTCCAAACCCTATTAGATTTCAAAATCCCATTTCCCTGTTAATATCTTTGATTTACAGTCGTAAGCATCCCAGAAATTTTATAACAACTTGAATCATTTCGGCTGCTTCCCCTTCATATACGTTTGGCTACGTAGCAAACAAACATACGGAAATTGCAAGTTGTGAAGAAAGAGAAATTTATGAGAGGGAAAAGAAAGCAGGACCATCCACTGAAACCTGACTAATGTTAGATCTGGAGAGACCATTTGCACTAGTACTTCTTCACACAATATTTAAGTCATACAATTTACAGCCACAAGATGTCATGATGGCTACTAGCTTAGATGACTTAAAAAAAATAGATTGGACAAATTCACGAAGGGTTTGGAAAGTTAAGCTGCAAAATTTATGTGTAGAGAGCAAATCATATCGTACACAGTGGGGTTTACATCAGAGTAAGCGCACTGTGCTGTTAGTTTATTGCTTCAGTTTAGCATTTTCCTTTCCATTGTGGAAATGTACTGAAATATCAGTACCCTATCTAGTCAGTTTTATGCTCAGAGAAGTCTCCCACTTTCCCCTTGTTCCTAGCACTGCACAAATTAAAAAATATTTATTCTGCCATTGTGACACAGGAGCTACCCTGTGTGACATGCACTGGATATATGCAAAGCACTGCCTTTTTTCAGCACGGGGCCCTGTTCTATATTTCAATAACCCCCTTATTAAGGTTTCTTACTTACCACTCTCTTAAAGTCCTCTTCTGCCTCATCAAACTTTCCCTGCTTCAGTAGAAGGTGTCCTCTTTGCAGCCTCGCCTAAAATAAAGGAAACAGTTCCGTAACACAGGAAGACACCGTGTAACATACCTAGTGCAAAACTAAGGGAAGTCTGTGCTCCAATCCCCACTCAGTCATTGGAATCCCTGGGTGACCTTTGAGTAGCCCTATTTCTCATCCCAAGCTACCCTATGCAGGAGGAGAGAGAACCAATTATGCCACCTTCAGTTCCTTGGAAAGGTGGGATAAAAATTAAATGAATGAATGAGGCTCTGAAGTGTAGGCACACATACATTCAACATATATTTATTTTCTATTTCAAAGCATGGAGTATTTTGTTGCTGTTCCGTGAAGTACCTTTGCCCCTCCCACCACCCCAGGTAATTATTTGGGAAGCTGCCTAGCTAGAACCAAGAGTCAAAGGGCATAAGCTAAATGTCCAGATCGCCAAGGAAGAGAGAATCTACCGTATTTTTTGCACCATAACACTCACTTTTTTCCTCCTAGAAAGTAAGGGGAAATGTCTGTGCGTGTTATGGAGCGAATGCCTACGGATGGCGGGGGGATCTGCTGCAGTCGTGAGCAGAGGATTCATGGTTCCCCTTCCTTCCCTCCTCCGTGGCTCGCTTTGAAACAGCAAAGCGGGAGAAGAGCCGCTGAGTGGGGAGGAGAGAGGGACAGAGAGCCTGCTTGCTTTAAAGGAGCAAAGCACGGATCCACATGGATCCTCAGGATTTTTGCACTGGGTCACCCCAAATTCACCATCAGATCACATAGCATGTCCATGGCTACAGCTTGCACCAAAAAAATCACGCACCCACTGTTGCCTGGGGCCGCAGTGGTGCAAAAACGTGGTTACAAAGCATGGATCCACATGGATCCTCAGGATTTTTGCATTGGGCTACCCGAAACTCACCGTCAGATCACATGTCTGTGGCCACAGCATGAACCACAAAAATCATACATCCACTGTTTCGTTTAGAATATTTTTTTTCTTGTTTTCCTCCTCTAAAAACTATGTGCGTGTTATGGTCAGGTGCGTGTTAGGTATATTATGAGACACAGGTCAGTTACTGGGAGGGGGGGGTGCATTTTCCACTGAGAACCCCCAGTCTTACAAAGCCTTTGGGGAGGCTGTCTATTACCACTCCTGTTCAATAATTTCCCCACTTTAAATAACCCCACTGAATTCAACCGAAATTGCCTCTGAAGAGATGTGGGCTGCATGTGCACTACACATTTCAAGCCCTATGATACCACTTTGAACAGTCAAGGCTTCTCCCAAAGGATCCTGGGAACTGTAGTTTCTTAAGGATGCCGAGAGCCGTTAGGAGACTCCAGTTCCTCTCAGAGAACTACAAGTCCCAGGGTTCCATGGGAAGATGGTTGACCTTTGGGAACTGCAGCAGGAGCGTGCACAATGTTCTACAGGGCAACATACGCAAAATGATAGACATCTCTGCCCGCAAGGAGTTTGTGATCTAGTGATTTAGAAAAGGGGGCCGGGAGACCACTGAAGAATCCATCTCAAAAAAACCAACTGAGGGCATGTAAGAATCTATGTAGGTTTGATTTCAATACTCAGTGGTCACTCCTAAAGGTAAAGTTAAAGGGACCCCTGACCATTAGGTCCAGTCGTGGCCAACTCTGGGGTTGCGGCGCTCATCTCGCTTTACTGGCCGAGGGAGCCGGCGTACAGCTTCCGGGTCATGTGGCCAGCATGACTAAGCCGCTTCTGGTGAACCAGAGCAGCGCACGGAAACGCCGTTTACCTTCCCTTGAGGTGCTTTTGAACTGCTAGGTTGGCAGGAGCAGGGAACAAGCGACGGGAGCTCACCCCATCGCAGGGATTCGAACCGCCGACCTTCTGATCAGCAAGCCCTAGGCTCTGTGGTTTAACCCACAGCGCCACCCGCGTCCCTTCAGTGGTCACTCCTACTTTGCATCAAAACATCAGCACAATACTAGGTACCTTAAAATCCCATCAGTAGCTGAAATAACACTTTGAAAAGGTGGCCCTCTCTCCTAAAGCACGTTTTGTATCCTGCAGTTGCTGGAATTTCAGTCTACATTTAACCTCTCCAAGTTATATGATAATAAAAAGTTTTCTGTTGGATTATGCCACTTACTAGAGAGAGAAAAAAGATTCCCATTTAAAAGGCAACATAAAAAACAAAGACAAAAGCCGTTTTCATCCACCCTGGAGGAGTCTCTGGAAAGTATTGCTTACCGATGTGAAATCCTGCTTTAATTCAACCACCTTGCTTAAGTCACGAATGGCAGCTTTAGATTTGCCCATGGCTAAATATACTGTGGCTCTTCTGTAATAGGCAAGGTAGTTATCAGAGTCCCCTTCTGCAAGTGAAGAAGCAGCAATCAGAACATAGCCTCAAGCCAGCCAAATCTTTGGATACAACTAAGCATGCAATAAGGAGAAATAACAGTGCCATTACCAGAATTTTTAAACAGCCTGATACCACCATTTAATTAGCGGAGGGAACGTTTCCATAGGACAGCCGTTCGGCACACATTTGCACTATTAACGCTAATGGGGGAAAAAATGAAAATCACATGCACATAGGAGCATTCAGCTTCCTGGTTATTTTTTAGGGCTTCAGGAGGTGAGCATCCGATTCCAGCTGTGGAATGAAGTCAAGCCCCCTACATGCTAAAGCTTTTTATCTCAAACTGCAGGCTTGCCTTTCGAAGGCCGTTTTACATTTTGGTGCAGGCTCCCGCGTCTCTCATTTGCGGAAGGCCAAATAACCATCTCACCGGAGATCAGAGGTGGCGTGTTCTTCTAAGAATCCCCATTAATTCTGCTGATACAGCAATCAGCAGGGACAGAAACATGCCAACCCTAACTTCTTATTCCCATCCCAGACAATGAGGATGCTATGGGACTGAATGGAAGTACAAAACTTTCCTTCCACACCAAGAATGCTGCATTGTATAGGCTTTGCTAAGGACAGGGGTCAGCAACTTTTTTCAGCAGGGGGCTGGTCCACTGTCCCTCAGACCATGTGGGGGGGGGGCGGACTGTATTTTTTTTGGGGGGGGGGAATGAACGAATTCCTATGCCCCACAAATAACCCAGAGATGCATTTTAAATAAAAAGGACACATTCTACTCATGCAAAAACACCAGGCAGGCCCCACAAATAACCCAGAGATGCATTTTGAATAAAAGGACACATTCTACTCATGTAAAAACACGCTGATTCCTGGACCGTCCGTGGGCCGGATTGAGAAGGTGATTGGGCCGCATCCAGCCCCCAGGCCTTAGGTTGCCTACTCCTGGCTAAGGAGGAGTTTCTCAGTGCTTCAAACCAGATACTTCTCCCCAGAGCTTGAATTGTGGGGAGGGGGCAGGAGGGATAAGGCGAGGCTTCATGAAATCCACAAGTCCCCACTCTGCCCAACTTGAGCCAAATCATGGCCATGCACACCTTTCCAAAATAAAAAATGGGGTCATGACAAAAAAGAGAGCTAGCCCCCCCCCCCGCAAATAAACGATTGTTTCCTTTGTCCACAGAACTGGATGCAGTAGATGGAAACATCCTTATCTTCCCCCCATGGGCTAAGTTTGATAGGTAGGCTCATTTAGGTAGGCCTCATTTTTGTGGTTTGAAATCAAAAGCACAGCCTGCAAAGCATCAATGATCAGCTGATTGCCAGGCCTTGCAAAGGTCAGAGGGCAGGTAGGTGTGTCTTGGCAGAAATGGCCTGGGGGGACCTAGCCGCTCTAGTTACATTCAAAGTCCAGGGGTTCCCCACTCCTGCTACTGAAGTACTTCTCCTGTCTATCACAATTTGTGTTCCCTGAATTTGTGCCTTTGGCAACATTCTTAAGCCCATGACCCCAGATAATGGATGCAACATTTCAGCAACATGGAGATGCCGATAGCCGGAGTAGGGGACACGGACGGACACACACACTTGTTTTTAAGACTTTCCCATCACAAGATAAACCATAAACCGCAAAACACAAATGAAACAACCACCATAAATATATTTTAAAAGCAATCATGGGTATATACCGGTAAAGGTATCTGAAGAAGTGTGCATGCACACGACAGCTCATACCAATAACTAACTTAGTTGATCTCTAAGGCTCTAATGGAAGGAATTTTTTAATTTTATTCAATTTTATTTTGTTTCGACTACCGGTAAAGCTAGATAGCTAAACAGGAATCAGTCTTGCTGAATTCCATTCAGCAGTCTGCCAGGAATCAGTCTTGCTGAATTCCATTCCTTTAGTTGATAACCTTTCTACCCAACACCTGCTGTAAGGTAGATGTCTGTCATCAACAGGTGGTGGAGAAAATCTAAGAACACGTCCTGAGGCCACATTATGTGGAAAGCTCATGTTATGCAGCCACATGACAGCTTTTGTAACAGATCGGGGAAAACCCAGCTGCCTCCTCAGTTCCCCAAATTAATCATTAAGTGCCTCCTCCCTTGTAGCAGGAAAAGAAATTAAGGTTTAACGCACTACAAAAAATGCCACTTCTTGGCAGAGAACACCTAGAATGGAAGACACCTACACAGACTCATCTGTTACTCTCTGCCAAAGATCCAAGTTTTGCGATTAGAGGTGCAGGATCACAGCTACCACATACCATCCATCAGCCCCAACATCTGTTTACATCTAAAAAGAACCCAAACATCTTATCGCTTGCATAAAAGCAAGCTCAGCGTTCCGAGCCAGAAGATTTCTCCCGGCGCACGAAATGGATGGTTGTTGGTGCCTCGACTCGGTAAATTGGGAGCTCAAGTTTAACCACGTTAGTAGCTAAGAACAATTCAGAAAAAATCGCTGCAAAGTGCAGCCCAAGCTTCATGGGTTGGAAATGCTTATGTGCAGCGTTTCAGGAGCATCCTTGTCAAAGGGGCAAAGCAGAGTAGGGAGAGAGAAGCCCTGAAAGTAGAAAAAGTCAAGAAGAGCCTAAAACATTTGTCACACTCCTCGCCACAATGATGTTTGCTAGCTGACCTGCCGCAGAGAAAATCTATCAGGCCCAAACCTACACAATTTCCCCCCCAAGAAAGGCAGGGAAGTTGAAACACAACCCAAGTGGTGGAGGGTTTTTCTGCAATTATTCACGCAGGATTGAGTCTTTCCTGATCTCTCCCATACATGGGAGATCACATTTGCGTAGCACAAATTTCACATGTAAAGCAGCTCTCCATTTAGAAAGATTCAACTGAAACGGGCAAGCCCCTTGCTGTGAACCAAACCTGGTGCCCCAGGGACAGACAGGCAATTTCTCTTTCCTTGCATCAGTCTCGTTCACATACAAATACAGTTAAATACAGACCTGGCCACAGTGATCCATGTGATGGTCACCTCCAGGCTTGACTACTGTAATTCGCTCTATGTGGGGCTGCCCTTGAAGCTGTCCCAGAAACTCCAGCGGGTGCAGAATGCTGCAGCGAGGCTCCTCACAGGGTCTCTGCCATGGGAGCATATTCACCCAGTGCTTTTCCAGCTGCACTGGCTCCCGGTGGAGTACAGGGTCAGATTTAAGGTGCTGGTTTTGACCTTTAAAGCCCTTCACGGCCTAGGACCCTCGTACCTACGGGACCACCTCTCCTGGTATGCTCCACGGAGGACCTTAAGGTCCATAAATAGCAACACCCTAGAGGTCCCGGGCCCTAAAGAAGTAAGATTAGCCTCAACCAGAGCCAGGGCCTTTTCAACACTGGCCCCGGCCTGGTGGAACGCTCTGTCTCATGAGACCAGGGCCCTGCAGGATCTGATTTCTTTCCGCAGGGCCTGCAAGACAGAGTTGTTCCACCTGGCCTTTGGCTTAGAATCAGTTTGATTCCCTCCTCCTCTTTTTCCTTTCTCTTCCTGTGAAGAGGCTGCATCCTAATGTTTTAATGTTGTATCTTAATCTTTTAAATTGTATTTTAATCAACTTGTTTTTATTATTGGTTGTTAGCCTCCCTGAGCCCGGTCTTGGCTGGGGAGGGCGGGGTATAAATATATATTTTTTAAAATTATTATTATTATTAAAAGTTATAGGACCAGAGTCCTGAATGGAGACCAAGTGCTGGAGCAACCAAAGGCAGGGAGAAAAGGGGGGGGGGGACAGTTCAGCATTCCTCTCCCACTTACACCTCATACTCACTCCTCCTGCTTTATATGTGGATGAAGGTCCCATATCGGGTTTGGGCCCATGCCAGCCTGTGGGTCAGTGTGTTAAGCCCCTGGATTTCCCTAAGCAGGCCTGAATCACACTCTGAACACCCAGAGCCCACAGACATCTGGGAGATTTGGATAAGTCCTGTACAATTCTTTTTTAAAAATATATATATAAATTTTATTAGTATTTTCCACACAACAACACGAAAGATATCGAAAAATAACAATACACAAAACACAAAATGCAAGTCCTGTACAATTCACAACACACTGCATTTTTCTATCTGCCATGACTAACCAAGCCTAAAGAATGCACCAAGCACAACTTTACCACCATTTAATTGACAGAAAATTCAAAAGTCACCACTACTAAGGCAAAGGCCTGCTTCAGACCTCATGACCGCAGTCCAATGAACCATTGCCAGCCTAGAAACAAGCCATGTGCCGACATGCACCTTCCTCCCCTCACATGCCTAGTTTAACCATGGTTTCCCTAGTTTCTGAACTGGTAAGCTTTGGCTTAAGGGCTCCCTCAAACCAGGATACAAAACTAGGGTCAGATCTAACTTTTCAGAAACCAGGTCCTTGAATTAAGGAGGACGAATGCAGGTACACGGCTCATTCCTGGACTGATAAACCGCGGTAGGTCAAACTGGCATTGTTACATCAAATTGGAGCTGTATTTGCAAATTATGACATGTGTACCCTGATTCCCAACTACAATCACATGTTGCGAGCAAGTCTTGTTGATTTCAGTGGGGCTTATTGTTACTTGAAACTCTTTTTTCAAAGAGGGCCAGATTTGAAGAAGTGAACATGCATGAGGGCCAACCAAAGTTGTTGACTTTTTTTAGGATTGAAGTTGCTGAGGTTTTTTCAGGATTTTGCCCCAGGAGATAGACTGCCCCAGGGGCTAGATTAAACCGACCAGCGGGCCGGATTAGGCCCCAGAAACGGACTTCGGACATGCCTGGTATATAGTCTTTGTTTCAGCTGTGGATGGGCGGGGGTGTGTGTGTGGAGGGGAAGACTCCTTACTGCAGACTTAGCTGAATACGCAGCTCGCCAGGAATTAAAAGAAGAGCAGGCATAACATACTAGAGAACATCGACCAGTGATCCTGAACAAAAGGAACAAGACAGGAGGCAGTGTGCTGCTTACTTTTCAAAACACTAGGTATCAGCAAGAGGGATGGTACACCGAGGAAAAGGTTTTTGTAGATGAACAGTGAACTTGTGGGTAAAAGAGAGGAGAACAAAAATTTGGCAAAAGTCAAACGCTATCAAATGAAATGCAACTGCTTTTCGACACACACCTATGGCAGCGTGGAAGTGAGACAAAGCATCTGCCAGCTGCCCAGCCGCCAGCAGCTTCTTTCCCATTTCAAGTTGTTTTTCGACTTCTGCGTTTATCCCACATTCTGCACCTGAATGAAGGGGAAA
Source organism: Podarcis raffonei (assembly GCF_027172205.1). NCBI lineage: Eukaryota > Metazoa > Chordata > Lepidosauria > Squamata > Lacertidae > Podarcis > Podarcis raffonei. The sequence goes on along the minus strand of NC_070605.1, from coordinate 96,039,493 downwards.
AAAATTAATATCGTTAAAAAAGAAATTGAATTGTTTTACTATTTTATTTGCTTCCCTACTCCCTCCAAGCTGACGCCACAACGTTATCATACGTGAATATGAATAAAACAGAATAAAAATCTGCATACTCTATCAAGCCATGATGCAATTTCTGTTTCATTTTCTCAAAGTTAAAACGAGTTCATTCCCTCAGATCATTAAATACGTAATAGTCATAAGATTTATAAAGTTAATTCAGTTTGCTGCCCTCAAGCGCATTTTGTGCTTTCAATGGGGTCACCAACGCAAACAAATACACTTCTGTGTACTTTCTAGCTAGTTGCATTTAGAAAGAAAAGGAAGGAACTAAGGAATATGGGGTTTTTTTTTAATTCCCCTTCCTTTTTTGGTCTTACACCGATTTCCAAAGCAAAGTTGCCATTTTCAAGTACAAATAACTTTTCCCTCTAAATGTTCAACAGACTCACTGAGCTCTGACAGCCAATATGATGATTTCCTTCCCCATTTCACGCATCATCACGGACAATAAAAACTCTGGAGGCCAAATTACATTATATCTGCGCAATCTCTTCTTACCTCATGCATGCCCTCAAAAAATATGAAGCGCGGTTATCTGGGTGTTATTAAGAGAAAAACTGAAAGCAAAGTTACGCGAGTGTCTATGGAGGCTGTACAAGACTCTTATTACTTGAGATGAGTGAGCTATAAAGAGTTCAACTTTATCTTACGAAACCAGAGCCAGTATTTATATAGCTAGAAATCATATATAAATGCATGCAAGTGTGTCCCTCAAAGACAAAGTACAAAACTCCAAGATTGCAGTTTTCCACATACAACCACTAAATGTAAAGTCAATTTATTCATTCAGAATAACCATGTACTGCTGAGACTGTCCTACTTTAGATGCTAAGGGCGCTTACAGGCTTACCTGCTCCCTTATCCTATAGGTCTCAGAGAAGCTCCCTGTAGTTACAAAGCTAAGACCGGGGGGGGGGGGGAGGGAGGAGAGTCGTAACACAATTCTCTCCTCGATGTGCAAGTTTTCCAATGCAAGGAGTTTTCTACGCCAAAAAACATTATAGCAGGAAACTCCTCCCATCTACAGTCTGAAGTGGTACACTCCATCAGGGCTGTGCCATGTGATTATTGTAATTGTATAGGGATGGGGCATTATACCTTGAAGCAGATGAACACAATACTTTTAAAGCACATTCAAAGCGCAGGGCTTCCTTCAAGGAAATCTGGGAGCTGTAGTTTCCCACACACAGAGACACACAATTCCCACCACCCTTAACAAACTACATTTCCCAGGACACTCTGAGGGAAGCCATGTGGCTTTAAATATGTGCCGAGTGTGTTTTAAACTTAATTTTTAAAAATATATAGTGTTGATCTACCCTTGCTCCACAACATATCTATTTGGAAGTGTCACATGGGGTTCATCAGAGCTTATTTACAGTGAAATGTGCTTATGGCTGCCGAAAAGCACAGCAATAGCACTAGACACAATTCTATTCCTATCACAAGACACGTGATCTTCATATGTGCCCCTGCAAACTCAAAATATTAGGATTATTTATTTCCTGACATGGAATCTTTCTTCTGACATGGAACCCAAGGTGGCATGTATGTTGCTCTTGGGTGGTCACCCAACTGACCAGAACTGGTTCTCAGGTGGCATGGACAAGACCTGCTTAGCTTCAGCAAGGTGGTGACCTTGTGTGTCTTCAGGCTATGCCCCACAGCCAATTAATAGACTGCATTATAATAGTATCATACATATGTATGATACTATGTTGACCTATGTATGCTGACCACCAAGTGCACAGATCTATAATGTGTACTGCCTTGATAGCCACAGACCCCCGGTCACAGCCACCCATGTGAGGATAAAGGAAGCACAGAAAGGATGGACTTCGAAACTATTGTGGATGTTGTGATTGTGGAAATTTTTGTTTACACAGTATTTGCAATTGCCTGGTTCACAAATTAAATGCATATGAACCTACCCTGAGCCCGAGATCAACTTCTGAGGCTCTTCTTTGTGTGCCTCCTCCATGAGTGGTCCGGAGGGTGGTAACATGAGAATGGGCCTTTTCTGTGGTGGCTCCCAGTTTGTGGAATGCTCTCCGCAGGGAGACCTGCCTGGCGCCTTCATTATACACCTTTAGGCACCAGGCAAATACATTCCACTTCAACCGTCTCTGGCTGAATAACATTCTATGCCCTTGTACATGTGTTTGTGGGAACAGGGTTATTGGTTTTGCTATGCTTTTGTTTCATTATATATTTCCTGCTCTCATTTTGTATTTTTATGTTGTGAATCGCCCTGTGACCTTGGATGAAGGGCAGTATACAGATTTAATTAATAATAATAATATCCAAGGAGCTCAGGACAACCCACCAACAACAGCTTTTTACTAACAGGAAATGCTGTGTTAATACAATATCGTCATCAGAATTTATATAAATATTTATATCTTCCTACATGCTCAAAGTGCCTCACGCACATTATTACATCATTAGAACAGTTCTGTAACTCAAGGCAGGATGACAATGTCCTCTCCACTTTACAGTTGGAACAGCTGAGCCTGAAGGAGGTGTAGCTTGCCCAATGTCACTCACAGTGAGAGTTGAGCAATGCCGAAAAATAAGCAAGATTTTAGCTGGACACTTCCCAAACCATATTCTTAAACTGAAATCCTAAACAGTTGCTAGGGAACAAGGCTCACCAAATATAACTGAAATAAGATATGTATAGTGCTGGTCTGAAAAATGCTAGAGGATACTTTTATCATCTTTGAACAGACACAGACAGGACTCCCATTGCATCTCTTCTCTCCAACAATTGGCAAAAAGTCATGATCACTACTGGCAAAACTTGACTCCCTCCTCTTACGGAGAACACACAATAGGATCCCTCACACATATTTGCTATGCTACACCACTCAAGCCCCTTCCTGAGCCCTGCTAGGACCACCATTGGACACCGGCCAGCAGAAGAGCAGGTCCATATTCCACACGTTTACCCACGCTAGACTCTGTAGTGGCCCCAAAAGCCAGCTCACATTTTGCCGTTCACTATTAAGTGGAATTTCACCGACATATCCACCCCCTCTCACCCCAAGGAGGACAGCTTTGCTGTCATTTTAGGGGTTGAAACTTAATTTTTGCCAATTTCTTCAGTGAGAGGTCTTCAAACCACGTTTTTGGGTGTGAGGACTTCAAATCTGCTAATATTTTCTGGCTGGGCAATATTTAGCTTGGTAAGTCTATGTTAAAGCATGTAAACTGCTTTCGGAAAACCAAGTAGTTTTAATTTTACCTTAATGATAACAATAACAACATACAATACAACTGCAAGTACTTGGCAGTCATTTCTGAGCATACCTGGGTAGCTCAGCTAGTTAAGCATGGTTCCGATAACCCCAAGTTTGCGAGTTCGATCAAGATATGGGACAGCTGCATTTTGCAATAAGTTGGACCAGACGATCCTTAGGGTACCTTTCAGCTGTACAATTCTATGGTTTCCGTGCTATTTTACACACTTTCTACTTACCAAGCACAACTGAATTATATTAATTGAGCCAAAACACCTTTTGGATTCCCAAGCGCTGTGACAACTTTTTTGGCACCCGATTTGGAAGGGGGGAAAGTCGACGCGCCCTAAACTGCAGCACCTCATATATTGCCACTGTTTCCCCACCCCTGAAAAACATAACAATCCGCTTAACTTTCCTCCTGGTAATTAACCGCCCTACTTCCCGGTTAAGCAAACGCCCGGGCTTGCCCACCCCAGTCCCGCAGCAGCGAGCGCTTCCTCCTCACCCTGGTAGTGCAGGTCCCACAGGACCAGAAGCAAGGGCAGCGCCGAGCCCAGCCTGCTCGAGTAAGCCCGGGGGGACACCATGCCTGCGGAGCCGCTCCGTCCCCACGTGCGCCGCCCGACCCGCCGAGAAGTTCACTTCGGAACTCTGGAACTCTCAACATTCCGAGCCAGGTTCCACGGGGTGGGTCGTGGGAGCCGCCGATTGGCCGCGCGGGCGCCTGCCCCGCCCCCTCGCAAAGGGGAACGTGGAGGGCAGGAGAGGCGAACTGTCAAAAGTCCCCGCCCCCGGCAGGCCTGAGCATGCGCGTTAAGGGCAACCGAAGCCAGCTGCCGCCCTTACTTTGTGCCCTCACTTTCAGCGCCGAGTTTACCTGTTGCCAACTTCGCGATTGGTCTCGTTTTCGTCTCGTTTTTTAAAAGGCAGAATTGGTTTCCGAAGTTCTGCTGAAGAGGCAAATGTGAGCTTTCGAGTTACACTGATCTCCCCCCTCCCAGGACACAGAATCCTAGAATTGTAGAGTTGGAAGGGACCCCAAGGGTCATCTAGTCCAACCCTCTGCAATACAGGAATCTCTGCTGGATCATACATGTCAGGGGGTCAGCCAACCTCTGCTTAAAAGCCTCCAGTGAAGGAGAGCCCGTCAGAGACGGTTTTAGGGCATTTGGCTGCACCGGGGGCGGTGTCACAGGGGGAGCAGCAACAATTATGTAGAACAGAGTGCAAAAGGCGTGTGTGTGTGTGTCACTGAATTTAGCATCACACAGGGTGCTGCTGAGGTTTGAGAACCCAAAGTTCACCTCTGAGTCCATGACCTCTCATGGGAGTTTGTTCCACAGTCAAAAGGTTCTTCCTGATGTTCATAGGAGCCAACTCCACAATAAAATATTTGCCCACCCCCACCCCCAAGTTGATGGGCACTGCCATTCAAATAGTGTGTGTGTCTTGTCTTGTGATCTATTATGTGGGGTGGGGTTTTCCTGGCCTCCCCTCCCCCATATTTTATCCAAGCTGTCACCTCTGCTGATGTTGATTTGGAACATTGGTAGTCAAACTAAGGCCCGGGGGCCGGATGTGGCCCAGTTGCCTTCTAAATCTGGCCTGCAGACGGTCCGGGAATCAGCATGTTTTTACATGAGTAGAATGTGTCCTTTTATTTAAAATGCATCTCTGGGTTATTTTTGGGGCATAGGAATTCATTCATTAATTTTTTTCAAAATATAGTCCAGCCCCCCACAAGGTCTGAGGGACAGTGGACCGGCTGCCTGCTGAAAAATTTGCTGATCCCTGATTTGGAATCTCCTTTCCTGTACCTGGAAGCCATTGGTTCGGGTCCTACCCTCCGGAGCAGGAGAAAACAAGCTTGCTCCATCTTCCATGTGACTGACAGCCCTTAAGATATTTGACAATGGTTATCATAGCTCCTCTCAGTCATCTTTTTACCAACTCCCTGGAGGTAAGCACTTAAAAAGGAAAAGTAACTTGGTAGGCTGATAGTGACCTGGCAACAAGAAATGTCCTCCATGAGTTTAGGTGCTTTAAATCTAAAAAAAATATAAAATGCCACAAACACCCACTAGAGGCCACTAAAATTATTCTAATAAATAAAGGTATGTGTATTACAGGCATTGGTGTACAGTACTAACTTATGAATGGCTGCTTTTGGCTGAACACAGCCTCGTCATTTTTTGTGACGTTGCATTTATGTGATGTTGCAATACTATAGCCAATATTCTCTACTTACCTAAAGAAACAAAATAGTTGGATTATTTAGATTAGTGATTGCGCCTTTAACATAGTGAAACATCGCGCCTCGCACTCCTCCTGTGTAACGTTGTGCCACCCAAGCACAAATGGAGCCGCACGAAGACCCACATGGCAAAAACGGACTGTATGGTGGGCAGAGTGGGAGGAGGCAAGCAGAATATGGTGAAAAGTACTAAAAGTAATTGGAAAAAAATCTTCCCCACTCTTCCCCCCCCCCAAGCTCAGCGATTGCCAGTGAGGGTACAGCTGATAGGCAGCTTGTTAGACACGCATGGCTGTTAGCCTCTGGGTAATCCTCCCCCCCAATTTTTTTTCAACAAGTCAGGGCAATTTCCCCCCATTTTCTTAATTTGAAGTCCCTCAAAATAGGGAGCATCCTATACATGGGGGTGTCCAATACACAGAAAAATACGGTATATGAAAGCTACTTCAAATACTGTACCTATGTAAAGGGCTGTCACAAGGAGGATGGATCAATCTTGTTTTTTCCTGCTCTGGTGGGCAGGACCTGAACTAATAGTTTCAAGTTACAAGAAAGGAGATTAAACATCAGGAAGAACTTTCTGAGAGTAAGAGGTCTTCGACAGTGGAACGAACTCTCTTGGAAGGTGGTGGACTCTCCTTCCTTGGAGGTTTTAAAGCAGAGGTTATATGGCCATCTGTCATGGATGCTTTAGTTGAGATCCTGCAGTGCAGGGGGTTGGACTAGTTGACCCTCGGAGTCTCTTCCAACTCTACAATTCTATGATTCTAATTGCTTTTTACCACATTAGCTATCGGATCCTGCAGTTCTGCCTGGGGATTCTCCTGCAATTGCATGCGAAGAGGATGCATTTGTTATTGTTCTGCATTGAGATCCTCTTGCCAGCAGGGCCACTCAGCCACACTGCTGACAATTCCAAGCAACCCTCTCATCTCCATGTTTCTTCCCTCTTGCAGATAATGGGATTAGCCTTGGCGAAGAAAAGAGGCGGGGAAGAGAAATGAGTCCAGAGAAGCAGCCAGTTGGGTTGAGGTCCATGCAAAGAAGAGAGGGGGAATCCAATCCCCTTGGGGACAAGCAGGGGGTGGAGGCTGTGCAAGCGAGGCTGCAATGCAACCCACCCACCGTCTTTTACTGAAGGAGGTGCAATTCAGCAAGCAGGTATTGAAGGACACTGCCTGGGCACAAGCTAAGAGAATCCCCAGGACAGAGGAGGGGGTGTTGTTGTGGCTGCTTAGCAATAGTGCATGCATGTCTCTGGGCTCTTGCTGTGGAGCTGAGTGCCTGCTGGGATAGCACCAGTTACTGCAGCCGATTTTTGATTTCATAAAAAAGGTTATTTATGCATGCGACTACTGCGGCCCATGTTTTATTAGCCCCAAAATGGAAAAGGAGGGAGGTCCCAACCAAAGAAGATTGGCAACTCAAGTTGACAGAATATGCACAACTTGCAGACTTAACATATAGAATAAGAGAACAAGAAGAACACAAGTTTATAGAAGATTGGAAAACGTTTATTGAATATATGGAAAATAATTGTGTACAGCTGAAAATGCTGGCAGCATTAAGATAAATTCAACAGTGTAAACAAGTTTTGATGGATGCAATAAGGGAATACTGAATGGTATAGTTTTTGTAAAATATGCAGGGATTTATGATATATAAAATGAACCATGGAAAGAGAAGGAAGTACCGTAAGTCAATGATATCTGAAGGATGTAAAATGAGTATTTTAAATTGTACGACAGAAAATTTAATAAAAATTAAAAATATATATATTTCCGATTTCAATTACATATATGTAATTTCCCCCCACCAACACTTATGCTGGGATAGCTCAGTCGGTAGAGCATGAGACTCTTAATCTCCAGGTTGGGCAAAAAATTCCTGCATTGCTGGGGGTTGGACTAGATGACCCTCGTGTCCATTCCAACTCTACAATTCTATGGTCCCATGATTCCTTGCGCAACTACACATCCCAGAGCCTCGTAAAGCTCCTTTCTTTGCAGCTGGGGCAGGCCAAGCAGGGAAAAGGGAGATGGGACTTCTTCACTTAGGCCCTGGAGGCCTGGCTCTCCCTTCCTCTGCCCCGCTGCTGTCTTCTTTTGAAGGTGGCCAGAAGTTTGTTGCAAAAATTAAAATGCATTTAACATGCCCAATTCCAGGAGCGCATTTCTCTTTTGGCCTAGCTAAACATCCCACCTCCTGGTTGCAAGGAATAAAGTTTGCACAGGCGTGCAACATTTGAATTTTATCCCGCATTAGAAACAAATCCCAATGTCTCCAATACGAATTCCCAAGCAATTTGCTTAGTTTTGCAACTTTATTTCCCACACTGGGAAGCTGTGTAATCAATCTGTGCATCTTAAAGTTATGTCTGCATTGATTAAGACTGCCAGCTTTAATCTGTATAACTGGTGGCTTAATTAACTTGCATATAAATCTGCAGATTAAAATCCCTTCTCCATTAATTAGTGAGATTGTAATTGAAGGCAAGTGTAGTGCCGTGCAGGAAACCCACACTTGACTCCTCAGGGTGCTAAAATTCACTGGGGGACGGGGGACGACGACAGGGGACTTAACAGTGCAATCCTCTCTATGTCTATTTAGAAGTAAATCTAACTAAACTCAATAGATTATTATTATTAATTGAATTTATATACCACACTATACCCGGAGGTCTTGGGGCGGTTCACAGAAAAGATCAACATAAAAACCACAATATATATAATCAAAATAACCTCCCCCCCAAGAACCACATTTTAAAAGGGCACAGCTATTTTGCAGGCTGTGTAGAGCCAGGAGGGAGATAATAATCAATAATACGTTTAGAGAAGATTGGAAAACCTTTATTGAATATATAGGAATTTATTGTGTACAGCTGAAAACGCTGGCAGCGTTAAGATAAATTCAACAGTGTAAATAAGTTTTGATGGATGTAATAATGGAAAACAGACTGGTATAGTTTTGGTCAGTGAAGGGGTATGCATGCCCCTAAACATTTTGTGAATCCTTGTACTTTTGTCCATTTACTGTATTTATTATTCCCGATTTGAACTATAAAATAGTGACTTTCTTGAGTCAAAATGAGAGTACCCCTAAACATTTATATATATATTTTTAAAAAGCACTGTTTTTTGTAAAATATGCAAGGATATAAGATATGTAAAATGAACCATGGAAAGAGAAGGGGAGTCATGGATATTTTAAGGATGTAAAAATGAGTACTTTAAATTTTAAAACAGAAAATGCAATAAAAATTAAATATATACTCACTGTACAGTATATAAAAGGAGGGAGAATCCGGCCGGCTAGTTACCTCCTAGCTTGCAGCGGGTTTGCAGGGTCCGGTTTCGAATTGGACAGGGGGCGAGAGAACTTCCCTGTGGGGGGGGGGGCTTGTTTGGGTGTGTTTATGTGTGGTGTGTGTTGTGTGCGGGGGGTGGACTAGATGACCCTGGACGCCCCTTCCCCCTCCATCCTCATTCGAGGGCTCGCGGCCGCCTCACCTGGCCTCGAAGGAGCCTAGGCGGGCCGCGGTCGACCAGGCCCCGTTCCCATAGCAACGCGCGCGACGCGCCGCCAGAAGCGCCAGGCGGCCGCTGGGCCTAGATCCGCCGGGCCGCGCAGGAGGCTCCTTCCCGCCTTCCCCTCACGCGGGGCCGGCCGGGGGATGCGAGGCGACCCCGGGGGAGGGCGGCCGGGCCCCACTGCCGACTAACGGGCCTCCTCCTCCCCCCTCAGCCCTAGCGCGCTGCTGTTCTCGGGCATGGCTGCCCCGGCCGAGTCCGTCCCCGCCTTCCAGTTCCGCCCGCGGCTGGATCCCCCGGACTGGCGGCGCCTGAGCTCCGTGGACGTGGAGCGGGTGGCGGCCGAGGTGGACGTGGCGGCGCTGCAGGAGCACCTGGCGCACGTGGCCTTCTGCGACGCCGGCCGGGAGCGCTGCCCGCGGTGCCAGGCGCCCGCCGACGCGCTGCTGCTGAGGCTCCTCCGCCTGGCGCAGCTGAGCCTCGAGTACCTGCTGCACTGCCAGGACTACCTGGGCGCCCAGCTCCGCGCCACCCAGGAGCTGCTCAGGGCCGCCGACGCCCACCGGGACCTGCTGGCCAAGGACGTGGCCCGGGGAGCCCAGGAGGCCCGGCTGCTCCGGGAGGAGTGCAAGAGGCGCAAGAAGATCATCGGCACCCAGCAGATGATGCTCCAGGCCGGCGCCGCCTGCCACCAGGTGGGCGCATGGGCGGGTGTGGGGGGCAGGAGGGGAGGGTGCACCAGTTTATCTGCACTTGGCTCCTGGCAAGGTGCCCCAGGGCCAGTGGCCAACCCGCCATGCGCCCTTTTGTTGTTTAGTCGTGTCCGACTCTTCGTGACGCCATGGACCAGAGCATGCCAGGCACTGCTGTCTTCCACTGCCTCCCGCAGTTTGGTCAAACTCATGTTGGTAGCTTGTCCAACCATCTCGTCCTTCCCCTGCATGCAAAGACAGGCTCCGGAGGATTGAGCAGATGAGACCAATAGTGGGTCTAACAGTCAAGAAGGCAGCTTCTGCGCGTGCCGTAGAGGGAAGTGTAAAGTAAAGGTAAAGGTACCCCTGCCCGTACGGGCCAGTCTTGCCAGACTCTAGGGTTGTGCGCCCATCTCACTCAAGAGGCCGGGGGCCAGCGCTGTCCGGAGACACTTCCGGGTCACGTGGCCAGCGTGACAAAGCTGCATCTGGCGAGCCAGCGCAGCACACGGAACGCCGTTTACCTTCCCGCTGGTAAGCGGTCCCTATTTATCTACTTGCACCCGGGGGTGCTTTCGAACTGCTAGGTTGGCAGGCGCTGGGACCGAGCAGCGGGAGCGCACCCCGCCACAGGGATTCGAACCGCCGACCTTTTGATCGGCAAGCCCTAGGCGCTGAGGCTTTTACCCACAGCGCCACCCACTGGGAAGTGAGGGTTCATCAACTTGGGAAGGTCTTCTTGTTGTTGTTTAGTCGTTTAGTTGTGTTCGACTCTTCGTGACCCCATGGACCAAAGCACACCGGGCACTCCTGTCTTCCGCTGTCTCCCACAGTTTGGTCAAACTCATGTTTGTAGCTTCGAGAACACTATCCAACCATCTTGTCCTCTGTCGTCCCCTTCTCCCTGTGCCATCAATCTTCCCCAAGATCAGGGTCTTTTACAGGGAGTCTTCTCTTCTCATGAGGTGGCCAAAGCATTGGAGCCTCAGCTTCAGGATCTGTCCTTCCAGTGAGCACTCAGGGCTGATTTCCTTAAGAATGGATAGGTTTGATCTTCTTGCAGTCCATGGGACTCTCAAGAGTCTCCTCCAGCACCATAATTCAAAAGCATCAATTCTTCGGCAATCAGCCTTCTTTATGGTCCAGCTCTCACTTCCATACATCACAACTGGCCCTTTTGTTGTTTAGTCGTGTCTGACTCTTTGTGACCCCATGGACCAGAACACACCAGGCACTCCTGGTGTGTGATGGATGCCAACAGTGTTACTCTGAACCCCAACAATTGATTATCATTACCTTAGATGGGGTACATATACTCCTGTGTTAAACTAAACACAGAGGGCTAATAGAGTTCTGCTCCCTAAACAATCCTTAGTGAATAACAATAAGACTAGCCTAAAAGTGGCATTACTGCTGTGTCTTTTATAGATTTTCAGAACTCAGGATAATCATGTTTTAGGACGCTGTATTAGCATAGGTTCAGTATGTTGTGGTACATCTCAGAGCTCTGGTTATAAAGTATCCACAGAAATTGTGAAGGTAGAATCAAGAATTGGAAGAGGTGCCCTGCCTCTTTAAGGCTCCCAAGCAGTGCAGTATTTTTTTCAGTTTCACATCATTTTAAGCCATAAACATTAAATGTTGTCACTTTACGGGACGTGTGTTGGTAGTTTTCACCATATCCATTGAGAACGGGACAAGAAGTGAATGGGGCCAATGTTGAAATGCAGTTGCTTTAAGGAGCCCAACTCCAAACAATATCCCTTTTCACTGTGTGGGAAAGCCTTGCAGTTACATATAATCGATGTTTATTTATGAATAAGGTCCATTCAGTAGCTCCATGCAAGACCTATCCCCAATATGCATAAAACACTAATGTACCATGAGCTAAAGTAATTGAATGAAGGGTAAAGCAGGCAACCGCTACATGGAATTGGCAACATTTCAACATGAGTGTTTGCTTGGATAAAGATATTTCACAGCTGATTTAATACATTAAATCCTGATATGTTTCAGCAGAAGATATCTGTGGCTTGCTGGCATTTCCCTGGCACTCAGTCCTTGACTATCCAAGCTTTGCATGTTCTTGCATTTATCCAACAAAAAATGTAACTTAATTATTTATGCCCTTAGGAGCTCTTTCAAGGAATTTATATTTAATCACATAGCAGCTATCAGTTGCAGGATTTTAAATAGTTGATGGGGATTGGGAATTCAGCAACGAGAATCTGATTCTGAATCCACTGAGCCATTACACACATTTCACATCATATGAGCTGATCCTCCTAAATCTATACTAGCATGTCGTTGAAGATGATGTGCAAGTTTGAAGCGCATTAAAAGAGCAACAGATTTTAAGAGCATGTGTCTACAAATCAGAAGAAGAAGAAGAAGAAGAAGAAGAAGAGTTTGGATTTGATATCCCGCCTTTCACTCCCTTTAAGGAGTCTCAAAGCGGCTAACATTCTCCTTTCCCTTCCTCCCCCACAACAAACACTCTGTGAGGTGAGTGGGGCTGAGAGACTTCACAGAAGTGTGACTAGCCCAAGGTCACCCAGCAGCTGCATGTGGAGGAGCGGAGACGCGAACCCGGTTCCCCAGATTACGAGACTACCACTCTTAACCACTACACCACACTGGCTCTCAAAGCAAAATAATCTCCCTTTTGTACCAGCAAAATCTGCTCTGGTGTTATGTTCACCTGCGCCTAAGTAGCAGAAGTCCTAGATGTCCTTTACTAGATGTTGGATGTGGGTGACGCTGTGGTCTAAACCACTGAGCCTCTTGGGCTTGCTGATCAAATGTTTAGTGGTTCGAATCCCCGCAACGGGGTGAGCTCCCGTTGCTCTGTCCCAGCTCCTGCCAACCTAGCAGTTCAAAAGCACACCAGTGCAAGTAGATAAATAGGTACCGCTGCAGCGGGAAGGTAAACGGCCTTTCTGTGTGCTCTGGTTTCCGTCACGGTGTTCCGTTGCGCCAGAAGTGGGTTAGTCATGCTTGCCACATGACCCGGAAAGCTGTCTGTGGACAAATGCTGGCTCCCCTGGCCTGAAAGCGAGATGAGCTCTGCAACCCCATAGTCACCTTTCACTGGACTTAACCGTCTAGGGGTCCTTTGCCTTTTACCTTTATTAGATGTCCTAGCTTTGGGATTTTGTTTCACATTCTAGTAGCGATAGTAGTGACACTGTTTTTCTCCACCGCTGGCACGGTTTTTGAAAAGGTGCTATTTTTTGGCGGGGGGTTAATGGGGGGGGAGAAACCTGCCTTCCATAGGATACATAAGATCAGGTTGCAATAATGATCTAGTGTAAGTAGTTAGTTGTTTACACATTGGCACTCTGATCCAGATATTCTTACTGGTGCCTTTCCTATAACACTGGAATAATATGATGGTTTAGTCCAGAAACAGGCACATCCTAAACATGTATTTACCGGTGCAACTGTTAGGTTCAAGCCAGAGTGTTGGATAGAGTGTTGGACTAGGACTTAGGAGACCTGAGTTCGAATCCTCACTCAGCCATGAAGTTCACTGTGTGGCCTTGGGCCAGTCCCTGCTTCTCAGCCTAGCCTACCTCATAAGGTTGTTGTGGGGATTAAATAAGGAGAGGAAGAACCATTGTGCCCCTCCTTGAGCTAACTGAAGAAAAAGGTGGGAGATAAAAGCAATAAACAAATGGATAAAGGTACTTAATTCTTCTCCAAAGCTGTAATCTTGTGCCTAGTTACTGGAGTATAAGGCCCAGAGACTGGTGATGCTAGCATATGCATAACTGATAGCAGGATCAAACCCATTCACGATCCAGTTAGAGCTTTGTGCCTGTCCCTCATCTAGCAGCCAGGACTGCTCATGTGATAGTGCTGATCAGTTGCTCAACACAAGAAGGGGTGGATTTTGATTTATGCTTCTCCACCCCCACATCCTGAACAGGACATTACTGCTGTTCTTGATAGTCTCTCCAATGATTTTTCATGCAGAGTGCCAATTTGCTGGGTGGAACGTCTCCCCTTAGGTATCCCACATGCAGGGATCTTAACATAAAATGCACCTCTTAATATAAAACGTGTCTAGTTGGCAAATGCAGCATTAGCACCATTAGTGCTTCCAGTAGTTTGTGTATTTTTGGACCATGTACTTTGTTACCTTTGAAACTATGTGTTGAGAAATGAGTAAAATAACAGAGGTATTTGATGATTGATTTGTATGTTTTGTCTGTTACTGCGAAGTCCATTTAAGTGCTTTATATATTTTCTCAAGAATACAAACCTATGGTGAGAATGGGCCCTGGACTAGCACTGAACTATACAGACCTAATTGCTTACCATAGTTGTATAGGTGGATTTTTGTTGTTGTTTAAACAAAACTACATTTATTTTACAGTGTCAATTTTGTGACAAAGCTTTTATGAACTATTCCTTCCTGCACAGTCATTTGCAACGTCGCCACGCAAAGGAACCACACTCTGGTGAGTTATGAAGCAGGAGAGGAAATCTCAAAATGGGCAGTGTAATTCATTTTCCCCCCTGGGTAAAAAAGGAAAACAAGGAACAGCAGTGCCACTCAAAGAACAAGAGCGATTTTGAGATATAGCTCCAATCCAGCTATAGTTAATCATAAGTAACTCCCACTGAAAGCAATGGGATTTTAGTTAGCTGTTTCACTTACATCAGTAAAATTTGGTCATGACTAATTGGGCAACTTGATGTAACTACTAAAGTAAACTGAGAATTCCTTTATTCTTTTTTTCACATTTAATAAATGCAAATGTATAGGACACGGGTGGCGCTGTGGGTTAAACCACAGAGCCTAGGACTTGCCGATCAGAAGGTCGGCGGTTCGAATCCCCGCGAGGGGGTGAGCTCCCATTGCTCTGTCCCTGTTCCTGCCGTTCCTGCCAACCTAGCAGTTCAAAAGCACATCAAAGTGCAAGTAGATAAATAGGTACCGCTCCAGCGGGAAGGTAAACGGCATTTCCGTGTGCTGCTCTGGTTCGCCAGAAGCGGCTTAGTCATGCTGGCCACATGACCCAGAAGCTGTACACCGGCTCCCTCGGCCAATAAAGCGAGATGAGCGCCGCAACCCCAGAGTTGGTCACGACCGGACCTAATGGTCAGGGGTCCCTTTACCTTTAGGTGGAAATGTAACAGGTTCACATCTGGATGTTTGCCCGTTTTGCTTTTAAAAAATCACTGTCAAGGAATCCTGACCCAAGACCCAGGTCATCACTCCCTTAGTAGGTCTGGATCTTGCTCAGAACCCAGGATCTCTATCCACTCCACCAGGCCAATGCTTTGGGAATGTTTTGAACAAAACATTTCAGTAGAACTTAGACTCTCAAAGTAGCTCACAGAGCTCCCTCTTGTAGCCTTTGGCTGATACTGCTCTGAGGAAGAATACACCTGGCATCGCTGTTTGCAGAGTGGAATTTGGAAATGCATTCCTGAAGTGCCTCTGTAGGAAGAGCTGTGTTGCCCAAAACAATAAGAAAAAAAACCATGTTATCACCAAATATGTATTTCTTTTAATAGATCAGAAGCAAAAAGTGCAGACGGGTCAATTACAGGAGGAGATCAACAAGCTGAAGGAGCAGTTACAGCTCACCAGGTCTCAGTTAGAAGCTGAGCAACACGCTCACATGGTCAAGTTGTCTAAGGTAGGGCATACTCTGCGTCAGTACTCTAAATGCAGTTTAAAAAGTAAAAGAATGAAACTCAACGTTTCTCAACCTAGGAACTTTGTGTTGCTTGGAACTGTTCGGTTTGTTGTATCCATGAGAGAATTCTCAGAATAACATTTTAAAGCAATTTCAGGAGTATGACGAACACAGATCCAAGGAGGAGGAGATTCGGCAGTTATTTCTCAAATGGAAAGAAGAAGAAAAAGACAAACTGGCCAGTGAACTAGAGAAGATGAAAGAGATGTTTATGAAGGAATTTAAAGAGCTAACTGCGAAGAATACAGAATTAGAAAATGTAAGTAATTGAGAAGGGGTTTCAAGCTGGCCTGCACATACCTTCAAGGGGTCTTGACTTGATCACTTGCTTAAAGTTCAAGACGTGAGCTTCTGGGGAAAGACACTTAGGATTTTCTAAGAGCAGAGCTTTATAAAAACCTTGGTATATTCATAAATCTAATTTCAGTCCCAAGGGCCAAAATACTGCTACGTCATTTAAACACTTGCTGTGATCCAACCAAAGACCATACTTGCATAGAACTAGGTTTTCCGTACATATCCTTAGCTGCATGAAGCTCTTTTATGCAAACATGTGCATGTTTCCTCTGACTCATTCAGCTTGGCCAGACTGTGAACATAAAACCTTCTTGGCAGAGCAATGCCACCCATCACAGTTATGTAGGGAGAGCAAGAGGCTACCTCTATTCTCTACCCTGCCACTACCAAACAGCTCTTTTGCATTATTACTGCTTTTCTAAGAGGCCATTGAATTTACAGGGTTGGATTGGGATCAATGTTCAAAAAATGGTAGTGGATGGATTCCTAAATATTCAAGGAAGGAATCATACAAGTTATGTCTTCAGGGGGGAAAGGCACAGCATGTACACCCAACCTGCAAAATTGATGATTGGTGTGCCCGTTGTTGTTTGCAAATTTCCATCCTCTAATACAGTACATATTTGGACTTTAGCCTTTTATCATTTTCTCTCTCTCCCCCGCCCCCCCCTTCTTGCTCTTAGCATCTATTAGAAGTCCAGAAGTCTAACAATCACCTGAAATCTAATTTGGGCACATTAAAAGATAGCTATGAATTTCCAGAAGAGAAACACCAGAGTGCTGTAGATCAGCAGGAAGCCGTGCAGGCTTTAGAAAAACAGGTAATTTAACGCAAATTCCATTCCAGTTGCCTTGTTTCTAGTTTGTGCAAAGTGTATTACCCTGTACATATTAGATCAGAGCTTTCCAAACTGTGTCGCAACAAGTTAGTGTGTTGGCTGCAGTGTGTAAGTGTGTTATGTGAACACTCCCCATGCTTCTCACAGGGCTGGAAAGGGGTTAGTTTAACCTCCAGTTTGCTGCTTTTCTGGTGGAGACACACACACACACACATCATATAAACTGAAATACGAGTACGTTAATACAATTAACTTTATTCTGTCTTACATAGGACACTGAGTGGAAGGCTAAACTACAAGCTCTTCAAGAAGAACATGGCAGTGAAAAACGCATGGTAAACAAGACTGTTTGTGATTAAAGGGGTGGGGGAATAGACATTGGCTTGGATCCTAAAATAAGTCATCCTAAAGAAGTTAGCGGAAAGAATGTTTCTCCTTCTCTCCTTCCCACTTCTGCCGTCTATGACCCTTAAGGGTCTCTCGGGAGGAAGGGAGGGCACTCGCAAACAATGTGGGAAGAGGGGCTGCAGGGGAGAAGGGGACAGAAAACTTTCTTTAACTCCCTTACCTCAGGATCCAAGCCAATCTGCTCTCATGACATTATCTAAGGACCTGGCAAACTGTTCAGAATGGGTGTTAAAATTCACTCCTGTTGTGTTGTAGAATTCATTTGAATATTCTCATTGAAGCCATTTCACATTCCGTCCTTGCACTGAAAACTTCAGTACAGAGGTTGACTTTTTGCAATACAACCAGCTGGTTAGGGGGTGGCACCTGGTCTTGTCCTAGCCCTTGAGAAGAGCACAGTTAGAAATAACTTAGGATTCTGTGCTTTAGGTATTGGAGGCATCAGCAGAAGTTATGATGTCATATTCACCCAGGAAGGGACGTAATCATGTGACCTCTCCCCCCACCCCAAGTCTGTTGCTGGTCTTTTCTCAGCTTTTCCCCAGGACACAGCAAGTTCTTTCTTCTCCTTGTTACCTGTGCTTTGCCTCAGGCCTAACCTCTTCCTGATTCTTGAAGCATCTTCTTTCACTCTTCCAAATCCCTGAGTTCCACACGTGGCTCAAGCTATATTCTGTCAGACTGGCCCTCCTAGCTTTTGCCCAGCCTTCACCAGATGCTGTAGGAGAAAAGTGACCAGAAGTCCACTAGCAACAAGACGCTCCTTCTCTTCCTACAACAAGACACCAATCTAGGCCTCAAACCAAGTATTCTTTGCAGACAGGTGTCAAACCTGTCATCAGTTCTGCCAAGATCTGGCAACTCGGCTCTAAGGACATAATAATATTCTTACCAGACCTTTATTACATCCATATTATGTCATCTACAGGTTTCAGGAGCTTCTTCCACCCTCTTTGTCCTCCAGCCCATCCCTCTGAGCAGACCTGGTACACACTGAATGTTTGCAGGCTACTTAAGGCATGTATTAAGGGCATCACTGCAAAATGAAAATCTGTTGATGTCTTTTCGTCCTGCATCTGTAAGGAGATTTTTCTCCCCCAGTGCCACCGCTAGAAAGTGAATCAAGGCATGTGTTGCCTATACAAGGCACATCGTCTACCAACACTGTTGCACATTACAGTCACTTCACCTGGACTGCAGCTGACATGTTTTCCAGGCACTACAAAATAGACTGCTTTGCCTTAGCAGAAGCTGTCTTTGGGAGGACAAATGTTCCAGCATGTAGTCCTTACCTCATTCGGAATGCACATCCCATTGTTGGATGCTTCTAGTGTCAGGCACAGAATGGAACATCTGTTGCTCCCCATGGAAGTTCCTTTTGTTTTGGCACATACAGGCCTCGTGCCTAAGCTTGGCGCTCCTTGTAACACTTTCACAAAGCCAGCAATTCCTTCACCCTTGTTGCTTGGCCTGCTCAGGCTCCTACACTCCTACTCCCTTTCTCTATTTATACCTCTAGATACATTTTGTCTCACGTTTGGCTCCAGGACAGAATTGAGGGATGACTCCCCTCCAGGATTGGACTTTGTGAAGAAAACAAGGTAACGCCAGTCCCTTCCTTCCTGAGCAAGTGCAGACGTACTAATCCATTGTTTAATAACTCCATATACCAAACCAGAACAAACCTTTGTGGTGATTAATCAGCGTCTGATTTCCCATCAGCTATGCCATCAGACTTTCTTCCAATTCCATCCATTCTTAACGGCTATTTTTTGTGCCACGGATCAGCATAATCTACCTAGCCAAACATTGCATGGAGTCACGTGTAAAAAGCTAAAATCCCACCAGTCAGTTGCTTGAGGGATAGAATGGGAGACTGGATTTCTTCCCTCCCCATGTTCCCCCTTCGCCATCAAACCAATTAGGCTTGGTTTTTACTTTTGAAAAAAGGTCTCTGCCTGTGATGTATTGGATCAGAATCAGTGTTATTTTTACCCACAGGGCCGTTCTCTGTCTTCTCTTTATGCCAACTATATGCAACTGAAATTTGTAATTTCTTTCCCTGTTCTTTTAAAGACTTATTCTGCATGGTCTTCCCCCTCTTTCTCCAGCCATTATGTCTTCATTTCTGTGCGTGGCTGTTTGCTTATTTATTTACTTACTTAATTTATACCCTATATTGAAATGCACGAGGGCAGCTAACAAAATTAAAACGGCAAAAAGCAATTACGTGAGAGCTTTACACTGCTGCGAAGACTGTAGCCTGCTAGGTCAATGAACTTACCTGTCTGGTCTGTGATGTGCTTTGTCCCCATGGTGATCCCCAAGGAGGATACTGGTATGTCAGAAACAAATCCAGTTTGGATGTTTTGCCCCATCACTGGAACTTCCAGTCAACAAAGCCAGGCATGTCTGGAAAGATACTCCCTTTATGCCCCACCCCCCTCCCTCACGGGCGTTTTGGATGTCACAATGACTTTCAGATGCAGTCTGCTGGAAGGTTCAGGAGACAGCTGACAAACATGCTAGGTATCAAGGTGGGTCTTCAGTGAATTTATTTCTAGCTCCTTGTATCATCTTCTTTTTGAAATAGCATCATCAAGAGCTGCACATGACTTTTTCTGTCTGTTATAAAAGTCTGTGCACCCTTAGGATATGCCCACGGAAGAGACAAACTTCCCAAACAAGGGCTAAAATAATAATAACGGCAAGAATTGATAGATAACCTAAGCATCTATTTAAAAACAAAAAAGCCCCTCAGCCATTCATCCTCATGTGAAGGTAGAGGTTGTCTGTTGTTTTATAAAAAGAGAATGAGCTCCATAGGGTTATGGATTTCCGTTTGCTATTAGTCCTTTGAGCTGGAAATGAAAGAAAATAGGAACTAATCCAATAAACAATTTTTTAAAAAATTAGTGAAATATTGGGATATTTTAGGTCTCATTTGAGATCAATTTATTCTTCCGTATTTGACACCTTCAGCTTACGTCCCAAATTGAGAAGTACAAAGCACGTAGTGAGAACTGCAGTGCAAGCAACATCTTCTATAAGAAGAGGATAGAAGAACTAGGCCAGAAACTGCAGGAGCAGAATGAACTCATCACTACGCAGAAGCAGCAGGTCTGTTCATATAATATTACGCATCGAAACCCCCAAAGCAGAGCAGAACATTCCTCTTTGAAACAAAACAAAACAAACCCTTGAAAAATACAGATCGGTTTTCAGCTACTGTACCATATTTTACCAACCCATACATTTCAAATTGTGTTCTTACAAACAGTGATCCTGATTTCTGCAGGGCTTAGGGCTGTTAGAGAATGACTTCCCCCAATTTGCAGCCCCATTCACAGGGGGGAAATGGGGGGGGAGAGAGGGTTATTTTTCCAATTTGGGAAGGGAGGGATGGGTTAGAAATTTCTGAAGGGAAACCTGTGCTGTGCTTTTGTTTTGCAAAAAGACTCCTTCCTATTGTCCCCCTCTCTCTCCCTTGTCCGGGGAAGTGATATCCTGGTGAGTTTATTCACCACCTTGCTCTAAGGATGCCATGCAGAACTGTCATCAAAGCAAGCAGCCACCACTCCTGCCTGGCCAGCCAACTAGCTAGTGCGTCACTTCCTGCCCCCAGGACAAGGAGGGGGAATAGGAAGGAGCTACTTTGTCATGGTTAAAAAAGAGGAGGGGGGAATCCCCTCTCTCCCATTCAACTCAGTTGGTCAAACTGGGAAACAGTTTTAGTATTACAGACGGATTCTATAGCATTGGCTGTAACAGACCTTAAACTGGCACAGAAATAGCATCCAGTGGCATTGTATTGATGGGATGTTCAGAGCACTACGGTCAAGCCAGGTTTGATCATGTTAGGGTTCACATTAAAAGGTAAAAGGGACCCCTGACTGTTAGGTCCAGTTGTGACCAACTCTGGGGTTGCGGCGCTCATCTTGCTTTATTGGCTGAGGGAGCCGGCGTACAGCTTCCAGGTCATGTGGCCAGCATGACTAAGCTGCTTCTGGAGAACCAGAGCAGCGTACGGAAACGCCGTTTATCTTCCCGCCAGAGCGGTACCTATTTATCTACTTGCACTTTGATGTGCTTTCGAACTGCCAGGTTGGCAGGACCAGGGACCAAGCAACGGGAGCTCACCCCGTCGCAGGGATTTGAACCGCCGACCTTCTGATCGGCAAGTCCTAGGCTCTGTGGTTTAACCCACAGTGCCACCCGCATCCCAGGGTTCACATTAGGCAGGAACAAAGGTCCCTCTCCCTCTTTCCAGCCCCCGAGCCGCTCCAGCGGTCATTACTGGAGTTCTGGCTGGGACTGTGGCTTCAGGTGTTTGAATCAAGCTTCCTCTTTGTGGGTGGGGAGGGTGCAGCTGGGCTAGTTGTCCGGCCATCAGGGGCTCTTAGGTCAGGGGACAAAACAATCCACCTGCCCTATAAGGCCTGCACATGCCCACCTCACCTTGTCAAAACAGCAGGGATTTAGCTGGTACCACCCCACAAATGATAATAGTTGTCTCCTTTCTAAATCTGCACCTACGCTTGACTTTCTCTGCATTTCAGATAGAGAAACTGGCTACAAAAAAATCAGTGGAAAGCGTCAAGTCATCTGATGGTAAGTGGCAAAAAGAAGGACTTTAAAATTTCTTTGTTTTTATCTGCTTGTTAATCATTGTTCTCTTAACAAATGGTTCCAAAGTATATAATTCAACAAGTCATCTTATTTTCTAATTACTTTGAGAAAGTCAGTTGAGAAGTACAAGAACCTCAAGCCTATATTTCTTTTCTTTCCCAGTGAAAACGTCAACACAGAATGTTGTTCAGCCCAAATCCAGTGTATCGTCCATGCGTGGTAAGTTTTTGTAATAGATCTCACATTATTACTGATCTTCCAGGATGACAGTAGGTAACAGCTAAATTTAATTAACACAGCAAGATTTTTTTTAATTGAGAGGTCTTGAAAAGATCACTGTCATGGTTCACAGTGGTAAATATAACACATAGGCATTTTCTTCCAGTGCAATACTTCTTTCTATTTCTAGACAAAACTGAAGCTTTTTACTTGAAATGTGAAATTCCATTGTAGTGGAATTGACTTATTAGTTAACTGATTTTGTTACCAAATGACCTCCGCATCTAAATTTAAGGCACCTAAGAATAGGTGCCCGAGGCATCAATTTACCTAATAGTTGAGCTGACCTTGAATAAGCCATAATAATTGGATTGTAAAATAGCAAACAACCTCATTACATTTTGTTTTATTTCAAGTGGTCTCTTAATTGTAAAAAAGCAGCTCCGTGAGTCTTTCAATTAAAAAAAAATGTTGAATGGAAAGCCCGTTCACAATAATTATTTTATGAAGACTTTGCACCATGAATGCTACTCTAGTGTTTTGTTCTTTGATGTTTTAATCTATGTTTTAAATTTTGTACATAGCTTTATTTTTTTGTAAGCCACTTTGAGAACCAGATGTGGTGATATGCAGGGTGTAATAATAGTTAAAATATTCGTCGTATGGCAACTGCACTTTTCATTTCACATTTGGGTTGTTTGAATGGTCACTATGTCTCCAATCTTGCAGATATATTTATGATCACAAGGGCTGTGTTTGGACATAATACCGGCCAAAAACCCTAGTTAAGCGAAGTAGTCTGTGCACAAGCTGTGTGTTGGTACACATAAGAATAGTTTTATTATTTATAGCCTTCCCATCTGTCTGGGAACAGATGGCTTACAGCATATGTAAAAGGTAAAGGGACCCCTGACCATTAGGTCCAGCGTGGCCGACTCTGGGATTGCAGCACTCATCTCGCTATATTGGCCGAGGGAGCCGGCATACAGCTTCCGGGTCATGTGGCCAGCATGACTAAGCCGCTTCTGGCGAACCAGAGCAGCGCACGGAAATGCCGTTTACCTTCCCGCTGGAGCGGTACCTATTTATCTACTTGCACTTTGACGTGTTTTCGAACTGCTAGGTTGGCAGGAACAGCGTATATAAAAACATAGTAAAACATCAAACATTAAAAACTTCCCGATCCAGGGCTGCCTTCTGATGTCTTCTAAA
This sequence comes from Podarcis raffonei, assembly GCF_027172205.1. Lineage (NCBI taxonomy): Eukaryota > Metazoa > Chordata > Lepidosauria > Squamata > Lacertidae > Podarcis > Podarcis raffonei. The sequence goes on along the minus strand of NC_070605.1, from coordinate 96,016,376 downwards.
AGTTATGTACAGTGGTACCTTAGGTTAAATACGCTTCAGGTTTCATACGCTTCAGGTTACAGACTCCGCTAACCCAGAAATAGTACCTCGGGTTAAGAACTTTGCTTCAGGATGAGAACAGAAATTGTGCGGCGGCAGCAGGAGGCTAAAGTGGTGCTTTTAGGTTAAGAACAGTTTCAGGTTAAGAACGGACCTCCGGAACAAATTAAGTACGTAACCAGAGGTACCACTGTAGTTCTTTATCTCCTTGACATCTGAAGGGAGGGCATTCCAGAGGGAGGAGGCCACTGCCGAGAAGGCCCTTGGTCTGGTTCCCTGTAACTTTGCTTCTCGCAGTGTGGGAACCAGCAGAAAACCCTCGGAGGAGGATCTCAGTGTCCAGGCTGAACGATGGGGATGGAGACACTCCTTCAGATATAGCTCATGCACTCCCCACTCTCCTCCTTTCACGAGGTGAGGAAACAAACCAGTTTGCAATAGAGTGGCTGGCTTAGCATAGCACCCAAACCAGTTCTCATCAGAACCACAATTAGGAAGCCAAGAGCAAACTCTGGATTCTAGATCATGGATCTCCAAAACAAACCACAACCACAGTTTCAGATGTAATACTAAGCTAGACATTCCATGATGTGTTACCCTGGAAGGGAGGGGTTAACTCTGGTTTTTGGCCAGCATTATGCCTGAAGACGGGTATAGATTTAATATCTTACAGTGGCAGCAATCTTAGCGCATTATAGCTCCTAGTTCAACTAATTGAGCTTGGAAAGGTAAAAAAATGGAAGGAACATTCTTCACAGTTTTATCATTCATTGTTTTATCAGGTCCATTTCCTCCACTTCGGACAGGCACCAGGGTGATTGTCTCCATTAAATTTAAATCCACACCTGTAATTTCAGATACTCTCCCGACTATACTAAGAATAATAAGCCTTTTTCAGTTTTCGAAACAACTTGGGTATTCATTTTGGATGATTTGGCTGGTGATTGTCTATTTTATTTATCTCTGCAGGTCTTTTCTGTCTCTCTTTTTATCTCTTCCTACCTTGTTCCACCCCTGCCTTTTTAACATTAATTTCAAAATTATGCCTTAAAGGGGAAACACTACTTTTCCTACTTTCTAGCAAACAAGACCATGATTAGTAGAGCTGCATTGTGTTTTCATTCAAATGAAACAGCTGAAATAGGCAGTGTCATCTTCATGAGTGAGTAAATTTAATATAGTATCCCAGTTTTTCTTTCTTTTGCAAAATAGAAGTTTCCATCTGATATTCATTTCTGCTATTTGGAGAAACAAGCTTAGATTAAAGCATTCATCACTGATCTTTTTTTGTCTTCCGTGGAATTAAATGAAACAGATCCATTTCAGTACTTAATTTATTTAGATTTCTAGCTCATTCTAAAATAAGGGCTTAGGGAAGTAACTGCACTAAAGTGAACTATGACAAAAGCTGACAAATAAAAATGGTTTTTATAAAAAATGCTACTTCAAATAAAAAATGCCTTAAAGCAGCCTAAAGTGAAACAAACACATAATCTTGGATGCGTTAAATTTGTCAAAAACAGGATTTTGTCGCTTGTGGGGAGAAGGTTAGTCATGTCAAAAGTTCAGTTTAAATCAACAGGACTTGGGCTGCAATTCTGTATCCACTTACCTGAGAGTAAACACCACTAAATTCAGTGGAACCACTAAATTCAGTAGACATTATTATTGGATTGCACCATTAGAGCAAAACTCGACATGGCATGAGAGCTCTGTGAAGGAATTCCCTATTGCCTCTTCCCCACTCCTGAACAAACAGTCTACAGCAGCGGTTCTCAACCTGTGGGTCCCCAGATGTTGTTGGACTACAACTCCCATCATCCCTGAGCTCTGGCCTTGCTAGCTAGGGGTGATGGGAGTTGTAGTTCAACAACATCTGGGGACCCACAGGTTGAGAAAGGCTGATCTACATGGTAGGTGGCTGCATCTGGGGGAAGGTTTGCTTAGTTAACCTTTTCTTTCCAAGCCGTTTCCTTAATAGATGTTATGTCTTGATGCTTCCGCCAGGAAAATGAGTTAAGCCCACTGCCTGATCCTCTCCCTGCCTGGGTTGAGAACCCCCAAGCTTCTTGGGGATCATTCACAGGTGACTCATGACAACCATGGGGCTGCCCTCTCCCCATCCTGTGATGGGCCACACACTTGTCATGGTCAGATGTGCCTCTGCATGCTTCCCCCTCCTTCCCTCTGAAACCTCTGGTTCAGGAGTTGCCTTCCAGGCATGGAGAGCAGGGAAGAAGCCCAGGAGCCTAAGACCTAGCATCTATCTCACTACACATGGAGGTAAGAGGGGAAAGTCCCAGGTATGGCCAGAGGCTTACTTTTGTTCTAATGCTAAAGACCTACAACCACTCCGCTTGCAGGTAAAGCTGAGAAACAACTGCAGCTTAATGTGATGGAAAATATTTCACTTCCTCCATGCAAATTGCTACAGAGAACAGCATTCGCTACCTTAAACACATCCCTACAATTTGAATAAACTTCTATCACGAGTAATGACATTTTTACTGAAGTTGGTGGCTCAGAAGAACAAATAAACAAATGCGGCACCTCCATATAATCTTCTGCATAATTTCCACCCTTTGGACCTTTATCTTGACCTGCTTCTGTCTGTCTGTCTGTCTGTCTTTTTGCTATTCCTCTGTTTCCTGATTATTAGAGCAGGCCCATTTGGTGCACATCCTGGAGCCCATAGAGGAGCTTCCAGAGGATGGAGAAGGTAATGGAAGGGCCGATCAAATCATCTGTGGCCTAACGTGGGAAATGTTTACTAGGAATACTAATGTACATGTTTATATGTTTTCCAGAGTATCAATCACGTAGGCATGTTTTCATACTGCATGGTAAATTACATTTTCAAGCCCTACGCAGAGCTAGGCACCGCAATATTTTCGCCAT